>NC_091742.1:14794200-15164200 GCF_043380555.1 Nothobranchius furzeri
AAGACAAGAGGTGTTTCTCAATGCCAAGGAACCTCACCTTGATGTCTTGGCCCCGCCCCGGTTGCCTAGGAGATACGTCATCGGGAGCCACCAAGACGTGTTCCAATGTTCATGTTCTACCGAGGCGTGTGTTCTTCGTTTGTTAGCCGTTTAGCTAGCTGAGCAAGGATAAATGGGAGGTGTCTTGTAGCCTAGCCTTGGTCACAAATTACCCAGAATACACCGCGGTATTTTCTAAAAGTACGGCAGATCAGAAGCCGGCAGCTACATCAAGCGCAAATTTAAAGTTTAAAAGTAAGTCAACTAATTTAAAATCATTTTTTAGATCCAAAGAAGTTATCTATGGTTGGTTAGTTGCTTAGTAGTTGCAACTTTGGTGGCTAGCAGGTAGTAACTCGCTTATATATTTAATTTAATAAACATATACACAATTTAAAAAGTAAAAGCTCGTTATATGTTTATATTGAAACTAATATGTATAAAATATAAAGTTATCTCCCGTGTCACGTGACGTTACGCGACCGCCGTGTAAGCCGCGGTCATGTGATGCAAGTCTGTTCCATTTAACTGTTTTCTTTGACCAAGGAAGGACAGTGTCCTCGTAAGCAAGGCGCCTTGACATTGAGAAACACCGTCGATGTCAGCAGGTAAAAAATGTAAAAGCAGTCTCCTGGAGCCGTGGTGTGAAAGTTCATATCGCACTTTTCTAGCTGAATAAAACAGAGCTAAAGCACATTGTTGTGCAGTTATTATGCTCGTGTTTTGTTTTCATATATTTGTATTTTATAGACTTACTTGTTTGTGACTAAGAGTGCTAACTGTGCAAGAACCGAGGTACGTCCGTAAGCACTCGAGCACGCTCTGTGATGGATGTCTGTGCGTAAGCAGAAGCCTGACGCTATTGGTCAGCGCTGTCTGGTTCTCGGTTCATATTGCATCGGATACAGCTCAACGTTTGACTACAGCTAAAAATCTACAGCGTTGCGCGGTACTGTCGGCATTTTCGCCTTTTGTCTGATTGATTATTTTGAGCTGCTAGCCCCACCCCTCATGCGCCTCTCTGCCTGTGAGTAACCAGACTCGTTCTCTGTGTAGAGGACGAGTCTGGCAGGCCAGGCTGGAATCCGACACCCTCGCACTAGAGGGTCGGCCATCTTTGTGGAGTGCTGCCGTTTGAGCCGAAAGGCTAGACTTGGTCCCTCTGTCTGTGCCAAAGCTCCTGCCACTGTTCCAGTCTGATATGAGAGCGGAGCTCGGATAAATGATCTACACATGGATCGGAAGTTGGTTCATCAGCACAAAGAGTTTGTTCCTCTTTAGGTGGAACGAGTTATCCGGAACGTCCTGCTACAGAGTTCAGTTAGATCATTTGTTAGTTCTGCTGCTCGTTAAAAACGAGTCACTCTGATTTTGTTTTGCAAAAACATTTTTTATGAATTTCTGTTTAGAGGGAATGCTGGCGCTGGTTCAGGGTGCTTGTGTGCAGAGTGAGTGGTCTGGATGGGAAACAAGTAGGACAGCAGAGATCCAGACCTGCAGGCAACCTGGCATCACACCACCTGCTAACTGTGTGTGTGTGTGTGTGTGTGTGTGTGTGTGTGTGTGTGTGTGTGTGTGTGTGTGTGTGTGTGTGTGTGTGTGTGTGTGTGTGTGTGTGTGAGAGAGAGATAGGACAGGTCATTTTTGTGTGCTGCAGACCCTGCCTCCCTCTGACAGATAGCTTTAGACATTTCGTGTAAGTGTAAAAGAGACTGTGTGTGTGTGTGTGTGTGTGCGTGCGTGTGTGCGTGTGTGTGTGTGTGTGTGTGATGTTTAAGCATTCCTATACCACCATCTGTGGTGGGACGCTGGTTTAAACTGAAATATTGCTTCATTTATCACCTAGCTGAATCCACACACAGTGTCATCTTTCTGTGTGCGTGTGTGTGTGTGCGTACGCTCGTGCATTTTATGTGTAAAGTGTGTGTGATAGTGACCACAGATGCATTGTACAGAACCCTTCATGTGGAAAACCGCTCCCTCTGCCTGCCACCGCACATTCATCTACCAGTGTGTGTGTGTGTGTGTGTGTGTGTGTGTGTGTGTGTGTGTGTGTGTGTGTGTGTGTGTGTGTGTGTGTGTGTGTGTGTGTGTGTGTAATACCCTAGTGAGTGATGGTTTCCTGCTGGGATCTGTAGCTACTGTACATTAAATCTCTGCACAGGAAGACAGTGAGATGGAGCCTCACACATTCCAAACCAAGATCTCTTGTGTCAAAGTTCTGGTAAGTTTGGTCCTGATCCAAACCTCATGACCTCCTGTGAGGTTTGGGATGTACATAGACCATCACAACACATCCAAGCTTCACCACCATTACTGCAGATAAAGCTCCATCACCCGCTCCATCCTCCAAAACGATACCTCAGCCGTCCATCAGAGGAAAAATCTCACTCCCAACCTGGACAGAAAGTCTGTTTTCCTCATTAAAATAGATTTCCTCAAACATGGAGGAGTTTAAACACATGGAGCATCGAAGGTTCTTAGGTCCCGGACCAATTCCACTCGTGTATTTGTCTGTCAGCTACTTTAGTTTTGTTAAAATGACACAAATCTGAGGATGACTCATAAAAAAAAACAGAGACTCGAGCTTCTTACTGAACTGGGGTCGGTTAGATGCAAGTTCAGATGGACGGTCTGATTTTAGATGAGATGAAAAGTTCTTAAGCACATAATTACCTAAAATTACTGTCAAAATAATAATAATCTGTTGGCAGCGAGAACATTAGTGCCCTCATGTTGACAAATTAACTTCACGCAAACTTTTAAATGATAAATGCAACAGCCAGAGATCTATCCTGCTCACATTAAACGATAAAGCATTTATTGTTTGGTGCTTTTGGTTTTCATCTCTGTGGCTGCCGCTGTCAGAGGCAACTGAACTCACCAGGTTTTGATTCGGTGTTGAGGCTACCTGAAACACAGTCAGGCCAAGTGGACTGTGAGCGGCTGGGTTTTGGGATGAAATGTTAAATTTTTTTTTCAGTTCCGTTGGCTTTTTCCAACAAAATACTGGGCCACGATTGGGTCGAGCTAATCAGATGAGAATAGGGGCAGCGCTTTTAACTTTTCAGCCAGTAGTTGAAGTTTTTGACCCAGCGAGAGGGCGGGGGGTAAGCCTTCAACAGATGGATCAGGTAAGGCGTCATCAGAGTCGGCGCTGTAAAAGCCTGAAGCTAATATGAAGAAGCTAACGGAAGTTCTGATGAAAGCCTTATAATAGAAAGGTTTCAGTGGTATGCTATGATGGGTTGTGGGCTTGTTAACTATTTGACTGGAGGACATTCATTTGACCCGTGTGGATGTAAAAAGGCTGTTTCATACGAGACGGCTCAGCCTCGCCAGCGATGTGATCGGTGAGGTTTTTCACATCTCTGAGTGGTTTGACTAAAGCGTTTACTTTGTCTACAGTTATGATTTATCATGTTGTAAAAACATAAAACAAAGCTGTAATTAAGCTCCCGAGGTACATAAAATACCTGTGATCCATTAGCAGCCCAATAGCACGAGTCTGGCATAACCTAAAGTACTACGCTAGTCATCGGGAATTTCCTGAATGCTTTTGATATCGCGATATCAATCACAGGGTTGGAAATATTCTCTATTAGAATTTTTCCCAATATCGTGCAGCCCTTATTTAAAAGTCCTTTTTCCCATCCGTGTTTCCTTTCCTGGCTTGTATTTTCTCTAATTCTCTTGTCTACCGTTTGCTGTCATCCTCGCCCTTCACCCACTCTCCATCGCCGCTCGTTCCGAGGCTCATTCAGTGGATAGAAGCAAAAATAGATGGGCTTTGAAACCGAGTCAGAACAGAGACCTACTCCCCCTTCCTGTCGTTCTCAGTGACAGATCTTTGATTTGCTTTATTGTTCAACGCCTTGTTTGACTTCACATCCTGGTTTCTCCGTACTCCTACATGATGGGACAAAAGCAGAGCCGTGGACGGACAGACAGACGAGGAGGAAGGATGCAGGGAAAGAGGCGAGGACATTTTTATGACCTTTCTGTTTTCATTGATCACCTTCAAACACATAAGGGAACAAAACAAACAACAAAAAGCAATAAACTATTATGTTTTATTGATATCATGAAAAATGAGATCATGAACTCTGGAGGTTTCTAATTACATTTGTTCCAGTGATCCATGGAAACACGTTGCCTGAACCTTTCCATATCTCTTTAAAATGATTTTAACAGCAATAGAGATGGTTTGATACAGCAGGGAACATCCTAGCGATTAGCTAAAGCAGCAGCGGTTCCTGTAGCGAGGACGCGCACCAGAGCATCATGTCCACTTCTGGGCCTCCATTCATAAACCGTACTTACGCACAGATCTGTGCGTATTTTGTTGTAGGTATTCACCATTGTGTACTTGTACGTAGAAGTATTCCTAAATGTAAGAACAGCTCCGACCATGCGTGGTAGTTAAAGTCCCATTAGTCTCCACGTTTGACCCCCGTGACCAAATTTGGATAAAGGACACGAGCACCTGGGTATGCACAGGTGGGATTTATCAACACGTGATTACAGACGTGCATACGAGTGTCCACCACGTGTTTCAGAAAGCAGGATCTTGGTTTGTACAAACATTCTAAGTGTCATTCAGCTGACGGAACAGAGGACAGTTTCTACGGACGTTTAAAAAAGAGTGCCCAGGTCTTTGGGTGCAACTATCCTACATGTTTCGGTCAAAAACGCCTGATTCAATAATAGAATCACATCTTCTGTTTGTGAACGGCTCTTCCTGTTCCACTCTTCCTCCGGCGGCATTCCGGCTGTTTAGCTATGCTTATTTTCTCTTTAGTGCTTAGAGTTTAAAGTGACAGTGTGTATTTTCCCTGGCGATAGGGGGCAGTACATACCTAAATCACTGGAAGCACGCATGATTTTTGTGTTCAAGTAAGACCTTACCAACGGAAGCCCATTAGGGTCAAAAATCCTTGGGAGTGCACCCTCCAGCAAAATAACAAGAACCCCTTTCATCACTTGCAATGAGTGAAGAGGTAAATGTGTAAAATAACAATGTTCATTAATGTTGAAAGTTTTGTAACCAATAGTTAAAAATCAGTAAATGCATCTTGTCCTCACGGGCTTCCGTATAAGGAAACGTGGCATCCAATGTGGAGTTGCCCAGAGACTTAGGGTGTTTCTCAATGTCAAGGCGCCTTGCCTAGCGAGGCGATGTCTTGCGAGGCTTGGTGCCTTGCTTACGAGGACACTGTCCTTCCTTGGTCAAAGAAAACTGTTAAATAGAACAGACTTGCATCACGTGGCCACGGCTTCCACGGCAGTCGCTTAACGTCACGTGACACTGGAGACAACGTTATATTTCATATGCATTAGTTTCAATATAAATATATAACAAGTCTTTTACTTTTTAAATTGTGTATATGTTTATTAAATTAAAGCTATAAGTGAGTTACTACCCGCTAGCCACCGAAGTTGCAACTACTAAGTAACTAACCAACAATAGATAACTTCTTTGGATCTAAAAAAACATTTTAAATTAGTTGACTTACTTTTAAACTTGAAAATTGTCCCCGAAGTAGCTGCCAGCTTCTGATCCGCCGTCTTTTAGAAAATGCACTGACACTGAGAAACACCCATAGACCCGCTCCCATGTATTTTAGAGCCATTTTTTATGGTTATATGCTATGAAATGTTTTTCAACAATTGGGAATCTTTTCATTCATTTACAACAATATTTCAATGGATTTTTCTAGAACTTAATGATAAAAACCACACATTGTCACTTTAAGAAGAGAAAATCACAAATTCTGAAGCTGTTTTTCCTCCTGATTATGTAGATAAACTAATTTTCCAATCAAAAATATTTGTAGTATTTTCTATATAATACATATTTTTGTTTAAGCTAAATGGTAAATGGCCTGTATTTGATATAGCACCTTCTAGAGTCCTGGAACCCCCCAAGGCGCTTTACAACACAATCAGTCATTCACCCATTCACACACACATTCACACACTGGTGGGGATGAGCTACAATGTAGCCACAGCTGCCCTGGGGCGCACTGACAGAGGCGAGGCTGCCGAGCACTGGCGCCACCGGTCCCTCCGACCACCACCAGCAGGCAACGTGGGTTAAGTGTCTTGCCCAAGGACACAACGACAGCGACAGACTGAGCGGGGCTCGAACCTGCAACCTTCCGATTACGGGGCGAGCACTTAACTCCTGTGCCACTGTCGCCCCCATAAGCTGATAAATTTAAATGTATCCCAGCTGATACAATCCTAAATCATGATCTGTTAACGGGTTTTCAGTTTTAATTTGTATTAAGTATTAATTTAACAAATAGAAATAGAATTGTTTATTAGCTTTTTTAAAAATAAAAACATATTTTGACATGTTTGCAATGCAACAAACTGCACAAGTGTATAGGTGTAAGGGTTAAATGAATAGCCATTCTGTCATTTGCATTTTTGCACACTCTAATCCTTTTTTTGAAACAGAGCTGTAAAATTATTCAAATACATTTCCATTTTAATAAATCTGAATTTTCTCGAGTCAAGCGGCTCGGCTCGGCTTTGCAGCGAAGTGGTTGCATCTTTGTTCCCTCCCAGCGAAGAAAATCCTGGTGGGGTTTCTTCTGCCATGACACAGATACCCACTCATGTGTGCTGTCAGCCTGCAAAGTTTCTTCAAAGAGATTTTCCTTCATAACGTTGAAACAGAAGAAAAGAGACGGATAACTAGATCCCAGCCTCCCACAAGAGGAGATCACAGTGAGACCAGTTTAATGTTGGTTTGTTTTCATGCATGGCTCGTTTGTGTAACGAATCATTCCAGAAGAATCCTTGTTTTCCCACGTCTGTCATTTACAACATGGATCAAATATTAGTAATGAGGGTTCAAACCTTTCCATCTTAACTGTGATATGAGAGGGGAGGCTTTCATAGCCCTTCAGACAGTCTTCTCTGGGTCAGCACGACATGTAGAGTATATTCACTCAGGTCAAAATAAGACTCTGAATGTTCCAGATGAGCTCTAAACATCTGGTTTTATCACAGCCACTGAACATTTTGGCAAAACTGTTGGTCTATATGAATCAGTGCAGGGTTTCCCCCAGCGCTTCATAAGCCTGGCGGCCCGCCAAGCTAAGCGTCATGCCCCGCCCCCTGACCCTATGTAACAGCCCTAAGTGTGTGGTCTCTTTAAGACAGTCGAAGTTGCTTTGTTGATGATGTCACAGTATGCTCCGGTACCTGCCTGCGCTGGCTGAACGTGGGAGAAGCGTGCTGATGATGGACCTGGACTGAACTTTCTCTCCCTCACTCCAGTAACGTTACAGTTGTATGAACTCTGCTTGTTTCATGTATGACTAGAATAGCAGCCGTTCAACCAGGCATTAAATGGTTGTTGAAGAGAGTGGGTTTCCCCAGAACCGGAGTGGTTGCGAGTTATTCCCTGTCCGGTCGTGCACTACCGCTCCCTCTCGGCCATTGAACGCAGCCCAGACGTTACACCTACCGTGTCCGCTGACACGAACGGCGCAACGAAATTAGAGCCCTCCATCAGCTGATACTGGTGAGAAACAGCAACGGAACATGTGCAAACCATGGTGCAACTAGGTAGCTACCTCCGTTAGCTTAGCTTCCCATCTCCGCGTTAGCTTGTAGCTACATCGCTTCAGTTCGACGGGTATTGTTATTTGACATCCGAGCCTTACAGCTCCGATTTTCACATTTGTGGAATTGTCTGGGCTTGACGGAACCTGTGACACGTTCAAAATGGTGGTGGTGTCCACCTCCCACCTCATATTTTGGCACAAAAACTTATAATTGGAGTCTATGGAAACACATTGTCCAGTATATATGTTGATGGATGATGGACGGAGCGCGTGGTACCCCCCCAACTTAACTCATCTTCTAGGAGAACCCTGCACTGTGAGTCTGCATTAGATACATCACTTTTATTGGGATGTTCATCCAGGATTTACTCATTTTTGGTTTATTCCTCTAAAAACCACAAGCAAACGCATATTCTTAAGCTGTTTTACACAAAAACTAATTTAAAAAGCAACACAAAAGGAAAAAATAAACATTACAATAAGGTAAGTTTGTTTTTCTGTTTGTAAAAATATGAATGACCAAATGCTGAGTGCAGCATGTTTTCATCCTGCAGACCGTAATCAGTCACAGGTTTGTTCTTCTCCTAACTAAAGCTGCCCTGCAGAGATGAAATATATGACTTAATAAAATATGGTACATTCCTGCCACTAACAGTAAAACACACATAAAAATAACAATGACTTTTTCTGCACAGAAGGTCAGTAAAAGTGGAGGAGACATGGAGTTAACAGCTGTGGTTGTGCAAACTGAAGCAAAAGTGTTTCGTCAGAAGTCGGCATCAGCTCCGACGGTTGCAGACTGAAGAGAAGCATGAATATGTGAGCAGCGCCCCGCCCGGGTGAAGCCGCTCTCCCAGCAGCTCCTGCTTCATGTTTATCAAACACTCAGAAAACTCTGGAAAACAGGAGTCTGCACTCCGCCGGGAGACCGCTGCAGCTCTAACGAGGAACCGCAGGAGCACAGTTGTTAAAATAATCCTGTCTCCTTTCGTTTCCCATCGCCACTCCGAGAAACTAGTTCTCACCTGCTGCTTCCTGCTTGCATCTTTTTGTTTTTGTCTTTTTGGCCCGGGTCTCATCCTGTTTTGGAAACCATATTCACCAACGTCCTCCCATCGTGTAGGTGATAAAGTTAGCGTGTTAGTCCTATTAACTCTCGCCAGCATTTGCCACGTGTGTGACAACTTCGCCTCCTCTTCCTCTAAATTTAGTGCTCAGATGGCAGATTTTCAAAGCACCAAAACTCTCAGAAGGACGGTATGCTAATAATCTTCATTCCTTTTAGGTAATCAGTAATTAAACAAAATCAAATGGTGATCATTTCTTGGAAGGAGTCTTTTGGGGAATTTTGTATAAACGGATGGGATCAGAGTGTGTTTACTTGGCCCAGTTTCACAGAGATGAGAGGGAATGTTAATGCCAACCAAAGAGGGAAAGGTTCTGATATCAGAGCAAAACTCAAGTTTCATTTCTCCCAACGACACGCCTGACATTAAAGCTCACACCAGCTCCGCCTCACTGGTTCACCTCTTGTTTTGCTTTTTACTGGACAATAAATAAACTTGAGATAAAAACTGGAGAAACTCGTTCATTTGCTGTCATGTCCGCGATTTGCAGCAGTTAGCAGTCAGCGCTGTTCCCGGGCGCTTACCCGGGACAGAAACACAGATCGTGTCTTGAACTAAATTGATTTTCCGTGGAAGAAACGCGTTTAGGTGACAGCAGGGTTGTGTATCAAGTGTTCTTTGTTTTACACACGACAGGAGTCAGACCTCTCCTAAACATCTCTTTGTTCTATCAAAAAAAGACACAAATGGTTGGTTTTAAAATATGCAATGAAGTGGCAGTCTGACTGTGTCTCACCACGGTGAACGCTGAACCGGAGGGAATGAAGATAAAATCCTCTATTCTTGTTTTGGCTGAAAGTAAACTTTGCTTTAAGTTGAAAGACGTTAAAACGGACCTACAGTATCACTAAGGTGGGTGATTGGGCAAATGAATCGACTGTCAGCCTAAGCAGAGAGGCCCAGACTTCCCTCTCCCCAGCCACTTGGGCCAGCTCCTCCGGGGGAATCCTGAGGCGTTCCCTGGCCAGCCATGAGACATATCCCTCCAGCGTGTCCTGGGTCATCCTTTGGGCCTTCTCCCGGTTGGAAGTTCCCAGAAAATCTCACCAGGGAGGCGTCCAGGAGGCATCCTAACTAGATGCCCGAGCCACCTCAACTGGCTCCCCTCAACGTGGAGGAGCAGTGGGTCTACTCTGAGCCCCTCCCGGATGATTGAGCTTCTCACCCTGCGGAGCAAAGTCATTTTGGCCACTTGTACCCGTGATCTCACTGCCCAAAGCTCGTGACCATGGGTGAGGGTAGGAACGTAGATCAACCGGTAAAGACATATTTTATCACTGAAAACATGAAAAATGTCCTCCACGCTTCATTTCCGTCATAACCTCTGTTATGTAGGTGAATGGTTACCCCTCCCCCCTCTGCTGAAACAGCACATGTTACTAGAGGCAATTGCAGGGCAGTATATTGTTGATTGATGCAACATATAACCAATGAATCCAATGGAACCTTTGTGTCCTGCTTCCACTAATGATTCTCTTGGGAAAATTTGAAATACCGCCCAAACTTAATGAGCACTAATGCATTACGAGACCATATGTATGCCTAACGAGGGATTAGATTAGTTTCCTGTTCAGTGTTGCTGTGAAGGTCATCATGTTGCCACTTTTAGTTGGGTTGGTAACAGATCTGACCTCCCAGACGAGGCCTACCCAGTTCCATAACCATGCTTTTTAACTTGGCATGTTTTCTTTTATTAGAGATGATAAATGTGGTCATGTCCACAGATTTCAGACAGGAAACAGAATGTCCAGGTGAGCCTTCACTTCTTTTGGAGCTAGCTAGAAGCTTTTCAGAAGTTTGTGGGGCTTCCTGCATCCCATAATGCAGCACAGACCTGCAGAAGGTCATTTGGAATAAAATAGCATCACTCGGGTTGTCGCGTCACGTTCACGCTATAAACAAACTGAGACCACCTCCTCCTGTGGGTCTCGGTGCGCGTAATTTGGAATTCTAGGATGTCCAAGGAAGGTCCCGCCTTTCTCGCCTCTGATTGGTTGTAAGGGCTCTACTATGATTGGCTATTTCGGGTAAGAGGAAACAGTTTTCACTCGCTGCAGGTTTTCATGTTTACAGCCAGATCTTGAGGAGTTTTTTGAAGAAAATGTGAACTCATCGCTATAATAAACATCCTTTCCTGTTAAGCAACAAACCAGGTTCAGTTTCTTTCATAAAAGAGCCTGAAAAACATCAAATGTGAACTTGTAATAATTTGTGTAGCATTTTATCACACTGTAGACTGACTTTATATCTGTTGGCTCTATTGGGGTGATCTTATTACTTCATTATTAGGCTATCCTGCTTTAATAGGTTAAGGCTGTTTACACGTTAGAGCACATCTCTCATCATCAGATTAAATGTGTGTCATTTAATCAAAAATTAAATCAAAGCTGATTATGATTTAGACCTATTTTTCACCGGTTTTCATTATTCTAGAGAAGAAACAGACCTGATACGCACAGCTTGGCAGAATAGGGCAGTTTTATTAAACGTCATACCTAGGTCAGGCACATATGTTTATCTTATGTACTCTAGTGCTTCATATCCAAGAGATATAAAGTTAGTCCAATAGTTTGATAAGTGCAACAAGATTTAAAATTCACATTTTACGTTTTTCAGTTTTTTTAATGAAACCTAAAATATTTTGCAAACCAGGACAGAATGTTTAATATAACGCTAAGTTCACATTTTCTTTACTAAACTCCCCAAAACCGCTTTCTGCTGGTGGAGAAAGACACAGTCAGCACTTAGCGAGGACAGCCTGTTTGCTGCTAAATGAAATAGCCAATCATAGTAGAGCCTTTCTAGCCAATCAGAGATGAGAAAGGCGGGATCTTCCTTGGACATCCTAGAATTCCAAATTATGCTGGATCCAGGTGAGATTAACACCGATCCCTGCAGGTGTTGGTGTTGCGTTCACTGTTGCTCAGACATCTGATTCACCCTCTTTTATAGCTTTAGTCACCATTTGTTCTTTAACTGAACCTTTTTGTCCACTTTACTTTGTGTGTTGTGAATAACTTTGAAGTGTTAGAAAAGTATACATTAGTGACGTTTTTTTCACTTCCTGTCTGGTTTTCCTGGTTTTCCCCCTTTTCCCTTCATCCTTTTTCCATTTGTGGAGTTCCTAAAGCCCTGAAAGCTTTTCAGGGATTTAACCTGCTTCAATTAAAACTGTTGAATCCGCAGAAACTATTCATTTAAACTATTCATTCATTGGAGTCATTGACTCGGAAATTTTCCTAATGGAATTTTCCAGTAACAGAAGAAATGAGGCATTATCACTGTTCCTCCTTTCTCTCCCTCTCTTCTCTCCTTTAGGAGAATAAAAGCCCCCCTCCATGCCTACGTGTGCGTTCGTGTGTCTGATTATATAAATATGTAAATGCATTTTGTCTTACCAACCAAAACTGGGCCATCCTCTCCTCTGTGAACACCTGAACAAAAGTGAGAGATGAAGGAGAGAAAGGAGGCCAGAGGTGATGAGCTTAAACAATATCTCACTTCAGAGGGTTTGCTGCTGCTTCACTGGGATTAAAACTGATCCTTATTTTACTGCCCAAGTAGAAAAAAAGAATCAAAGACATCCGTTTATTCATTAGAGAAACACTATTTCTTCCAACGACATTTTTTTGAGTGTATAATAAATAACGAGCGGCTCGTCAGTCTGAAGCATTTGCATCCGGTTACCAAACTTTTCCAATTTGCTCTGTGAAGTTTGTGGCTGCAGAGCTGTTTGCGACGCTCACGCAGGAACGTTTGACAGGTTCTTTTAGCTTATTGGGTCCAGTCCAACTCAGAGTTTTGTTGTCGTTTCAAGTGGAAGCTCATGAATAAGTAATTTCCTCCATGTGGAGTTTCAAAGTCACTTATTCAGTTCTGGGTCCAAACCAAAGTTGGGTCATGGAAACGCATCAGGATTTTTAAGGTGGTTGCATCACAGTGAAAATTGGCAAGAAATTTAAGGAGGAATTTAAATGTGATGTATAAATTATATACATGTGGACTTCTTAAACATATTTTTAGTCGCGGTTAGTTTCTGATGTTTGATGGCTAAAAGAGCGAACAAAAGAAATAAAACTTAAAGGTGCAATAAAGGTTTTACAGTGAGATCATCTCAAAAATGTCTCCTTCACGTTGGAAGGAAGGTTACGTAGAAAAGATTTCTCCTTTTTTAAATAGCCAAAGAGGGATATAGCTAGGGTTGTCACGGTATGAAAATTTAACCTCACAGTTATTGTGACCAAAATTATCACGGTTTTCGGTATTATCGCGGTATTTTTTAAACGGTGTTGCATATGTTCAGAAAGCATTGATAGTCCTGTTCTACACAAACTGAAATAGTTCTGAAAAGGTTTAACAGTGTTTATTAAACCTAAAATAACACAAAGCCTTAGCAAAAGTGCAACTTTTCACAAGTAAAGGAACAAATAGCTTATTTTTCTGGAACATGTTACAGTAGTCAGTGCAGGTTTAAATTATACAAATCCAAACATTCGAAACATAAACAATATGTAAACAAATCAAAGAAACACCACTTGTTTTCTCATATACTTGTTTTCTTCATTATCAAAATGAAAATCTAAAACTCCAGTCCACACTTGACTTGAGCACTGTACAAGTCAACCTTAAAAAAATATGTATTTAAAATAAATAGCCACTTTAAACAAATTACTAAAATAACTACTACACTATGTAATCAAATCCAAATGTTCAAGTATAAATGGCATTGAATAAGTAAACAAATCAATGACAAGGAACTAATTGTGTATTTCTCTTCATCAACAAATAAGATGCTTCATCCAGCAACAGGGTGTCCGTGACACGGTTTAAATGCTGGCAGAGGACGCTGCGGCTGCAGTATATAGTGACTCGTTGCATTCTCCCTCAGCCAAAAGTCCTCGCGTCATGCATTTAAGCTAAAATGCTAATGTTATCTTACCTTGCACTGGCTGTAGAGACGTGGGTGATGGTCACGCAGATGTGCCATTAGATTCGAAGTGTTGCTGCCTTTTGCAGACACTTGTTTCCTGCACGTTCTGCAAACGGGATAGCCTTCTTCTATTAACTGTCCCTCAGCGTTTTTCAGAAATCCAAAATATGCCCATACTTCCGATTTAGTCTTCTTTGAGGGCTGATGGATGTCCTGGGCGCTGCCGTCTCCTCCTTCGGCCATTATTTCAGCTTCAAAGTTTTGGTGCCATTTCAAACTAAAAAGTGCGTGTGCGCGCCGCGGGAACTTCAGCTGAAGCGACGGTGGCTGGTAAGGGTCACCGCGCCGAAACCGCGGCCACGGTAAACCCACCGAGATAATTTAGTTTTTTTAAAACTGGACGGTTATTTTTATTGTCAACTTTTTTTACCGGGGTTTACCCCTATACCGGATACCGTGACAACCCTAGATATAGCCATTGTTTACACTCTGTGATCCTGTCAAATCAAAACAAACTTTATTTATAAAGCACTTTTCATGCACAGGAAGCAACACAAAGTGCTTAACAGATTAAAATGACCCATATAACCCACATTCCCTCCCTTTCCCACACTTAAAACAATTATGACAATTTCACCCCCAATCCACAAACCATTCCCAGGCACGCGCGCGCACACACACACACACACACACACTGCATGGTGGCGCAGTGGTTAGCACTGTTGCCTCGCAGCAAGAAGGTTGCAGGTTCGAAACTCGGCTGCGGCCTTTCTGCGTGGAGTTGCGTGTTCTCCCCATGCATGCGTGGGTTTCCTCCGGGTACTCCGGTTTCCCCCACAGATCACAACATGCCCTATAGGTTATAAATTGTAAGTCGCTTTGGATAAAAGCGACTGCCAAATAAATAAACATAAACACACACTCTTACACACAACACATTAAAAGACCACAGTAAACACTAGGCTGAGCTCAGGTTGGACAGGTAATGAAAGACACGCCATCAAGGGAGCCATCTGCCTCGACAGCAGCAGATCAACAGCAGTAGTCAACATACCAATCCAGGGCGCCCTGGGAGGCACTACCCAAGGAGCACCCCAGCCACCGCCACTGACCACCGGTCCCAAGGCAGAGGGCTCCACAGAAGATGCTCTCTGAAGAGCAGGGTCTTCAGGAGTTTCTTGAAGATTGAGAAGGAAGCCCCTGTTCTGGTAGTGCTTGGAAGGTCATTCCACATTTGTGGAACGATGCATGAGAAGAGTCTGGATTGTCCTGAGCGTGGTGTAGGCACTGCTAGCCGACGATCCTGTGATGACCGGAGCGGCCGGGCCGAGACGTAAGCCTTTGCAAGAGGATTCAGGTAGATGGGAGCCGTACCATCTCGGACTTTGTATGCAAGTGTTAGCAATTTGAATTTGATGCGTGCTGCTAGCGGTAGCCAGTGGAGCTCAATGAACAGAGGGGTGACATGTGCTCTTTTTGGCTGATTGAAGACCACACGCGCCGCTGCGTTCTGGACCATTTGAAGAGGTCTCACAGTACAGGCTGGAATACCAGTTAGAAGGGCATTGCAGTAATCGAGGCAAGAGATAACAGTAGATTGCACCAGGAGCTGGGTGGCATGTTGTGTTAGGTATGGTCGGATCTTTCGTATGTTATGCAGCGCAAAGCAGCATGAACGAGCAACAGAGGCAACACGATCTTTTAAGGTCAGGTGTTCATCAATCACAACACCCAGATTTCGAACTGCCTTTGAAGGAGCCAGATCATCGTGGATTAAAATAAAACATCTGAGTTTTTACAATAAAACAAAAATGTACACAGTTTAAACTCTACAAGGATGATAAAGAGCCGAACACAGCAGGTGTTGTTTTGTTTAAAATGCAGCCTAACACAAAATAACAAAGCAGTTTTAGTTTAGAAGTTTTGTTTTAATTCAAAACAAACTTTATGTAAAACTGTTGAAGGTTTACAGAAAGGAGAATGACGAGTTTGGAAAAAAGAAACTAGGTCAAATATCACTTATGTATAAAGATTAATAAATATGAATGCATTATTAAATAATAAAGTTTTAAACAAAATGGAACTAAAACTCTTAACATTTCTTACAGGAAGCTCTTTTAAAAATAAGTTTGTTTTAGTATAAGGAGATTAAAAAAATCTGTTTGTATAAATTGTGTTTATCCAAGAGACGTTTTAGTAGAGTTCTTCTTGCATCACGTCATCCATCATAAATGTGTGCAGAAGGTCCAAACCTAAGTTTGATCTGAAATGGAACACGGCCCGTGGAGTCTTAGCTGAGGAGACGTGCACATTCAAACATTTCTGTCAGTAAATAAAGAGAAATCCTGCAGCGCCACTTGTCTCAGGCAGGTGTGTTAGATATCCTAATTACTGCGGTGGAACTGCTGAGTCATGATATACGGTGTGTGTGTTACTGCGAGTCAAAACATAGATCCTGTTATGGTGCAACTCCACAGAAACAATGCAGCTAAGCTCGTGTTCTGCTGCTGAAGTCTGACTGTTTGGGAAAGGGTGACGACAGCTAGAGTAAACAAAAAGTGCTGAGAGACAGGACAGTGTGTGTGTGTGTATGTGTGTGTGTGTGTGTCTGAGAGAGAGAGAGAAAATCCTGCAAAAATGGAAAAAAGAAGGCTGAGAGGCAGAACAAGTGAAGGACGAAGAGACAATGTGTTAGAGGTTTTAATCAGAGGCTGCAGGTAGCGTGTTTGTGTGTGTGCATGCGTGCATGTGTGTGTGTGTGTGTGACAGTTTCTCAGGGCTACATCAGTGGCCATTAGTACTTTTTAGCACAAACACACACAGGTCAGCTGCACCAGCCTGCAGAGAGAGACTGTGTTAGAGGTTTTAATCAGAGGCTGCAGGTAGCGTGTGTGTGTGTGTGTGTGTGTGTGTGTGTGTGTGTGTTTGTGTGGCTTTGACCTCTCCTTTCATCTGTCCCTCTCACCTTCAGCTGAACTTTGATGAACCAGTCTGCAGACTCACACCAGCATCGTCTCTTCATGTTTGAAGGATTTTCACATCTGGACAAAAAGCACAAAACCCTTCAAATCACTTCCTGTTTTTCCTCGACACACGCCTCACTTCTCTTTTTTTTCCTTATGTAGTTGTTATCTCTGGGTTGCTGCTTCATTTGGCCAGATGTGGGATGTTCTGAGCCCTAGACACACAACCCATGGCTTTACTAGAGTTTTAATGCGTTTGTTTTTATGTAACGGATTTGGGCTGAGATCGATGTTGATGCCGATATGTCGTTCGTCCCTCTTCTGTGCACCTGAGGGTTCTTCCTGGTGATTCTAACATCAGCCCAACATGATGGAGCCATGCCAGTGGTCCTCCAGAACCACCGCTTCCTCTGCTTCAGCACACCTGATTCAACCAGCAGGTGCAGAGCTCCATGAGCTGCAGAACAGGTGTGCATGAGGCTAAGAAGACATTAACACCTGTGTTTGATTATATACCTGTTATACTCATCTTATTTAACTGTTATTGCCCCAAATGTAAAAGAAAATGTAAAAATAAATGTTTCATCATTTTTTCCCCTTGATGTAGAGTTTATAAGGTTAATAGCCTCCAATAACAGAACTGTTCATCTTCCTGTTTTTTTGCTTTTATGGTCATTTATTTATTTCTGTTTTTATTTTTTATACTCCCATCTTCACTCTAACATTCATCTTTTACTTTCCTGTTTTATTCCCTCCTTTACTCACGTTTATCTCAGGTCCCACGCAGGTCGTCTATTCACATGTTTCCCTTACTGTGTGTTTATGTGCAGGTATGAAAACACACACACACACACACACACACACACACACACACACACACACACACACACACACACACACACACACACACACTGGGAATGAGGAGGCTTGTTCTTATCAACTCCAACATCAGTCATCTGTCAGCACAACTTTTATCTGTACATCTCTGCCTGTCTGTCTGCCCTTCTGTCTCTCTGCCTGTCTGTCACCACATCTCTGAGCCACATTCGTCCTCCATCACTTTCTCCCTGCCACACACAACACACACTCACACTCACACATTCAAAGAGAAGCAGCTTGTCTCTTCCTTCTTATTGTTCCTCTCTGGTTGAGCTGCTGAATAAATCAACTACAGGGAGAAAAAATAGATGAAGACAAGGAGATACGGGGATGGAGGATGCAGAGAGGAGGCATGATGGGATATGATATGACAAATATATGTGCTGCATCTTTTTTATGCTCATCCAGAGAGTAGGACGGGCTGCAAAGTAGCACGAGGAGCAACTAACAGATTATTTAGTACAAATTAGATCAGAAGCTACTCTAAGATGGAGTTTTTTAGTTCCAGATCTTCTTTATTCTTTATTTTGTTCCCATTTTCTTTATTCTTGTGAATTCTTTTGAATAGTTTTCCCACCAGCGTGATCTGTGATGCGCCACACGCAGCTAGCTGGTGTCGGGGAACATTCCTCTTCAGGTTTTCATCCTCAGCCGTGAAACTTTGTTCAGAGCAGTTGAAAAAATCCTGAAGGTTGACTGCTTCAGTGGAGCTTTTACACATCTGCGTTTTCATTTAAATCTCTGGTTTCATAGAAACCGTGTAACACCTGTTCTTTCTTATACACGACGAGTCACTCCTGAGTTTCCACTCATGCTGAAGGTGAACATTTTCTCCAACCCCATCTCCAGCACTAGCTGCAGAAAAAGATACAGAATGGAAACTAGCAGGTCAGAAAAGGCCAGTCTCTTCAGCCTCATGGGGAAAATGAGTATTCATGGTCCCGCCTACCTTAGCTTAGTACCGCCCACAAAAGGGAGAGAGCAGAGCACGTCTCAGCAAGTAGAAGCTAACCGTTAGCAACTCCACAACATGGTGGAACACGTTCAGGTTTGTGTTGTTTGTAGAGACAAATCATCATCGTTACATTTTTACCCAAGTGTGAACGAAGGCAGCGGAAGAGTCACGTTGCTGTTAGCCAGTCAGAGGCGAGATGTTTGCGTATCATCAAAATTGATGGACTCACATTCCTGTCGTTTACAGCCACCATCCCCCACCCCTACACACACACACACACACACACACCACTAACAAACTTCAGGAGCACAAGATCTTTTTTCCCACTCACAAGGCATTCATTCACACTAAAGACCACGGAATGAGAGCTTCAGGCTATGAAACAAACTCAGTATAGCGTTATCATCATTATTAGCATCGGTAGTAGTTTAACAAAAAATAAACACAACCAGGCTTACCGTTTGGCATGAAATGCTGTACGGAGGCGGTAAGGTGTCCGTACGGCTTCCAGATGGACTGCCACTGACTGCGGTTCTCCCACAAGGGCACCAAATGATTAGAAATTTGACATAATATGTTTAAGAATATACTTGCAAAAGTGATGTGAACTGTCATACACCGTACACGGATTTCATTTAGAAATATACCGGCTGTTCCTCACTGGAACACGTCTCACTTCCTGTCTGGCTCGTGTCATGTCTTTGCTTCATGATGATCTGGCATCAGAAAGATTTCTGAACCACAGCCAGTGTGAATGCTCTGACTGGACCCTGTGATTTTTGATCCATGCAGAAACTGGACCGCATTCGGTGTGAATGAGGGCTAATGCTAACATATAAGGCTAACGTTTGTGTCATCGGCCCATCTCCTGCAGAAATGTCCTTCTCCCTCCTGACATTAAGGACAAAGCGTCTCCCGTCCCTTTGCTCTAAAGCAGGGATTTCCAAAGTGTGGTGCTGCGCGAGCTGCCGCTAGGGGGTGCGCGAGCTGCCGCTAGGGCAGGGGTGGGCAATTATTTTTTCCATGGGGCCACATGAGAAATAGAAAATATTGTGGAGGGCCAGGCCAAAAGGCTGAAGTCAATTATGCATAATATTAATGGTATTTCTTTATAAAAAGCAGTAAATACCATTGTTTCTTCAAGCTGGTAAGAGTGGACTATATGTTATAAATGAGCAAAAAGGAAAAAGTGAGGTTGTCTTACAAAAATGTGATTTATTCAAATTTCCCAAGGCAATGGTAAACAAAGTGTGCACATTTGGTTTTTGTTAAACATTTGTGACTTATATTAGTTAGCAGTTTCAGTCACATTCACTCCAAAACACATTCTGAGTTTCAAATATTGTTGGAAAGAGGTTCTTAGCATTCTACAGACACACAGTATTGTCTGTAAAATAAAATCACTGAACTGTGATCTTGAGAAAGAGGTTTAAAAAAAGTGTCGCAGTTCACTGCTAGTTGCCTACATTTGTGGTCCAAACACCTTATTTTGTGTTTTTAAGCAATTTTTTTCTTATTCAGTGAGAGAAATCTAGTCTCTGCTGGGCTTTAGCGAGCGCATCAAAGTCAGGTTGAATGTCTGAGGTGGAGAAGCGAAGCACAGCTGACAAATGATCATCAGTGAGAGAGGATCTATACCTGGATTTTGTAAACTTCATCATTGAAAATGTTTGTTCACAAATGTAGGTAGAGCCGAAGAGAACCAACATCTTCTGAGCATGTCTCCTCAGGTTTGGAAAGTCCTCCTTAAGAGAAGAGTAGAAATCCAGCAGAGATCCTGAATCTCTGCTTTCAAGTCCCAAACCCTCTTCAGCACTTTCCCCAGGCTGAGCCAGCTGACAGCTGTGTGGAGTCCTCCAAAAGAGCCACAAACTGTCTGTGATTCATCGCCCGCGCCCTGATGAAGTTTATTATTTTAGTAACAACATCAGTAACATGGTTGATTTTTAGCACTGACTTGCACAACACATGTTGGTGTATAATTCAATGCAAAAACACCTATTTTTGATCTGCATCGATTTCTGTCACTTTATCTTGCATGCGTTTCAAAAGTCCTACATTTTTCCATGTAAAGCCGGGCGTACACTGTGCAACTTTTTCACTCGCAGCACTCAGCTTCAGCTCAAAGTGTACCAGAGCAGATCTCACGAGTCATGTGCTCACACTGTACGACCCAGTTCTCGGATGCGACCTGACTGCTCACACTGTACGTCTGGTAGCAACACGTCGGCCCTAAAAATGTGCTAAAAATAGCAGTTTTTACTCAACACGTCAGAGTTTTTTGTCTTGTCTTGCCTGTTGTCCTTCGGGAGAGCTGCAGGAGGACACACAGGGATTTATAGGGGTTGGATGAGGAAAACGAAATAAAGAAAGTAAATCTGTGTTTTGTGATCAGTTTAATTTGACATGAACACGACAAACACGCTTTCTTGACAATCTTTGTGAGTAAAAAAAACGTGTAGAAACAAACGAACAGCGTGTGTTATTAGGGAAATAGCGAGCGACCGGCGTTGATGCAGGATTGCGCGCGCATGCGCCGTGAGCGGTTCTGATACTTTTTGGGGCGCAGCTGCTCGCAGCGCCGCTTCAACAGTGCGATACCCTCACGAGGGACGAGCGAAATATTAAACACACCAGAAGTCACTGCGACCTCACGACTGCTGATCGGCGGCTGGTCACGTGGTGTTAATCGCCTCTCGTAACCCCCGGTACACTACACGACCGCTCGGCGCAAAACTCGCCCCGATGTCGTGGCTTCTCGCACGACTGGAAAATCGGCTCAAAAAAGTGAAAAAGTCGCACAGTGTAAGCCCGGCTTAAGATTTGGACAACCGTCTGTTGTGACACCTGACAGTCTCTCCCATTTCAATCCCAGAGTGTCCGTGCACGCATTTACCTCTGTAAAAAGATCACTCCCTGTCGTTGTCCCTTTCATCCACCGCATTGCTGCCCGCTCCTCTGTGAGCTTGAAGTCCGTTATCCCCGGACAAATACGAGCAGCTGGGCTGTGTCGCGGACATCACAGCTCCCGTCTAATGAGAAAAAGTCAAAACTTGCCACTTCACGTTGCAGCTGAAGCTCCAGGTTCCCCGCAATGTCCTCGATCCTCCTGGTCACGGTTCGCCTGGACAGCGGGATTTGCTCAAATGCGCCTTTTTTTTCAGGGCATATTAGTGCGGCAGAGTCCACCATGCACTCTTTGACAAACTCTCCCTCCGAAAACGGCTTGCTGTTTTTAGCTATTTTGTGGGATATCACAAAGCTGGTCCTGGCTGCTGCATCCCTGGATGTGTGAAGCTTAGTAAAACAGCCTTGCTGCTTTTGCAACTTTGCAAGCAAAGCTTCGGATGTCCGTGCCCTCTCAGCTCTCAGCATCAGACAAGTTCTTGTATTTTTCCGAGTGTTTCTTGTCGTAATGCCGACTCAAATTGTAGTCCTTAAACACGGCAATCTCCTCCCCGCAAACCAAACACACGGCTTTACCTCCGACTTCAGTAAAAAAAATACTTAGCAGTCCAATTTTTGTTGAAAATCCTGCATTCGGCATCTTTCTTTCTTTTTTTTTTTTTTTTTTTTTTTTTTTGCATGAGCGGACATTTCTCAGGCTACAATCACCATGTCAACCGCGGGCACTTGTTGCTATACGTATTGCGTCATTGTGCACGTAAAAAACAACTTCAAAATAAAAGCAATGCAGCCTTAGCCCATGCATGAGGTAAAATGAGAAAATACATTTATTTTGTAATTTCCAATTAACCTTACGCGGGCCGGTCAAAGTCAACCAAAGGGCCGGATGTGGCCCGCGGGCCGTAAAATGCCCAGGTCTGCGCTAGGGGGTGCGCGAGCTGCCGCTAGGGGGTGCGCGAGCTGCCGCTAGGGGGTGCGCAAGCTGCCGCTAGGGGGTGCGCGAGGTGAAAAGTGTAATGGCTGCGGAGCTCAGAGAAGTCTGTCATATGTCACCATTAGCGTAGCCAGAAACTCATTTGTGGGTGGGCCTAAGAAAAAGTAAGTGGGCACAATAAATGTAATTGAAAGCAAGTATATTTTTGCGCGCGTGTCCTCCACATGTGCCCTAGCTTCATAATAACAATGCGCCGAGCTTCAGCACTCTGGCCTGCGCACGCCGATATGTTCCGTATTTGATCATTTTTAACGGTGTTGGAGGAATCTGAAGGTGGCGAGTCATTCTGGCAGATTGTAATTAACACCTGTCTCATGCAGGTGTTCTGACATTATAAACCTCACACACAGAACATTGTGGATGTAGCAAAATAAATCAAGACATGATTCCCATTCAGGCGCTGAAGATCTGAAGTTCAGAGTGTGTATGTCAGAGGTCAGATGCGTTCCAGCGGAACCACGGCTCACAGGTGCACAAGTGAGCACATCTGGGCTGGGCAGAAGTAATTTTACAACATTGGTTTAAATAGCGCCAAAAACGAGACGCGGTGACTGGAGCGGCTCATGGAGCTGTGCCGCGCACGCACACACACACACACACACACACACACACACACACACACACACACCCAGATTCAATAAGCGGGCACGCTGCACAAACTCCGGCACGCCATCAGACTGAAGGCAGAAATGAGCGCTGCCTCCTCCGTGATAAAAACTTTTAAGAGGTTTTATAACAACATTTTTCATTCCAGGTCAAATTAAGATATTAGCTTCTATTTTGGGATGACGTATTAAAGTCGAGTCCGCTCCAGCCAGTGACTCCAAACCTGACTACAACTCCTGTTACTGCAGCATTTGTTATTCCAGTCCGCGTGGCAGCGGATCGCAGATTCAGCCACACCATAAAACAGCAATAAGTCGGTCTGAGGCAAAAGTGAACATCATGGCTATATCTTTTCCATCTTTTCCCCTATAGACATTTGATTACGCACAAGTAGGTGACCAGCTCAGGTTTACGCAGAGCAGAAGGAAGAAGAGAGCTCTGGCCACAGGTTAAACGTTCCTACTTTAAGAAAACCGTTAAATTGCATTATGTGCTACCTGGGCACTCTAAATATTTATTTAAAATTAATTCAAAGGAAATTGTAATGTATCGAATGTTTATTAATTACTATTTAAAAAATGATATATAGCCATGCCATGATATGGGGGCTGGGGGGTGCGTCGACATGGTCGGGACATAGAAGGGGGTGTGCGGCTAAATAAGTTTGGGAACCACTGATCTAAAGCAGCACAGGGATGTCTTGTCGGTGCATTTTAGGAAACAGAAGTCTGAGTATTTACTGGAAGTCCTGCATAACCCAGAACTGATGATTACATTTTCTTTCCCTGGCCAAGATGGCTTCGAGCGTGTTTTAGACGCAGTGATGATCATAAAAACGGTGATAAAATGCACGTTTAAACCGTTTCCTCTGAACTAGCATGTCCAACTCCCCGAGGGCCTCTATCCAGCATGTTCTATTTGTTTCTCTTCAACACACCTGGTTAAATAATTAAATCACCTGTTCAGCATCATCAGGCTCCGCTGAATCCTGTTAATCATCTACTGATTAAAATCAGGTGTGTTGGAGCATATCTTAAATATAGAAAAATACAACCCATAACATTGTTCTAGAACTTTTGTAATCCATTTAGTTTTATTGTTTAATCGTTTCTCCTTCAACTAAAGAAAAAATCAGATTTTGAGTTAATGAGGTGCTGATGGTTTTATTTCACAGCCGGGTTCTCATGGGCGCCGCGCTTCGACCCGTTAATACAACAAATTATAAGTTCAGCTGCTGCTGTTCTCCAGTGTTTGGCTCAAGGGCACGTTGGTGTTTCCTAGTCTTCAGCTGCTGATTCTGATGGTGAACAGAGCAGACGTGAATCAGAAACCAAAGCCTTCCTCTTACATAGATGCATATCATCTTTCCTCAGAACAAAATCATCTTAAATCTTTCTGTTCTTATCTTTTTGAGTTCAGAGTTGATCCACAGAGCCGAGCTTCTGTGTTTGATTTGAGATCAATCTGGATTATTTCCATGTTTTTGGATAAAAGCAGAATTTTCACATTAAACCTTAATTATTGATGCAAAGATCAGAGCACAGGCCACATCTTTATGTTAGTGGTGTAAGTTTTGTACCACACGTCTGGGACTGACGCAGAAATCTCACTCGGCTGTTTAGCTTTATTGTTTTGTTATGGATTAAATATTCCAAACTCTGGACTTTCGTATGTAAATAATAGAATATTTGACAGAAGCGGGTAAAGTGAGCAGCTAAAAATCATGTCACGTTGGCTTGTTATGCAGGCGTGTGAGAAAGGTGAGTCTTTTAGAGAAACATGAAGCCATGAGAGCGAGCAGACGGCTTCTGTTTGAAAATGTCACCAATCCATCAGTCTGATAGGTAAAGGCCAGTCGTCTCATTATACAGTGTGTGTGTGCGTGTGTGTGTGTGTGTGTGTGTGTGTGTGTGTGTGTGTGTGTGTCTTGAAGAAGAAAAGGCTGCTGGCCTAGCAAACACACACACGAGTTATGTGGTGCTTTTAATGAGTGTCTTGGGGATCATTCATAATTCATTTACAACAGGTTTGCTCTGAGTGTGTGTGTGTGTTTTTTCTCGTCTATACATCAAAGTGAGGACCAACGACAAGCTTTTAACCTGCAAACTGAGGACATTTTGCTTTGGTACATGTTAGAGCTCTACCCGTTAGTTTTAGAGGTCTGGTGTGAATTATGTTTTAGTTAAGGTTAGGGTTAGGATAAGACTGGTTATGGTCAGAGTTAGGGTTAGGTACAATCCAGTCACTGAAATAAATGGAAGTCAATGATGGTCCTCACAACGAATGCTAGACGTGTGTGTGTGTGTGTGTGTGTGTGTGTGTGTGTGTGTGTGTGTGTGTGTGTGTGTGTGTGTGTGTGTGTGTGTGTGTGTGTGTGTGTGTGTGTGTGTGTGTGTGTGTGTGTGTGTGTGTGTAAGTAACCCAGTAAAATAAATCGATCTGGATTCATTTAAAACATGTGAAACTGCTCAGTTTCTGCAAACCTTTACCAAAGCTAGCGACCAGTTTTCTAATGTTTAAAAATCATGTTTAATGTTTATTTCTGAAATATTGTGTGTGCAGTCGTAGTTTTCACGCCTCCTCTTTTGTTGGACTCCAACCAGCTTTATCCTCTCACTGCTCACTCAGCTCACATCGTAGGGAAATGTCGTCTTCCCTCGACGGTGCAGACTTACGGCTGTCATCATCACGGTTCACCATCCAGCAAACGTTTTTTTCATCTATGAAACTAAAGCTTCTACTGTCAGGCTTTTCAGGTCGTAAACACCCATCAACGTCTGTCTGGAGACGGTCATTTGAATATTGAACCTTGGAAATTGAACTTAATATTATGGAAATAGAACTTTTCTTCTCTACTGTCTCTCATATTGAATGTTGCAGAGTGACTGAGTGTGTTTTTATCTCTACATCTCCTCGGATTTTAGATTAATTAATCCCGCCTCTTACATCGGACTTTTGCTCTCGCTGCTTTTCCCTGGATCAATAAATCAGATTTCACGTTAATAATCCTCTCCTCTGGCAGGTGCACGACTCTTCACTACGACTCTGACCTTCCTCCAACGTCCATCATCATCACCTTCCACAATGAGGCCAGATCCACGCTGCTTCGCACCATTAAAAGGTAAAACCTGTGGGTTGTTAATAGCTCAGTTGCAATAACAGAAACTGTGGTTCTGCTGGTTTTATACGTTTGTGCCTTTTGCTTCGGACTCATTTTGTTTTGAAATAATTCAGGTTTTTCTCCTAAATATTCTGGCTGTGAAGCAAGCAGAACTGATGTCTGAATGCTGGTAACAAGCCTTACAGATTTACTCTCAGGTGGAGCATCAAAGCGTCTGCTTTTAATGTCACTAAGACTATGGTGGGCACTTAATGCACTGTGATTTATTATTGTGATTCTTCAGTTAAGCAATGTTGATTATATATTTCTTCATCAAGTTGACGCAGTGATAGCTTGATCTTGTTGTATTGTTGTTGTGTCCCTTTTTTTTTTGCCCTTTTGCTTTTTTTTGTCTTTTTCTGCAGGTCTAGAAGCAGACTCTTGTTCATTATTGTTTATTTTTGTGGAATACTGAATATGTTTCTTTGCTGTTTGTCTTAAAGTGTTATTACTCCAGAGGCCCCCTCTCTCTATGCCTCATGCATATTTCAGGGCTTTGAACGGACTTTTTATTTTTGCTAGGTCTCATGCAGCAAAACAAAGTCAAAAGCTTGTAGTGATGACAGACCATCACGCTCTACCTCTTCATGCTGCGCCGGTGTTTTGGTAAAGATTAAATCCAACGGTCAGCGAGGACGTACGACGCATCGGTATTGAGAGTTGGGTCGTCGTTGGTCTGGTTCTGGGTTTCTAGGCTCAAAGGTGCATAAGAATTTACAGTTAGACATAACTTAAGCTTCTCATTAATGTATTACTGAGTATTTTCACCGAACAGCTAATCAGAGTAACACTACCCATCAAACATTGGTCCGACGACGACGTCGTGTCCACGGCCAAAAATAGTCATGGTAGGACGGTCCAAATAAAAAAAATTTAACATAACATTTCCTAAAGATCCACTCAAATTTGTAGTTACATATATAATTGTTACGTGTAATTCACGTTCAAAAAAGACGTCGGTTCAACTTTCATTTTGGAACAATTTTTCAACCATGACGGGACGTGTCGGCCCGACGACTTTTCAACGTTGATTAAACGTCCGGATGTTTGCTGGGTAGCTACGTTTGCATGGGCATGAGTAATCTGAATAAATGCCCTATAAGTTCAGAAATTCTTCATGTAAACATATCAGTCGGAATATTCTGATCGGATCCTGCTCAATCGGAATTAAATTCCATTCCGATTGAGAGAGGTGGTTTTGTCCGATCATCATTCCGATTGACGTCCTTGTACACCCTCGTTCGGATTCTTGGATTATAATATTGCCCACTGCACACGTGTGCTACTTGGGCGGGACATCTTTCCGCCTTTGCTGGTGTTCAGGACAAGTGGAAACGTTTGCAGGAGGTAAACAGACATTATCCTGCTCTCATCTCCTGTGGCAGTGGAGCGGTAGCGTTATGTACCGCTGAGCCTGTAGCTCAGTAAAAAAAAAAAAGGCGAACGGGTCAAAATGTGAAGAAGGTCAATAATGGGGGGCGTAAGTAAACAGGCAAAGCTAGAGAATAAGAAATAAAATGAGAAGAGAAAGACGTGCAGGCAGGATGATGTTTGTTTACAATTTGTTTTCCGGTAAAGAACTCATGCACATGCTCACCCGGTTTAATCTGACTGAATACCTGGTGCATGAATACTCACAGGAGGATTGGATCATTTCAGTTAGTGTCCATGTAAACAGAGATTTGGGATTTCCAATCAACCAAGATTTCAATCGGATATGGGAAATTTGGCCCACGTATATATAGCTAATGACGTGACGAGTGACTCTGGACAGAAAATCTAGAAGGTTCAAACAACTCAACAAAAACAGGAGAGGAACGACTGTGGTGCTGCAGGTTCTCAGCGGATTCTGATTTACCGGTTTCATGTTGGCTGAACTGACGTTGGACTTCTGATGAGAAAAAAAAGAAACGATAAAAATCTAGAACTAATCTAGGAAAGTAAAATATTAAATAATGTGATTAAACCTCCTCTGGTGTCGGGTTACATGTACCGTATTTTCCGGACTATAAGCCGCTACTTTTTTCCCACGCTTTGAACCATGCGGCTTATAATGAGGTGCGGCTTTACTGAAGATTTTCCTTCACCTGCAGGGGGCGCTCTAGCAGAAAGTGAAACAGGTGGAAGTCAAAAGTGGAAATCGAAGAAAGTGCTCATTTTAATTTAGCACATGCAAGCAGCCGGCACCACGAAGAATTTTTTTCAAATCCACGCCCCCTCATCATGGTAACTACACGTATGAGTTCATATGTTGCCGCATTTAAGTTGAAGGCCATCGATCTGGCAGTAAAGGAGGGAAACAGTGCTGCCGCACGTGAGCTTCGCATGAATGAATCCATGGTTCGGCGCTGGAGACGGCAGCGGGAAGAACTCATTCAAGCCAGCTTCACCCGGGGATGATGACAGCAACACGGACAGCGACACAGACATCACCACAGAAAAGGTATGTGACTAAGCTCTTCTGAGGCTGTTCAACTCCGACACTGAAGAAGAGGACTTTAATGGCTTTAGTGCGCAAGAGGAAGATGAGAGCGAATGACTTTTTCTGGTAGGCAGGTGTGTTTTATTTACTAACCAGGCATGTTTTGTGTGCAGTTTTTAATTTCTAATCATCCAGGGCTTATTAATGCTGTGGCAGCGCTGTTCTTTTCTTCTAAACATGCATGCAAGTTACCGGTAATAACGTGTCAGTTCTGTTTTTATTTTATAACCATCCAGAAATATGAATGCTATCAGTGCTGTTTTCTTTTCTAAACTTGCAGGCACGTTCACCCGTGTTTAAAATTTGTTTTGTTGAATTAAAACAACAACGAAAAACCTCCGTGTAGCGTCTTTCTGTCTAATTATCTTATGTTATGGCCATACATGCGCTGTGCGCCGGAGACCTGCATGTGGCTGCTGCACCGCGGCTTGTATTTGAGTGCGGTGTGTGTGTGTGGAAAACCTTTTTTTTTTTTTGTTGTGCGCTTATATTGAGGTGCGCTCTATAGTCCAGAAATTACGGTATCTGGATTTGGTAATGATGCAGCACAACTAAAAACAAACACACACATACACATACACACACACATACACATACGCACACACACATACGCACACTTACAAGAATGGACCTGACCCTGAGTCTTTGTTGTGTCTTTTATTTTGATGGTATCAGCAGGTTACCAACCAACAGTCAGCTCAAGGCACACACTGAGGAGAACACACACACACACACACACACACACACATGCACACACACAGAGGAACACACTTTCTGTGTTGGCTCAGGTTCAGCTCATTATACCAGTCCGTCAGCAGGGACCGGCTACGTCTCCGTACTATCACAGAGGACAGCATGCGTGTGTGTGTGCGTGTGCGTGCGTGTGTGTGTGTGTGCGTGTGCGTGCGTGTGTGTGTGTGTGTGTGTGTGTGTGTGTGTGTGTGTGTGTGTGTGTGTGTGTGTGTGTGTGTGTGTTCTCCCCTTCAGTTCTTCTCAAAGCTCTGCAGTTTTCAACCAATTAAAAGACAATCTGTCTCTCTGGGCCACCAGTCTCCCTTTGGCTCTGTGTGTGTGTGTGTGTGTGTGTGTGTGTGTGTGTGTGTGTGTGTGTGTGTGTGTGTGTGTGTGTGTGTGTGTGTGTGTGTGTGAGCTGGGAGTAGTTTAGCGTTTGCTTATTTTTATTTTGTGATTTGGAACATTTTCTCTCACCGGGGCGCTCTGGGCCTCGGAGACTTCAACTCGACATGAAAACGTTTGAAGATGAGCAGAAAGACTTCTCTAAAAGATTAAATTTGTCCTGTAATTCTGTGACATTTTTATTTAGCTTCTTAACTTTAACCAGTTGGTTTATTATAACTTGTTTGCATCTAAATTTAAAATCAAATACAGTTTGTACTGAAACCGCCTTTATGGGTCTGTGGCTTAGCGTCCTCATTTGTTCGTGTCACGAATTTAAAAACAGAAAAAAACATTTTAGCTCTTCTGGTGACAGAGCTCAGAATAATTTTTTTTTTCAGAAAAGTGTATAAAAATATAAAACCTTATGCGTGTCACTGAGCTGTGTTGGTTGGAGACCAGTTTCAGACACAAAGATGAAAGAAATTACAACTGTTTAAAATGTCTATTGTGTTTGTGTGATGTTACTGCAAACAGATTTGGACAGTATAGAGCTAAACAATCCTGTATAAAGTCTGCTTTTTAACCTGTTAACAATTCCTGCAGTAAAGCAGTAAGTTGAACTTTATGGGATCTTTCAGTGTTGCCTGTTTGGTGATTTATTTAACTTTTATTACTTTTTTACTATGGCGATACCACTAGTGTGTTTATGAGCATGGCATTTACACACACAGGCACGCAGATAGCGTGGGGGACGGGGGGGATCTGTCCCACCCAGATTCAGGTCGACCCCGATCCGTCCCCCCCAACTAAGGCCAGAAAGAAAACAAAATCGGAGGTTAAGCGCTTGAAGCTCCTTTTTCCAATTACACTGAATGCAGCATGACGTAAACAAACACGGACTCCAGAGCATCGACATATATACCGAAGAGGCACAAAAGTGGTTGCTGCTAGGATGCAGGATGAAGCGAAAAAGGCAAGCAATGATTACTGCGTATTTAAAAAAGACCAACAGTGTACGTAGGCGGGACCGATCTGTCCGTTTATGGGTGTTGGTTATAGTTTCAGTAAGTTGTTGTCAGTGTTGGGACTTACTCGTTATAAGCGCCAAAGCCTCTTTGCTGACTTTAACAAGTCTCATCTACAAATATGATGCTCATGAAGTTACTATTTTACACCAGAAGATAGTGGAGATGTGGAACCTTCAGGCTGAGCAAAGTTTGGGAGATTTTAGAGTTTGAAAAACGCCTCCCACCTTGAGACTCCCAGTCGGGGAGAGGAGGAGATGTGCGCAACTTGAAGGGCGCAAATATTAGATAAAACGTAGACCAGCAGGTCTGGTCTTTGTTGACCGATCACTTTGTCTGGTAATGACTGACTCTGATTATGAAGCAGAATATTGACTCTGATGAAGAAATTCACTCATCCAGCCAGGAAGATTGAGCTGCTGCAGCATCAGACAGCTGGTGCTGCACGAGAGGTGTGTGGAGTTTACAAGCTCCAAATGTTGGGTTTGATGTTTGTTTAACCTTCTTTGGGACGTGATGGATGTAGAAACGATGGTAAAACACCAAAAAGAAGGAATGCACCGGTGAGCTCAGCAACACCAAAAGACCCGGAAGACCACGGAAAACAACTGTGGTGGATGACCGAAGAATCCTTTCCCTGGTGACGAAAACACCCTTCACAACAGTTGGCCAGATCAAGAACACTCTCCAGGAGATAAGTGTATCTGTGTCAAAGTCAACAATCAAAATAAGACTCCACCAGTGTGAATACAGACGGTTCACCACAAGATGTAAACCATTGGTGAGCCCCAAAAACAGAAAGGCCAGATTAGAGTTTGCCAAACAACATCTAAAAAAGCCTTCACAGATCTGGAACAACATCCTATGGACAGATGAGACCAAGATCAACTTGTACCAGAGTGATGGGAAGAGAAGAGTATGGAGACAGAAAGGAACTGCTCATGATCCTAAGCATAACACCTCATCAGTGAAGCGTGGTGCTGGAAGTGTCATGGCGTGGGCATGTATGGCTGCCAGTGGAACTGGTTCTCTTGTATTTATTGATGATGTGACTGCTGACAAAAGCAGCACGATGAATTCTGAAGTGTTTCGGGCAATATTATCTGCTCATATTCAGCCAAATGCCTCAGAACTCATTGGACGGCGCTTCACAGTGCAGTTGGGCAATGACCGAAAGCATACTGCAAAAGCAACCAAAGAGTTTTTGAAGGGAAAGAAGTGGACAGTTTTGCAATGGCCAAGTCAATCACCTGACCTGAATCCGATTGAGCATGCATTTCACTTGCTGAAGACAAAACTGAAGGGAAAATGTCCCAGGAACAAGCACGAACTGAAGACTGTTGCAGTAGAGGCCTAGCAGAGCATCACCAGGGATGAAGCCCAACGTCTGGTGATGTCTATGTGTTTCAGACATCAGGCTGTAATTGAATGCAAAGAATTTGCAACCAAGTATTGAAATGTATAAGTTTGATTTAGAAGAAGAAAAGATCATTTCTATAGCGCCTCTCAAGATAAAAATCACGAGGCGCTTCACAAAAACAAAAAAATGTAAAAATACAAAAAAGAATTTAGAAAATGGTTAATAATATATTTAAAATGAGCAAAAAATAGACAATTGTGATTTAAAAATTTTAAGAAAGAGAGAGCGTGAATAGGAAAGGGGGAAATCAGTGGATCCTGAGGAAGTTGGAATAGGTGGGGAGAGCAGAATAAAGAGAGAGTGGTGAAGAAGGTCATACAAACGTCAGCTTGAACAAGTGAGTCTTCAGCTGCTTTTTAAAGGAGTCCACCGAGTCCACTGATCTCGGGTTCAGGGGGAGAGAGTTCCAGAGTCTGGGGGCCACAGCAGCAAATGATCTGTCACCTTTGGTCTTTAGCCTGGTGCGCTGCACAACCAGTAGACTTTGACCACTGGACCTCAGGGACCTGCTGGGGGTGTAGGGACTAAGAAGATCACCAATGTAAGATGGTGCTTATCCATGTAAGGCCCTATAGACCAGAACCAGGATCTTGAAATGAGCGCTGAAGTTGACTCACAGCCAATGAAGCTAGAGGAGAAGTGGGGTGATGTGGGTGTGTTTGGAGGACTTGGTCAGAAGCCGAGCACAGGCATTCTGAACCACCTGTAGACGGTTCAGGGAGGTTCTGCTCAGACACGTGAAAAGAGAGTTGCAGTAGTCTAAGCGTGAGGAGATGAAGGTGTGGAGAACTGTCTCAAGTTCAGAGTGGGACAGAATGGGACTCAGCTTAGCAATGTTCCTGAGGTGGAAGAAGGAAGAGCGAACAGGAGAACTGATATGAGAATCCAGGGTGAGAGCTGGGTCAAAGGTCACGCCAAGATTCCTGATGGAAGGTTTGGTGTGAGAAGCAAGCTGTTTGGTGTGAGAAGCAAGCTGACCAACAGAGTCTCTGGCTTTGGGAACCAGCTTGTCTGGGGCACAGATGAGGATCTCAGTCTTATCTTCATTCAGCTGTAGAAAGTTCCCACCATCCAGGTTTTGATAGAGTCTAATCAGGTGTGTAACAGCTGCAGCTTAGACATCTCATGAGGCTTAAAGGAGATGTACAGTTGGATGTCATCTGCATAAAGATGGTAGGAGATTCCTTTGAAGGAGCTCAGGATGTGCTGAAGAGGAAGCAGATAGAGGAGGAAGAGCAGAGGCCCCAGCACAGAACCTTGTGGGACACCATGGGTAAAGGAGGTGGTGGAGGACCTAAACTTGGAGACGGCCACAGAAAAGGAGCACTCAGAAAGATAAGAGGACAACCACTCCAAAGCAGTTCCTGATAGGCCTACCCAGTCTCTCAGCCTCTCCAGAAGCAGGTGATGGTCAACAGTGTGAAAGGCTGCAGTCAGGTCCAGCAGGACCAGAGCAGAACAGTCCCCTGCGTCACTGTGAGTCAGAAGGTCATTGGAGACCCTAAGAAGAGCTGTTTCAGTAGAATGAGCTCTACGAAAACCTGACTGGAAGCTATCATAGATGTTATGTTCATCAAGAGCAGCTGTGAGTTGTTTAGCCACAACCTTTTCCAAGATCTTGGAGATGAACGGAAGTAATAAATAAATAATTCACGTCATGAATTGCAGACCAGAACCACCTCCGACCCAGTGCAGCTGGCACCGAACCGCAGCCACTAGTCCCCACTGCTCCCGACCGGCGGCACCCGCCTAAAACGGGCCCGTTCGGGCGGGCGGAGGGACCAGCGATGCTCGGCCGGTGAACAGTCTCCTGCGTCATGGCATGTTCTGGAAGCAGAACGTCAGAGAACCTTACACCAGGTGTAACAGTGCAAGAAAGATTTTGTCGTGTCTCGTCCATCTCCCATTAAGTTCAGAGCAACTCGCGTTTTTACCTTCTGAGCCGACGTAAAACTCCGGGCAGATTCCTTAATATGTCTCACACAAACAAGGACTGTCCGTAGCCTACTTAACTTTATGACACAGGGTAAAACAAGGAATTGTTGATATAGAAATGAATACACACAACTTCACAAGATGGAAGAAAAAGGCATGGATCCGAGCGATGGAGGCTGTGAAAGCCGACCCGATCACCGGTCCAAAATAAAATAAAAAAAATAATTAACCCTACGCTGCCGTGTTGTTATCAGACGGACAACCGTAGCAAACTGTAGATTCTACACACCGTAGCGATTTACAAGAACCACCGCCAATGCGGGTTTTGTGAGGACACAGACTGACTGTGTCAGAAATGGTTTAACAATCTAACGGGACTTTAAAAAACGCACGCAATCTGAATGCAGTAACGCGGGACGGCCATGCTTCGCTTTACGACGTTTACCTAGCAATCAAGATACGGTAGGAGTCACCGAGCATTCCGTTTAAAAAGCGCACGCAATCTGAATGCAGTAACGCGTGACGGCCATGCTTCGCTTTACGACGTTTACCTAGCAATCAAGCTACGGTAGGAGTCACCGAGCATTCCGTTCAGATTCGGTTTCTATAAGTCGCCCATGCAATGGAGATATTTTCCACAATAGCTCGCCCACAGTGTCAACACACTGAGACGAAAGGTGTCCGAGAATTTAGTCTCGGTTCGGAGAATTTAGTGATAATTTTAGGAACTGAGGATAAGCTGCTCACGGTAGCTCACCCAGCAATGGTCAGAGCGGAAACGTAGCTTTCCGACCTGAGGTTAGACTAGAGACGCGGCGGCGCGTCAAAATGGACAGAATTGAGTCAAAAGCACAACTCACACGTTCGCTCCGAAGGCGAAGATGGGATAAATCAAAGTTAGGTCTGTAATTTGCGGTCAATTTGAGATCGGAGATCTTCCCGGTCAAGTTTCCACCAGGACGCCTCCCGGAAGAGTGACTTCAGCGGAACAATTTCCGGTTAATTTCAAAATAAGACATCAAAGTGAAACACAGAGAAAAGCGTTGTTTGTAGCTTTTAGATGTAAGAAAGCAGACATATCGCAGATATAGAAGACTGGATACGCTCGCCATTAAATGTAGCGTTATGGATTTATGCTCTTTTATGAAAGAGAAACCATGCTACGTATTAATTCGGAATATTAATTTTAATAAATCAATAACCAAATTTTATATTGTTCAGAAGACTCAAAGGTTGTTTTCATCCATAAACTGCCGATAATATCTGAGTGTCTGTGTTTCAGTTCAATGAGGAAACAAGTTTGAAGGATTAACAGTTTTAATTCTTCAAATTAAACTAATGATTTTGAAAATTGACAAACAGGAAATAACAATCACATTGGCAACTTTGTGGGACAATCTTTTAACAGTTTATATGCTGTTCTTGCTCAAATAGACCTTCTGGTGAATTTATGAAGATTGCGAATGTTGTGACATGAATGCGTGTGTGAGTCTGATTTTGCTTCAGGAAGAAACAGGTGTCTGAGTGAAGTGATGGTTTGGATAAACTTAGGTCTTATCAGAGAACTGCATCAAACGCTAAAACCGTGCTCTGTCTCACCGAACTCTTGTGGACCCTCTTTCGGATCCGGGCCGTGGAGGATGTTGTGGTTCATCCAGATGACACCGGCGGCTGACAGGAGACGTAGGTGTCGAACGGAACCGGTCCAGAGTTGCCCTCGGTACACGTGGATGGTAGAGCGTTTTATCGATGCGCTTTCTTAAGTTAATTCACTCAGAAATCAAAAGACTCGGTAATGAGTCTTCGTTAGAAGTCGCGCTTCAGCTATTCTGCCTGGCTTGGCAGAAACAGCGTGAAAGGGGGGAAGAACGAGCCAACAGGCTCTGCCCCCCCTTTGGTTTTCAGGTCTGTTCTCTCCCCTTGTCCAACACGAACTGAATCATAAAACTGAAAACTTACCAAAAACCTCTCTTCTCAAAGCAAAACATGTGCGTCATCAAATGTGTCTGGAGTTTACTGTGGGCAGATGTGTGTGGGTGTGTGTGAATGTTTGTGTGCTTGAGTGTGAAGGTCAGTACCACACATTCAACATTATCTACTTAAGTGTGGATTCATTAATCCATTATAATTACCCCAAAGCATACTAGTCATTCATTTGATTAAACACATTTATAATGAGCAAAATGATAATGGTTATTTTAACATTAAAATCACGAAAAAGAAGTTTAAACTTTATGTTTTGACTTGGTCTGGGTACAACTCATGTAAACACATCTTCTGGTAGACTGCAGGTGGCAGATGTTATGGTTTCCTCCCAGACTCGCTGGCGTTCAGGTCTTAATCTGTGGGTGAAAGTTCTCAGCGACCCAGCTATGACCCAGCTGCGTCCAACACCACCATTGTGACAGAAAACCCATATTTCCTCACGTTACAGTTGCAAGCAACATAAGCGACTGTTTTATTGCCTTTTATGTTGCCGTATTTCTTTATTTTTGACTGGAGAGGTAGGACATAGAGCAGCCACTTGATGGAAGTGGTTTAGCATTTTTGAGGATGGTGAAGTGGTCTGCTTAGGATGAGAGAAGTCAAGAGACCTCCTTAAATTTCTTAAGTTTTTGTGATGTTTTAACAGTTTAGCAGGTTAGTAACCAGCCTCAGAGTCCTCCCGGCTCAGCTGGTTACTTGCTTCTGAACATTTAATGGACCGTCACATTGATTTGCATATTTTGGGCCATTAAACGCAAATTGTGTGTAATTTACATCACAGCTAACCCAAAGCAAAGCTGTCAGTGTTTTAAATGTGTGATCTCTCGTGTTGCCACAAACTCATCAGACTTTTTATTCCTGTTTTAGGGATTTCAGCTTGTTGATGCACAGGATATTTTAGAAGACGGTGAATTCATTAAGTGTTTAAAAAGTTGCTCAATAGTTGCATATTTAACAAACATTGGAACATCCTGGAATAGTGACAGACAAATGTAGCTAAATATGTATTATGTAAAAATGCTGTAAAAATGACTAATTTGGTTACTGCTGTCTACACTTACACTTTATAATAAGCAGTGGGTGTTTATAATGCCGTGATAGTTTTTAGTTTAGTCTCTTTCCCACCCTTAATGAATAATAAATACTCATTAATGATTTATAAAGTGGTACAGATGAATTAAAAACACACATTTAAACCATTTATTAACCATTTATAATGGAGCCTAATCTTAAAGTGGCAGCAAAATATTTTAGCATTAAAGGGTAAACGGCCTGTTTTTGGAAAACGCCTTTTTATGGTTCTGCAACCCCCCAAGGTGCTTCACTACGCAGTCATTCACCCATTTACACACATTCACACGCTGGTGATGGTGAGTTGTAGCTACAGCTGCCTCGGGGCGTAGTGACAGTCTGCCGGGCACAGGCGCCACCGGTCCCACTGACCACCACCAGCAGCCCAACAGACATTGATCCCACGCCAACGTGGTGTCCACGTCCAAAAATGGTTGTGGTAGGACGGCCCGAATTTGTAAAAAAAAAAAAAAAAAAAAAAAAGTATAACAGATCATGTCTTAAAAATCCATTCAGATACATTTGGACTACTGCAACGCTCTGTATGCTGGTCTGGCCCAGTGCACGGTTGCACGGCTCCAGTTTGCGCAGAACTCTGTGGCTAGGTTCCTGACAGGCACTAGATGTCGAGAGCACATTACCCCAGTGCTGGCTACTCTGCACTGGCTCCCGGTAAAATATCGAGCTATGTTTAAAATCTTAACTCTCGTTTATAAGGCCCTCCAGGGCAGTGCACCCTCGTACATTACTGCGCTTTTGAACAGGTATGCTCCATCTCGGTCTCTTCGCTCAGCCGAGCAGGAACTTCTGGTGGTCCCCCGGTTGAAATATCGATCGAGGGGTTGTCGTGCTTTTTCTATTTTGTCTCCAACTCTGTGGAACGAATTGCCACTGAGCATTAGGCAGGCACCATCCCTTCAAGTCTTTAAGTCTCGTTTAAAGACTCGTTTTTATTTGATTGCGTTTTAGCGCTAGGGTCATTTGAATTGCCCTGACATTATGGTTTTAACTATTCTTCTTTTTAACCCAGATGCTTGATTTTTTTTGTCCAGCATTTGTTTTTTATAGACTAGTCTTACTCCGATATCTCTCTTTATCTGTAATAGTGTTTGCTTGATATTTTATGATTTTATGTTTTTATCCTGCTTTTATGCCCATGTACTGGTAATGTTTTTCCTTTAATGATGTTGTTCAGCACCTTGGGCTTCCGATAATGTTGTAGAAGGTGCTATACAAATAAAATTTGATTGATTGATTGATTGATTTGTACATGCCTACAGTTATATGTATAATTGGTATTTTGACAATTAGTTACGTGTAGTTCAACATAGAATCCCAGCAAACATTGGTCCGGCGGCGACGTGGTGTCCACGGTCAAAAATGGTCGTGGTAGGACGGTCCAAATAAAAAAAATTTAACATAACATTTCCTAAAACTCCACTCAGATTTGTAGTTACATGTTTAATTGTTACGTGTAATTCACGTCCAGAAAAGACGTCGGCTCAGCTTTCATTTTGGAACTATTTTTCAACCATGACGGGACGTGTCGGCCCGACGACTTCTCAACGTTGATTAAACATCCGAATGTTTGCTGGGAGGCAGGGCGGGTAAAGTGTCTTGCGCAATGACACAACAGCAGCATTCTCTGGTGGGAGGATCGAACCCACAGCCCTCTGACACCTGACACCTGCTCTTTTTTTTTAGGAATGTTGAGGCTAATGCTTACACTCTATCACCAGATAAACAAGGCACCAAGGAGTTTCTTGAGTTCCAGTTTTTACCAGTTTAACCGACTGTGAGATGTTTATGCGCTTTGAAAAAGATATATTTTGGAAGTTAACAGAAAAGCTGCTGTTTGCAGTAAAAAACTCTAATGCTTACTGATTCGCCTTCTAAAGTTTAGCACATATTGTAAATAAAACTTTGTTTTCTAAAAGCATTTAAAAGTTTTACATCCAAAACACAAAAATAAAATGATTAAACTGCTATTTAAACTTCAAGTGTCAATCTAACAAAGGAAAACCTTCACGGAAAACAAAGGAGATTTTCCTTCTGCAGCGCTCCTCGCTAAAAACTCCTGAATACACCGAGGACGGCTACAATTACATTAAAAGGGGGTGTAATTTTGGAGTTTTGTGCTAAACTTAAAGAGGTTTGATTTCTGAGACAATACGGGCCCTCTGAAATCTTTTCATCTCCCACAATCAAAGAGTTGCATTCTGAAGGTGAGGCGCTCGTGTCGATATTTAATCAAGTTCCGATCCAAGAATTGATTTCTGTCTCTGCTAAGTGAGAGATGAGCAGACTCAAAGATGGTCGGGATGTGGAGCCCATGAGGTTCTTCTTCCTCTGTTTCCTAAATAAATGTGCAAAACTACGTGTTTATAAAAGTATTTACCTTAATTATCTGAACCATTTAAAGAAATGCTTAGTGTATTTTAGCTCACAGTATCTTTTTTTATTCCTAGAGTTCAAGCAACACTAAATAATTCCTACTGGTTGAAAGCTGTCCTAAACACCCCTTTATAGCCTGCTATAGCTAGCGCTAACAACAAGCTAAAGCTAGCATGAGCCAATTGATACCAAATAAGCCATGAAGTAAAACACAAATATCTTACAAGTCCAATAGTTGTAGGGTAAGAAGCTCGGTCATTCGGGAGGGGCTCGGAGTAGACCCGCTGCTCCTCCACATCAAGAGGAGCCAGTTGAGGTGGCTCGGGCATCTGGTCAGGATGCCTCCTGGACGCCTCCCTGGTGATGTTTCCCGGGCACGTCCAACAGGGAGGAGACCTAAAGGTAGACCCAGGACATGGTGGAGGGACTATGTCTCTCACCTGGCCAGGGAACACCTTGGGATTCCCCCGGAGGAGCTGGCCCAAGTGGTTGGAGAGAGGGAAGTCTGGGCCTCTCGACTTAGGCTACTGCCCCCATGACACGACTCCGGATAAGCAGATGAAAATGGATGGATGGATGGTCCGGTAGCAACAAAGTCAGGTCACTATCAGTCCGTTATGTCATAGCCGCCTTTAGCTCCCTTAAACTAGTGTAGGCCGTGTTGATGTTCATTCTGGTTTTAGCTCTTTGCTTCACCCTTTTACTTCCAGGCTTCCCCTTGATGTCAACAAAAAAGCTCTTCTTCCTTATTGACGGTCGGCAAAGTGAAAAGGCTCCTATCCTTCATAGGAGCTACCGGCACAGTAAACGTCTATTGCTCTAAGGCAGAGACCTCCCACTAGTGTTCCCACCACAGACCGTATATACAAGCTGGAGGAAGACTCCACGCCCTCACCTGTAGGTTTCTGAAGAGCTGAATTTAAGCTCAGTGAGGAGGTCTCACCACCGCCATTTTTGCCACGTCACGCATTTCGTCACCGCTAGAAAATGTTATAAAAAAAGAGCTGAGAGTAGGGGCTGCAAGCTAACTGAGTTGACTTGGAGCTAATGGAGGTTAGTGGGAACTTTCAGCCAGAAAACCATGGTTGAGCGACTCTGCTACCCTCTGCCTTCTAGGCCGTAACACTGTAGCAAGCAGGGGGCATTTAAAGATTGACAGGAATGAAAGAAAATATCTAAGAAAAAAAAAGTATAATTGCTGTCAGTGTTTATTCTAATTCTTTATGTAGAAGAGGAGTTGACAGCCAAAAAATTTCTACAAGAAGGATTTGAATTTAAAAGATGGTGACAGCACAAGATGTTCCAGATAAAGCAGAATATAAAAGTGATCCAGTTTAATGCTTCCCTGCGCTGATTATCTTGTTTTAAACTGATTTTCCATGCCAATCCGGTGCAGACGTGCAGCAGCCATGAATGCTAACGGACCGCTGAAAAGCTATAATTAAACATGTGAATCTGATGTTTGTTTTGATATCCAGACAGCGCTAATCCTTGTCTCTGTGTACGTGCATTCATTAGCAGCTGAATGGGATGTTTTTGCTCTTTGTGAGGGGAACTCTCAGCAAAATGGCACCTTTACCACAATATCTCCAACACACACACACACACACACACACACATAAAATAGGGAATTTGAATGGGATCTTATCATTTCAATAACACTCCTCAACTCTTGTTGACTGTGCTCTGTACTCTTGTTAGCCGGCTTTTCTCTTTCTGGCGTGCGTCACACTCTGCTGAGCACATCCTGGTGGTTTTGGGATTCTAAATGTCTTGCCAAAGGACACGTGGGCAACTTGTTCCACCATCTGAGCCACATTAACCTCAGAACAAAAGGAGGTTAATAGCTAAAGAGTCCTGCAAATGGTCCAGTGGTTGAATTGTTGGACACAAAGAACAAATTCTAAGGACCATAATGGATGCAAAATTGTGAGAAAATGCTAATTTTCACTTGAATTCTCACCGACTTATTTTGTTTTTGTCAAAAGGGCAAATAAATGGTGATGTTGATGCAAAATTGCAAATGTCATATAAATCTTGCAGTTTGGTCTCTAGCTTTTTATTTGCTTGCAGTTTATACACTTTATAGAGTTTGATTAAGGAAAGAGAATAAGTAGACATATTTAGGTCATTATTTATTATTTAGCATGAATTAGGAAAGTACTGGTGTTTATTTCACCTCTCCACAAAATCACATCCTGCTGCAGAGCTTATAAAAATAAAAGCATGAAGCGTTTCTCAAAGCACTAGATTTTTGTTGTGATCTGTGCTCACTTTTCCAGTTTTTACCTCACAACACTTATAAACAGCTGACTGAAATCCCTAAAACAATACATGAAAGCATGTTGATAAAAATGTGTCTTGAGCTTACTCTTAACAGATTAGATATTAGTTAGTATAATTGTACTCACTTTAGGAGATGGGAACTAATGAGGACTAAGGATGAATAAGCATTTAGGATGTTTAGGGTGATATCTTTGGACCAAATCAGCACACTAATAAATTGTAGGCCAGAATAACTTAAAAATGAAAATTCAACAACTGCTTTAAAAACTTGAGTCATGTCAACTTAAATTAACACTTTCTTTCAACTCTATATGTCAAGTTGTACAAATATCATAAATAATAACTATGCTTTATTTGAATATTATATTGTGAGTCGAAACAAATTTTGGAAAAATAATTTTGTCTTGTTAAACACACACACACTTCTACATTATGATAACTTATACATTTGAGTTAGACATGTATGGTTGTCCATTCAAATTAAAAGTTTTTGTTAACTGAACAAATGGATTAATTGTTTGAACTTGGGTTATCAAAACGGCAGCTGTCATGCCAGTACAGGCAAACGGTGAAGCAGGAAGCTAACAACAACACAGAAAAATGCTGGCTGACTCACGCCTCATACACAACACAAGGAGCTGAGTCCTGAGCATTTAGCAAGAACTATAACTTTAAGTGCAGAGTAGTGAAACAGCACAACGTTCTTATTCCTACGACCGCCCTCCTCACTTGTGGTGCCAACATGACAACAACAAATAACTCCACCTTTGGAACACAAAAGCAAAGCAAAAACTAAGAACAACACAACCGCCCACAATAAATGTGCCTAAATACCTCAAATTAGAACAAAATAACTAAGAACATGACTACCCACAATGCACCTCACCCACTGCAGCTTTCACAGTGGGTGGGGTCATTTTTAATCTATAAATTACAGTTTTAAGTTGAGTGAATGCACGAGAATGAGGAAAATATAATCATTTGTTGAAATAACAAGCACTTTTAAGTTTTCAATATCAAAACACAAAATTGAGTTTAACAATTTTTTTTACCGTGTCCTGTCTGGCTGTGAAGCAAACAGAATTGATGTCTGAATGCTGGTAACAAGCCTTACAGATTTACTCTCAGGTGGAGCATCAAAGCGTCTGCTTTTAATGTCACATCTGATACTTAAAACTTTATTGTTATTGTTGTTGAATGCTTTATAATTCCGACCAGACACGGAGACAGAGGTGAAAGAGAAAGGAAAAGACAAAAGGTGGGGAGAGTGGGGGGAAGGGGGTGGGGGGGTTCCACAAAAATAAACAATAATGAACAAGAGTCTGCTTCTAGACCTGCAGAAAGAGAAAGAATAGAAAAAAATGGGACACACAACAATACAACAGGAGCAAGCTATCACTGCGTCAGCCTGATGATGAAATATAAAATCAACATTGTTTAACTGAACAATCGCACAATAACAAATCACAGTGCATTAAGTGACAATGACAGCCTTAAGACATGTGTTGAACGTGCCCAAGCCCATACTTTTGAGAGCACCATGTGAGCACCTGTGTGTGTACACGCGCTTGTTTATGTAAGGTTCCTCTATAGGAGCATCCAATAGAGAGTGTGAGGGGCCACAGATCTGCCCCCCAAAGATGCGCAGGAGATGAGGGGAGCTCCAAGTCCCAGAGATCCAGGAGCTGCCCCAGAACACAGAAACCCCAAGGAGACTGCAACCAGAAAGGCCCCCGCCCCCCTCGAGAGGCACAGAGGATCGCCCCGGGGGGCCACAACCAGCGGCCGGCAGAGTCCCGGGAGATATAAACAATTGCCCCTCAGGGATGATTAAAGTTTTTTTTTTTTTTTTTTTTTTTGAATATCAGCGGCAAGCCCACAGGCCCGCTCGCAGCCTCCCACCCCCTAGCCGGCCGAGCCCGGGACCCAGCGACCCGGGACCCAGGGGCGACCAGCCCCGCCGTGGACCCAGCAGAGCCCAGGGACCCAGACCCCACCAGGCAGCCACCGGGATTGATCAGACAGACGCCAAAAATCTTAAACCCCCTGACCCGGTTGCCACGAACACTCAGGCAGACCAAGGCACCGCACTCCACACCAGGTGTGGCAGGGGGAGGTGAGACGAAGATCTATATCATCAAAAGAAGTTCTAGGAGAAGAGAGGAGTCAAAGGCCCCACCTGACATATACAGTCATACACAAACATTCACACACTCCCTCCCTCATGCTCACACATTCACATACAACCAAAGACTTACAAAAATGCACGCCGGACACCCACTCATGTTCCTCATACACACCCTATTCACTCTGGCCCCGGTACTGCTGCACTGTTTAACAATTAAAACTTAACAGGGAGACTTTGTCACGGTGTAGGAGGTGGAGATGATGGACCATGTGTGGTTGAGCTGAGCAGGAGGAAAAATGCAGGCTTCAGTAAAAGTAAAAATGGTTTAATGGTAGGATGGGATGAACAGGAACACCAACAACAGCAACAACAATGAACTGACAAAGGACAGGGGCAAAACAGGTGGCTTAAATACAGAGGGCTAATTAGGGAAACATGGGCAGGTAAACGAGGGACAGGTGAGAACAATAAGGGTAATCGTGGCAGGAGAGGAACACAGTCAGGCGGGCAGGGGCAGATCGTGACAGACTTAGGTGAAATAGGAAAAATAAATTGAAACTACTTTTTGAAGCTATCTTTCTTTACAGTGTAGAAACCACTTCTCTAAAACAGAAGCATCCCAGAGTTTGGTCCCTGCAGCAGAAAATCGATCCGGATTTGTGGTTTTTCTTATCTTTGTGGCTGAAGTCAGACCTTTAAATGGCTAGAACATAAAGCTGGACATTTAATCACCCATTTGGTCCATCAGACAGTTTAGCGTCCAGCCAAGCAGCCATCCTGCTCCGCTCAGCAGCCTGCAGGAGGGCGGGGAGGCGGCATAGAAATACCACATCCAGATCAGCACCAGCTCAGCACTTTCTGAATCACTGGACCTAAAAAACGCACACTAAAGAGTTCAGATCACTTCCTCCACAGCTGATCACTGAGAATTTATTGGAGGGGGTGGGGGCTGATTTATAATCGCTGCCATTTACTGTTGGATAAAAGCCGACTGCCCACTTTTTATCTAATTATAAACATTAACCTTGATCCCTTTATTTGTGGCTCAGATTAGAAATTAGATTTAGTATCTTTAAACCAACAACTTTCTTTTCTTTTTTTATACAACTTCAATCAATCAGATTTTATTTTTAAAGCACTTTTCAAGCAAAGTGCGATTCAAAGTGCTTTACAGAATTAAAATGACCCCAAATTTCCATAACAGTTTGAAAACATTAGCAGACATATGCACACACACACACACACACACACACACACACACACACACACACACACACACACACACACACCAGTAAAAATTTATATTCAGCTGAGTCCAGATGAGCCAAGTAAGTTAAGGCAAGGTAACGCCATCAGAGGAGCCGTCTGCCCCAGCAGCATCAGGTCCTCCACACTAAGTCAGGGCGCTCCACCTCCACTTAAACACTGCCTGTAGATCGCCCAGGAAGGAACAGTCGACCACCGTCCCCAGGTCAGAGGGCCTCTACAGAGAAAACACTGGATTAAAGTGAGTAAATATATGAAAATAAATGAGCTAATATAAATGACAAAAGTAAGAAAATAATAAATAAAATCATATGGACAGTAAAATAATAATATTGTTAAATAATGAAATTATGCTAAAATATAATATAAAACATGCAAAGCCAGTAATAAAATATAATCATGTAAAACAAGAAATAAAACTAGTAAATAGTTTGGTCACATTCATCTAAACACACGCTCATGAAGAACAATCACAGGAAAACGTGGTACAGATTAGCAGGGACTAGGTTTTATTTAGAGAGGGCGAACTGGTCCTTTAGTCAGACGAGCACGGCTGGTTTTGATGCATCGCTGAAGGTTTGACAGAACAGGATGGGTTGAGCGGCTGAATCAGGATTTTTCTTCCAAGAGCCATCGCTGCAGAGAGGGGCTTTCGATCAGAGGATTTAAGATGCAGCCAAAAGGGCAAAATCCGCCAATTAAAAGACAAAACAGATCATTTTAATGCATCCTGTTGAGCAGAAAGACCCTCCTTTCTGTCTGATTTTCATAAAGAATAAAGTTGAAGGATGTGGATGAGTGGAGAGGGTTGTAGATGCAAAGGTGATGACTTACTCCAGTGAGAGTGGGAGAAGCAGCTGTCAGCCAGAGAGGAGGAGGAGGAGGAAGCAGAGCTGAAAACATCAGAACGGACCTCAATCTAACGCAGTAGAAACATATGTGACTCCTTACATAAATACTGTTAAGAGAAACCAAAAGCAGAAAAAAGCCAGAAGTTCCAGGTGAAGCAATCTGGAACCTGTAATCCAGGTTTTCAGATAAAACATCCGGAAGTCACTCCCATCTACTTCTGGACCATGGGAAGAACGAAAAAATGCATCAAGTCAACGGGGCTAAAAACGCATTTCTCTAATTCCGCTTGTTACGCGTCATGGATCTCACATGTGATGTCTGTGAATTTTAAGAAGCAAACCAAGAACTCACTGTTTTTTTTTAACGGGGGAAACGTTGTTTTAGGTTTGTGTGAAAATAAGTCCAGGACTACAATTGTGCAACACCAAAACGACGTCATCGAACCAGACACGAAGTGAAACAGAGAAAAGGGCTGAAAGTTCAGTGAACTTCAAATCCGCCTTCAAAACTTTATCTTTTGACTTTTCCTTTCAGGCGTCGCTTTGGAAAATCATTTACTTTTAATCGGCTGCCTAATCATAAAAACAATGATAATAATTATAATAATAATAATATTTTCATAAAGTGTTTCCAAACAAAGCACTGAACGGCAAAAAGATAAAAGCATTACATAATAAAACAAAACGCAAATATAAAACCTAAAATAACTAATATAAGTAACAGTAAAATTCTGTAAACGACGTGAGTCGTAGCTTTAAAAGCCTCCACAGAATGGGCCGGCCTAATTTAATGGCCTAGATCAGGGGTGTCAAACTCATTTTAACTCAGGGGCCACATTGAGGGAAATCTAGTCCCAAGTGGGCCGGACCGGTAAATTAAAAACAACTTCAGATTGTTTTCTTTGTTTTAATACAATCAATATAAAACAAGGCTGGAGCCTGAGGACAGTGTATCCAAAATGGTACAAGTACAACACCTGAAGTGTACTTGAAAATTTGAAAAAAAAAAATAATAATAATAATAATCAATAAATTAAAAAAACATTCCTTAGTGATTCAAAGAGCTTACAGATCACATGGCAAGATCAGTTTCATGCAGCACTTAAAGTATATTTGACTCATTTTACTTTACATCTTTTAGCTTTCACCAGCACATCAATATCAGAAGTCACATCCTGAGTGGCGGCCAACTTCAGGATGTAATTCAAGTTCTTGTGTGAGCCTTGAGCGCAGCTTTGTTTTATTTATACTCATTACAGAGGAAACTTGCTCACAAAGATAAGTTTATTTTCACTCTACATTGTGAAGCATGAAAATAAAGTTTACACAACCATCTCGCGGGCCGAATCCGGCCCGCAAGCGGGTTAAATTCGGCCCGCGGGCCGCATTTTTGACACCCCTGGCCTAGATTGTTCCACGGTGAAAATGCACTCTCCGCAGTAGTATTTCATTTGTCTTTTGGACCCGTTAACAGGTCCGTGCCCTGAGATCTTACAGCACATGTTTGGGAATGCATGAAGAGGCCAGAACATTTTAAACCTTTAGTGACTGCTCTGCAGCAAACGTTGGCTTGTGCAGTCTGCTGGAGCCCGGTATGAGTTTCAGTCTCATCACTATCTCACACACGCAGCGCACCGGTGTTGTGCCAAGAAAAGCGAGCCTGCCGGCCATGATGTGCATGCACTGGGATTTCTTTTCTTTATGTCCAAAACTTTTGTGTAACTCTTATTATGGAAAGGTTTAATAATGTGAGACCTCTTTGAGAGGGTTTGGTGAGCAATGAAACTTTTTGACTGATTAAAGAGACCAAAGAGTAGCTTTGATGATTTAAATAATTTGGACATTTAATGATAAATTTGGAATTGAGAAAATTTAACAACTAATGTGCAACTTTTGTCCTTAATCCACAGATTTGAGCAACAGCCTCACAAAATCCAGCCTGATGTCATTTGTAACAATTAGCTAATTTTGGTAACACTTTGGTTTAGGGAACGCAAATGAACTATTATTAGCTGCCAATTAATTTGCATATTTGTGGACTACTAAGTCTGAATTAGTCATTATTAAGCTATTATTAAGTGCTTATTACCAATGCTGTAATTCTAATATTAGCAGGCCATATATTAAGAGTTTTATCAAAATAAGCCGTTCATAGCGGTTTGTTAACTGAAAATAAATTATTTGTTGCTGATTAACGCACACACTAATTCAACATGTGGCTTTTAATGAAGTAATTCAAGGGGAATGAGTTATTCTGCATTAATAACCAAAAATATTATGTTCTGGTATTATGTAAATAAACACCAAACTGCACATGTTAATAGAGCCTAAACAACAATCAATTAACCACTTGTAAGCAAGAGTATGTTCCCCATTCTAAAGTCAGATTTTGTTCATACCTAATTACTACTAGTTTAGTATTAATTAACCACTTAAAGGCAAGAATATGTTCCCCTTGAATCACTACTTTAAAAGCCACATATTGATTTGAGCTACTTAATGTCTGCGTTAATCAGCAACAAACCATTATGAATGGCTTATTTTGATAAAACTTTTAATTTATGGCCTGTTAATGTTAGATTTACGGCATTAGTAATAAGCTGTTAATAAGTGCTTAATAATGACTAGTTCAGACTTAGTAGTCCACTAATATTCATTGTCATGCTGACTTGGCAGAGGTCGCCCTGTCAACTGTCTCCTCCTCATGCTGACTCTTCTGCACAGTATCAACACGAGCTCTGCATGCAGTCTTCTCACTGGCCAGAGGGGGCTTGTGAACCCTGGCGTGTGTCCTCCTCCAGGTGAGCCAAATTAAGCACAACCAGTGGCTTCCTAATGCATGCAGCAGGCACTCAACCAGGGTGTGACAAACTGAGCTGGCAGAAGTAAGCAAACAATTCAACTGTGAGGAGAACTTTTGATCTTGACAGGCTATCGGTAAGCTTAATATTTAAATGGTAACCCAAGATTCTTTGTTTACATCCTGAAAGTAGTATATATGTCCGGTTAGAATGTAAATAAAATTCTTTGTAAAAATCCTTAGTTACAGCCTTGATTAAAATGTTTAAAACACACAGGTTAAAGACTGAAAAGGTAACTGTGAAAGTAAAGATTTATATGGTAGTAAAAGCCAGGTAATAAACCTTTGATGATCAATTTAAAGGCTAGAATTTGGTTTGTTTTGTTGTGAAATTGCCCACTTTATACTTTAACCACATGGTTAAAGTATAAAGTAAATGACAGATGTTGGCTTAAATGCTTTTTAATTTGTTATCTGTTGATTTAATTTGGTGTCTGTGTGATTGTTAAAACATTCTATTTTTGTATTTAAAGGTTTTCACCTGATATTGATGCTGACTTTTATGATGATCCTAAAACTGGTCAAATAAAGACATCTGAGCGAAGCCAAAAGTCTGGTCTTTTCAAGTGTAGACGCCTCACAGCAAAAGAAGCACTTGACATTCATATTAACTGGCAGCTAACTAATGGTTAATTTGTGTTCCCTAAACTAAAGTGTTACCCTAATTTTCTATAAATGTTATGTTTTATCCAGTCACAGCCCATCACAGCCCAGTGACATACGGTTTAGTGGATGATGCGTCTCTGTTGCTCTATTTTCTTTCCTTTTGTCCTCTTCTTGTCCGTCGTCCTCTCTTTAGGTGTTTTTCTTTTAGTGGAGCATATTTTGATAGCAGCTTTTATCACCTTCATCCAAAACGCTTCACTTCACTGCGAGTGCACGCACGCTGAGCCCAAGTGGCTCTTGTGGGATTTGATCCCGTCACCCTGACAGATAACAGCAGCACCCATTTAGCGTCTCTCGCTGCCACCGAGTGGGGCTAAAATCCCACCAGGGCCGCCCGCACGTGCACCTCTGAAAACGCTTGCTCTCCAGACACACTGGATGAAAGCTCTCTCTCCAAATTGCTGCTGTAGGTAATAAAAATCTTTCATAAAATGCTTCCACCCCTCTAAAATTGATATATAGAATGTTGGAAATGAGCGGCGCAGATATAGAGCTGCCTTCCTGTGACAGCCGACTGCGGTATTGTTGGTGGTGATAATATTTTCTGTGAGCTGCAGATTGCTTCTCCCTCAGCACTCCTGGAGGAGGTTAAGCCTCATAGCCTGCAGTCTGTGAACCAGAGAGTAGGAACTCCGGTGAGTGTGGAGGTGTGTGCATCACAGGGACGGGGAGGGGAGGGTGTGGTCGGGACAAAAACTCTACAGAAGAAAGACAAGTGACCATTTATTCATCCGCTTTGCTATAGAAACATAAATAACACGTGAATAAAAACGATTAAGAACAAGATTTTATGCATAAAAGTTAGCTTATGGATAACTTCTTTACATATTGTGAAACTTCCTAGGCGGCCGTTGTTCTGAGCGATAAAGTTTACGTACGGGACTGATGAGCTAACGGCTAGTCCGAGCACAGGAACTTTAAAGAACTTTAACTCATTCGCTGCCAGCGTTTCTCACAGTTTTTACAAGAGTGACAGAACGTTGCGCGCTAGGATGATGTCGACGTCAAAGCAACCAAAACAAAGCGGAGACTCACCTCTTACATCAGGAAGAATCTACGTGTTTCAGCGTTATCCGCTCTTTCATAATCCATTGTTGAATTGTGATCGGCGAATTCCGGTTCGCTCCTCACTTCTTTTTTTTTTACAGCAGCGGCCCAAAACGATCTCCTAACACATGGATTTTCTGCTTCCTGGTCACGTGACGTGTGACGTACGCGGATGAAGATCGGCTTTAGAGCTGAGATGTTTGTTCTCACAGTCCGGGGGCTCGTCCGACGCCCACACAGTAAAAAAAATGTAAATGACGACTTTAGTCATCAATGGCAGGGAACGAGTTAATCTCCTAAATTTCACAACAGTTTTTGTGACATTAACAACTTTAATTTCCCATTATGTGATTATTTACATAGACTTTCATAGCTTAACAAGGTGTAAATTATCTTTTGGCTCATTGATCTGACCCCAGCTGCTCTGAGTTAAACGGGTCTCAGGCTGTGTCTAAATCCAGGGTCCGCCTCCTTCCAAGACTGCATTTTAGGGCCGATTACGTTTGGTGAAACTGGTGAAATTCAAAGGAAATGACAGGTCTGGTGTGTTCTTCCTGGACCACCCTATCCCAGGATTCATTGCAGGCTGAGACTTTTGTTCCTGTAAACCTGGTGAATGAAGTGGATGAGTGTTACGGTTTTAAACATTAAGGCAGGGGTAGGGAACCCTGGTCCTGGAGAGCCACTATCCAGCACGTTTTAGAGGTCGCCCTGCTTCAACAAAGTTGAATCACCTGTTCAACTGCTCATCAGGCTCTGCAGAAGCCTTTTAATCACCTGCTGATTAAAATCAGGTGTTTTAAGTTAGGGCAACCTCTAAAATGTGCTGGATAGTGGCTCTCCAGGATCAGGGTTCCCTACCTGTGCATTAAGGTATAAATAACTGCCACTACAAAATTAAAAGCTTCATGCGTTGATGTTAGACTTCATGTTTTTTTTTAAGTCTTTTGTCAAAAATAAGAAATATCGTAAACGAGCTCATGCCATGGGTCCCGCATTGCTGCCAAGGTTAGTTTTAACTTCTGTTTAGAGTCAATGGTTGCTAGGCAACAGGACAAACGCTGAGGTAAGGGCGGGAATAAATCTGAAGACTGGCACATCCTAATTCAAACACTCACTTCCTGTTGTGGACAAGGATGGACTTGTCCTACGTGGATTGGATAGGATGAGTCCTTCCAAGGATGCTTCTTTAATCTATTTAAGGAATGCTGTCTAGAAAGGGCGTTCCTGCTCCTAAAGTTCTCTAAAGCTGGTATTTTCTGACCTCATGAGAACTCTTACTGAGTTTAACTTCCTCTTAAGTTTTAAGTCATGAAAAACGAGGTTTATTTGAAGATTTTTGATTGGTAACAACTTCATTTCTCATTTATTTTCTTGCCCCTCACCTCCCAACCTCTCTCCTCCGTCTCTCCTGATCAGCTCCATGGAGTCGGGCTTATTTGTCTCTCTTACTGGCCTCCTGCCTCTCCTTTACAAACCCTCCGTCTTTAATCTCACCTCCACCTCTCCTGCCCTCTCCATCCATCCTTCCTCTCATCCTTCACTTTCCTCCTGATGCGGTCTTGCCTTCCATCTGCAGCAAACCCGGTCTGGTTTTTAAAGACTCTTGTTTTACTTCCTGTTTTATTTAGTAAAACTTATTTTCTGAGGCAGTTTGCTTTAAAATGTGATGTTTTTGTTTGTTTTATTGGTCTAATGGCTGTTTTCCTCAGACAATCATGCATGAGACTGGAGGAAAACGCAGCCAGAGGATCACTTTCTTCATACCTGGCGTTTGTTTGTCTAACGTACTTTTTCCAGACGTCTGAAGACGTTTTTCCTGAGCCCTAATGCACCGGATCATTTCTCTATATGCTGAATCACATTTATTCTAATATTTCCATCATCGTTCTCCTCTCCTGCTTTCTGCTCCTTCCTGCAAACTCCCCCATCTCTCCATCTTCACCCCTTCCAGCCGTCCTTTTACCTGCTCTGTTTTATTATTTTCCCTTTCTCATACATTATTATAATCACCCCCACCCCACCCGTTCATCCTATCCAGGGGGATAATGAACAAAGGTTATTGAACAGCAGAAATGATGAAATAAAGTGGAGCAGAAACCAACCCAGAACAAAACACATTTTCTCATTTTCCTCCTGTAAAAGTTATGAATTTTTTATGTTTCAATCTCTCGCTTTAATGAAATTGTTTCTTTCTTTTTTTTTTTGCTGCAACACATTATACATTTTCATAACAGGAATTTGGGCTGACATTTTCAATACGTTGTTTCATAGTGTGTGTGTGTGTGTGTGTGTGTGTGTGTGTGTGTGTGTGTGTGTGTGTGTGTGTGTGTGTTGGCCTTTACTTGTAAGCTTTCTTTAATTTGTGCATTTCTAGTTCAGGTTGTTTGGCTGCAAATTAGAATCACTTCTTTTTTCTTCTTCTGCAGCGTTTTAAACCGAACCCCGGTTCACCTGATCCACGAGATCATTCTGGTGGATGACTTCAGTAACGAAGGTGAGACGCGGCTGCGCACACACGCACACACACACACACACACACACACACACACACATACACACACACACACACACACACACACGTTTCTTCCAGGTCAAAGATAACAGAGATGAGACAGGTCGGAGGAGCAGACGTGTCCCCAGCAGCTGGCTCCCTGGTTTCAGGATTAACGTGTCTATGGACCAAAAAAGTTGATCCATTATGGGTCAGAGAGTTTAAAGCTTTCTGAGTTTTATGTTTTATCTGCAGCTGCGTTCTGCTCATCTGTAGAAAAACACTCAATCCTGGTGAAAGGTACCAGAAACTTAAAAAATAACAAACGTTGCACAAGGAAGTCATTAGAATCCAATAAATGCAATTGTTTTTCTTACCTTGGTGAATTTCTATTCACATATCAAGTCTAAACCAATCCTACCTATGTTTGATGCTTTTTGTCCGACATGATATGATGCAGCTACAGTAACTTAATGAATAAAAATGTTAAACCAACTCTTATTTTGGTCCTGTTTGTGTTGGTTTAGATTCTCAAACATCCAGGAAGCAGATTGTAAGTTTATTTTTTTATTTGTGGCTGCTTCTCTTTTTGTTTCAGTCTTTTTTTAAATTTTAAAACAAGGTTAGAAATGAAAAGTCTTGAAAGTAACACAGAGCAGTTTCCTGCTCCTCCGCCCTACTGGTTCAAAGTGGAATTACAACTGTCGTAAACAACCCTGCTGCAGCCTGCTGTAGCTAGCGAGCTAACACTAACATGAGCCGACTTATACAAAAATAAGCCACAAAGTAAAAAGATCCACACTGTTGGACAAAAATATTATTTCTTACAAGCCCAGTAGCAACAAAGCCAGGTCACCATCGGTCTGTGGTTGTGTAGCCTCCGTTAGCTCCCTCAAACTAGCGTAGGCCGCGCCGATGTTCACTCTGTTTTAGCTCTTTGCTTCACCTCCAAAGACATTTCTCTCTTACTTTTACTTCCAGGCTCCGCCATGATACTGACTGAAAATCACATTTATTTTTCTTCTTGTGTTTTTTATTGACAATTGGTGAACAGAAAATGCTAACTATTAGCATTACAGCTAACCATATAGCAGGTCAATAGCGCCCTCTATGGAGCACTTAATCGCTCCACACAAATATAAAGTGCAGTTTTAGGTGTTGGATATGAAACTGGGCATTTCTAACTCAACAATCACTGAGATCAACGTTGAGCTCTAGCTTAACGTTTAACAAGCTATTTAGTGATACTTTAAAAACCTTTTTATGAGTTCCCATCATTAAGGTTCCTTCGGGGTTCATTTAGGAATTTAAATGTAGGTTGTAAAATCATTAATAGAACCACAATAATGCCAGGAATCTTTAATAAATCATCACAATAAATCTGAATTAGCTTTAATAATGCAGAGTTTGGAAACTTGATCATCTGCTGGTTTATAAAATCCAACTGGATCATTTACTACGTTGAGGGTTGGATTTGACACAGATGACAGCCAGAAAGTAACATATGAACACCACACATCCCAACAGGAAATTAAAAATCCAGCAACCCGCATGGCCCTGAGCAGCTGCTGGTTGGTTCCTATCAGCTGAGGATTTCACACCGTCATTTCTCACATCTCCCATCTCCGCCATCAGCGAGCTGACAGCGAGTCAGGATGGATGGAGCCAGGAGTGCAGCTCCAGAAGTGATGGAGGTTAAATAGTGCCACATTTTGACTGTGGAGGACAGATGAGTCAACATGAGGAGCGCAATCAGCTCTGGAGATGGATGTGTGCACGTAAACAACTAAAGCAGAAGGACGTTTGAGAGCCACGGCATCAGGAGGATTTCATGTGAACTTCAAACACTAAAGTTTCTGCTCTTCATTTCAGATCAGTAAATCCGGCTGATTTCTTTAGTGTTTTGGGTTTTTTTTTTACAGTGGAAACAAGCATCTGAGTTCATGAGAGCATTATTCTGTAAGCTTTGTGTTTGATTTATCTCCAAACACACCACCAGCCTTCTGCGACGTGTGGGACCACGTTCTCATCAGATACAGGTTTTATCAGCTGGCATGGTCGCACACCGCATTTACTCCCTTACCCCGGTTTCACACTGCAAGCATCAGCGGAACGGCAGCCGAGCGGCTCACTCGCGAACTTCAAAGTGGTCCTTTTAACACTGGAAGAGTCTTGGCCGCGGCACGGCTTCCTCGCTGTACTCGCGAGATTCTGAAATCCCTCGAGACCTTCCGACACCTTCCTCACGAGACAATAAATTCCCTCGAGATTTCCGCCATCCTTCCTCATCAAGAGATCACAACCCCCGCGACTTGCCATCCGAGAGGAAACAAAGAGGAGATCACGTTTTTTACAACTTGCTGAGAATCACACCGTTGCACTTCTCAAAAGAAACCGGTGGTAAACAAAGCTGTTCGGTCACACGTACTGATGTAAGTTATATATAACATCACAACGTTGAATTTTATTTTGAAAATAACCAGGGATTTTACACTGAAACCATGTGGTTTCCTGTCTCTCACTATGCGAACTGCGGAAATTGACATGTCCCAGAAGCGGCTCGTATGAAAAAATAGAGCTCGATCCTATCTTTAGCGGATCGGTATGCCGCTTCTGGGACGCACCTGGAAATTGCCACATCGCGGCTGGTTTGAAACACTCCATAGACTCTAATTGGATTCTATTTGAAGCGGTGCCGCTTCGCTGCCGTTCCGTTCCGCTGATGCTTGCAGTGTGAAACCGGGGTTAAGTGTTACAGAAATGGAAGGCTGACATAAACAGCTGAAGTATTGGTTCATTAATAATGTTTCTGTCTAATCAAAACCATCAACACGTATAATAACTAATCAGAGGGACGAGGAAGACCAAGCCCTGAACCACCGCTAAGTGGTTGGTTGCAGTAATTGCTTTATAGGCCAGGTTTACTGACAAGTTTAGTGCATCAGGGTCTTTCCTTGAAACCGTAGAAATAACTGATAGAATTTCAGATTTACACTCTATCAAAGTGCACACACGCAAACACACACACACACACACACACACACACACACACACGACACATATATGTCTTGTACCACATAATTTTTAATCTGAAGCTACATATTCAGCATATTCAGGGCAGAGTATTGTTCCTGTTAGTGTTTAGTGTGAGATGATAGTAAATATTCCCGTTCTTTCTCCAACAACTTTACCTGAAAGTAAGCTAACTTTAGGCAAACCAGCAGCACAACAAATATTTTCAAATAAGACTCACAAACCTGAGTCAACACCAGTCTCATCAAAGCTGGGGTTCTGTCGCGGTACTTTTTGTCTAAAAACGTCCTTATGTCCATCTTCACTCATGCGTTTCAGGCAGAGACTGCAGAAGAAGCCGGCTGCTGAAGGGCTTCTTCTTCAGTGGTGGAGGTTCAGGCAGGCTGTATACAAACTACTGCTAGCTGCTCCCTCTCTGCTGGACTTTGGTACTGCATGTTACTTCCACGTTTTAGATCTGGGGCTTTTCATAAAACATTCGGGGCTTGAGCCCAAGTAGCCGGGCCTAACCCCGCCCCTGGGTTCCCGTCAGGAAAAAATGAGAGAATTAAACTGATAAATCGTGGAGTAACGGGTTGTTCTGTTTGGAGGTAGTTTTATTTGAAAATGTTGTCTGACGCATTACATTACAGCCTCTTCTGAGCTGTCATGCAGTCTGGTTACCTTGGCAACACGGCGTGTTTGATCCAGAGGAGGTTCTGGAGGGTTCTTGTAGTTGTAAAATAAAAATGAACTGGAATCAGATCCGTGAGGTTAGTGTGTCGCACCACAAAGGGTCCCCAATCCCAGCACAGCAGAAGTGCGCACCCTGTTAAATCCTCCAATATCACAGATTAGTCAATTTAATGTCAGATTCCTGTCGGTCACAGGCATCTTTTATTGGTTTTAGCACCAATTATGTAAAAACTGACATAATTATTTAATGGGTAAAACAGGAACATGTGTGGATGACTGACTGTATTTCCCTCATTCTACCACTAGATGCTGCTCATGGTCAGAGGTGGTCTGATATTTAGGAACATTTCTACTCACAAGTACAAACTGGTAATTACCACAGAATGCGTAAAATCGTTCCTACGCACAGATCTGTTCGTAAGTATGGTTGATAAGTGAGGACCCTGTACCTTAACTCATTCGCTGCCAGCCGTTTCCTGATCGGTAAAGCCCTTCGCTGCCAGTGTTTCTCGCCGTTTTAACTGATTTTTTAAGAGTCACACAACATTGTGCGCTAGGATGACGTCGACACCAAAACAAAGCGGAGACTCACCTCTTACATAAGGAAGAATATGTGCGTTTCGAGCTTTAGCCGTTCTTTCATAATCCGTTGTTGAATTGTGATCGGCAGAAGCTTTTCCGGTTCGCGCCTCACTATTTTTTACAGCAGCGTCCCAAAACGATCTCCTAACACATGGATTTTCTGCTTCCTGGTCACGTGACGTGTGATGTACGCGGATGAAGATCGGCTTTAGAGCTGAGATGTTTGTTCTCATGGTGCGGGGGCTCGTTCCGACACCCACACAGTAAAAACATTTAGTCGTAATTGGCAGTGAATAAGTTAATCAGACCCCGCCTGTAGAGCTGGTAGTTGGTCTTAAAGTGACAATGTGTAGTTTTTATCATTAATCTCTGGAAATATTCATCAAAATGTTGTTGAAAATGAATGAAATGATGCCCAGTTGTTGAAATATATCGGTGCCTTCGTAACATATAACCATAAAAATCTGGCCTAAAATACATGGGAGCAGGTCTAAGTCTCTGGGCGACACCATATTGGATGCCATGTTTCCTTCTACAGTAGCCCATGAGGACAAAACGCATTTACTGATTTGCAACAAATGGTTACAAAACTTTCACCATTAATAAACATTGTTGTTTTACACATTTACCTCTTTAGTCATTGCCACTGATGAAAAAGAGTCTCATGTGCTTGCCATTTTGCTGAAGTTTGCATTGGCCTTTATGACCCTAATGGGCATCCATTGGTAAGGTCTTACTCCAACACAAAAATACAGCTAGCTTGCAGCGATTTATGGATCTACTGCCCCCTATCGCCAGGAAAAATACACACTGTGACTTTAATGAAAATCATAGCTTGTGCTTATATTTTATACACTTATTTATTTAAACCATTTTTTTATTTTGGACAATTTATACTTTATGTTTATTTGTTTCCTGCTACCTAAAGGGTTAATATTCCATGCTAAGGCAATTATTTTCACATATAAACATCCTTTTGTTGCAGTAGCAGAAATAAATGATAAAGCATGAAAGTAGTTTATAAACCTGTTGAAACGGATAAATCCAGAGAATGTTTTAAGTGAACACATCTGTAATCCATCTATTATTTAACCACATCTATTTAGAATCTATTTCCACTCCTTTGAAAGTCTTCTATCCTGCAGATTCGGATGCTTTTCTTCTGCATTGCTATTTTCTAAACATCTTTTCCAGCAGGCAGTCAGATTTGAATCATTATATTAAAAGGACTCTTAAAATCCAGCGGGGAGCTCACCGCCCGCTCGTGTCACCAGTCAAACGTCTGATTCATCAAACTGAAAGCTCTGAATTGTTGTCCTGCTGCTGAAGAGCTTTTTTCACCAAACCACAAACATCCCCGCTGACTTTCTGGGAAATTATCAAGACACATATTTCACGGCGCACGCCGCACAATATTCGATATTTACATGCTTCTCATGGTGTTTCTTTCATTTCCTTTTCAGAGAGCGACTGTCAGCTTCTCACCAAGCTGCCCAAAGTGAAATGTCTCCGTAACAACAAGAGAGAAGGTACGGCAACATGCTAGTGAGCAGAGATGGTGCTTTACCTGCTGTAAATACACAGGTTAATTAGTGCACGCTGCCTTTTGAGATGTTGGTTTACTGTGTTTCTGCTTGTTTCTGTTATTTGACTTCCTCCTGGCTATTATTATGGTTTCACACAGAAACAGCGGCTTTTAACACAAGGCTGAGCAGGAAAAATAAAACATACTATTTAAAATGACTGAAATCTTAACATTTAAGGGCAACCCTGTGACTTTTATTCTCATTATTTGGTTAAATTTACCAAAGAAGCAGCAGAACTCATGAATAAATATGGCAAAAAATGACAACCAGTGTTGATTTAATGCAGTCAGTAAATAAGGATGTGGCTCATCGTTGTAATATTTCACGTTTATTGGTTATACTTGTCGTTTTTTAAAATAAAATCCATTTAGAGCTGCTGTCATGCACTTAAACAAAGTGGAGCACAAATGAAGATGACGTTATTACAATTTTTTGGGTTCATGAGCTCTCTGACTTCTTTGAACAGTTAAAAATGTGAATTTAATACAACTGCTGATGAATTAAAAGGTTTGAAGCTACTGGGATTAACAGATGGGCTTAAAACGGATGTTTTCTGTTTTTAAGAACAACGGTGGAGGCAAAATTTTAATTATAAATGTATGATATGTGAACTTTTGGGAAAAATTAAGTAAATAAATATTTTTACTAGCATGTTGGTCACCTTAGCTTGAATAATAGTTTATGTCAAACACACAAAAATGTCTGAAGTCTATTTTCTTATGTAATTCAAACAATCCTTAAAATCAGTTATTTATTTTTTAAAGTTCTCTCAGAAACAACTTTTTGTTGAATTCATTTACAGTATCCCCTTTTACCTGAACTGTCTTGATTTGGTTTTAGCTGAAAATGTCATTTGTGTTAGATGCCGTCAAAGACGGTGGTCGTCAAACCCCGGTTCTCACAGAAATAATAACTGTGTTCATTCACAGTGCTTACATAGAAAAATGACCGAATTCTCTATTTCAACTGTCTATGACTGACTCTTTACGGAAGTCTTGGTCACATGATGCTACAAATAAACCCACAAGCTAGCTAAATGAGCCTTATGAGGGACCATCTTGTTACAGGGCTCCTGTTGATTTGGTGTTATGTTGTTTTTTCAATCACTTTATATATGTTTTCATAGTAAAAAGTATGTTTAAACGTTACCTTAAGCCTCTTTTCCATCGCCAGGTCTGGAACGGTGGTTATTCTTAGACCGGTATGTTCCGGTATGGGTCTGGAATTTTCAGACGAGCGTTCCGATCGCAGTTTGGGCCATCACGTCGGCAGGCGGGGTTAAACAAACCATCATGCACGATTTTAAAAGTTGTGAAACTATTCATTATGTCTGTGTTGCAATAACTGGTCTATAGAGCTAAAGACAAAAACAAAATACTTACCACAGCCTCCACATGTGACTCCAGAGTGCAGTCGCTACGTCCAGAAGCCTGCCTCAGCTCTAAATAGCATCCAACGCGTCGTAGCAACTCGTGTATTTCTCCCATCTGAAAAAAGAAATCCACTCTGGCTGTTTCTGTCCTTAACTATTAGCTATATTGGGCTTTAATTTCTTCATCTTGGCCCGACACTGAGCCGACGTCCGCTCTGATCCTTCGGCTGCCATCCGCTGAGAAAAAAAACTACAGATCCGTCTAGCTCCTCCTGTGGACTCATGTGATGAAGGTGAGAAATGTATGGAACTCTGAAGGTGAACACTTGCTGCTACTTGCTGCAATGTTTTCACTTTTATGTTCAGCTAACGAAAATACAAACAACGGAACTCCGTTAGTTCTCCTGTTTGGTTGACAGAAATACGTCACTTCTTGCAATCAGTGGACTGTGTTGTTGCTCCACCCTAACCGTACCGTATTGGGGAACAGAGAAGATGTTACTTGCGTTATGTAATTGGCGCAATGTTGCGAGGACACTGTAAATACACATTAAATCTATATTTTATACTTACCATATTTTCCGGACTATAAGTCCACTTTTTTTCATAGTCTGGCTGGTCCTGCAACTTCCAAATTATGTATACCCCTCTGCTGCGGACCGGCTCCAGACAGGGAATAAGCTCCTCTGCCCCACCATCACCTGCTGGAGACCGTGGCGCGCTGCTGCGGGCCGGGCGGCTCCGACGCAGGAATGAGCTCCCTTGTCCTGCTGGTTTCAAACACCGTGATCACCTGCTGCAGCCTGTGGCGGGGTGCTGCGGGCCGACTCCGGCCCAGGAATGCGCTCGCCCCGCCCGGTGGGAGGGTTTGAAACATCGCCATCCTCTGCTGGAGACCGTGGCGCGCTGCTGCGCCCTGATTGTTTATTCTGTTATTGTTACCGATACTTGTCTTGCAATGTGAAATGCTTGGTCTCAGATTTTGTAAGAAAAATAATAAAATTTCCCCCTAAAATGCGACTTATAGTCCAGTGCAACTTACATATGTTTTTTTTTCTTCTTCATTATACATTTTATGGCTGGTGCGACTTATACTCCGGAGCGACTTAGACTCCGGAAAATATGGTTTTTTGTATTAATTTCATTTTGATATATTTATCCGCCACACTCTAAAGGCCAGTCTGTGAAAATATGGTCTGGTACGAAACTTGTCCCTGGCGCAATGAAAGGTCGGAGACAGCTGATATAGTTTACCGTCAACTCGAAGCCTAAATGTTTTGGTTTTCAGAGCAGCTGGATCAAGGAAGTGAGAGGATAAAAGGACATTAGTTTGTTTAAAACTCAATCCACAGTGGTAACATGTGAAATGACAACGGGACAGGACCGAGGATGGAGCCTTGAGGAACTCCACTCATACTCAAAGCTGTGCCTGGAGAGTTTATTGTTGTTTATCTTGGTCGAGAAATTTCTGTTTACCAAATTTGACTCAAAACCTTATAACAGATTATTTGATCCTTGTTTACTGTTCAAGTCAGACTAACATTATGTTTTACTCCACTATGTAAAGAGCAGCACTTGGCTCTGAAAGCATGTTTCTGTTAAGAATAGTATTAGTCAAAAATCCCCATAGAGCCGTATGATTACTGTGCATTTGTGTAACACCAGCCTAACAGTGTAGCCCACGCTACATTTGTTTGTAAGCTTTTCTAACATAGGTCAGAAAGCTTTATTTTTGGAGGGAAAACCAAAAGCAGAAAACACTTAAAAGCCACTTCTAACAGGCTTGTTGTAGCTCGGTGAGAGCGGTGCCATTTGAACTCAAGTGCTGCTCCGAAATAATAGTCTTCACTCCACTGAAGTGTTTCTTCTCCGTTCTCTTCTGAACCTCCCTCCTTGTCCTTTTGTTCTTTATTTTTCACATTTATATTCCATCGTTGTGTCCAGCTGTCTTTTGTCTCATCATGTTGTTGTTGAGTCTAGCTCTCCCACTCTGTAGCTCTGGTTTTACATGCTGAAGGTCTCCATTAAAGCACAGCAGACACAGACAAGCAGGGTTCATCAGTTTGTCTTGTTAATAGTTCATGGCTTGAGGCTCTCTGACTCAATGATTTTTTTAATGGTCATAAAAGCAAACCAGTCTGGTGTTTCATGTATTTGTGCTTGTGAAGATGCCCAGTGACCAGTTGCATCTCTTATCTTTTTGTCTTTACAAGAACCCGTCTAAAGGTGGTTTCATATTAGACGATCTAAAATTAACTAAGATGTATATCATGTAACGGGACATGTATACCTTTTTAAAACAATTCTAAAACACGTTCATGGAGTTATTTGTATAAAATCTATCACATAAAGCATTTTCAGCATCTTTATTCTTTACTGTTTCAGTACCTTCCAGAACGAGCCATTTCAGGGCTTTGTCACTTTAAAACGAGCTGTTGCTGGCCACGCCCACTCATCCCCTGGTTTGCTGCTGTGAGGTGAGGAGCTCAGATGTCTGGTAGGGGCTTGGAGTAGAGTCGCTGCTCCTCGGGCATCGACAGGTGGAAGCAGATGATTCCTGAAACCAACCAGCAGAAAATGAATGGATGTTTTTATTTAGGTTTGGAGTGTTTATAGAGGCAGTCGAGACACATGACAACACAAAAGGATGCAAAACATAAGATTAGTGGAAATTGTCCAATTTTATGCCCTTGAAGGGTCTTGGTGACATCTTTAGGAGTGTTTTTCAGTACCCAAAGACCCCTCACCTCTCATGATAACTTCAGAATGGTTGTGAGCAAAAACAAAGCTTCCTTGTTGGGGTGGCTAAAGCCTCTTTTATTAGACAGACCATTGCGTCATTACAGAGTGATAAATCCGAATTCGTGGGTCTCGTAAATGCGGTAAAGGGGAAAGGAGATAAAACTCAATTCTGATGTGCTTAGCCTCGTAGTAATATTGCCGCATGAGCCCCTCGCCTCTGACGGCTAAACCCGTGTCAGCCCCGCTAATCCCTTGGGAGCGACTGGGAGGCCCCCTCGAGAGAAGGTGGTCGCGTTAGTGACGTATACTGCGCGCCGAGTGCCGGCTGGAAGGGATATAAACACAGATAAACATGGCCTCTCACTAGTATCTTTCAACCACCTACAACATGGCAAACTGGACGGACGCAGAGACCATGGAGCTTTTGGCCGTGCGAGCGGACGAACAGATTAGTTGCCTTTTTACGGGGACGGTGAGAGACAGCCAGCTGTTCGACAGAGTGGTGAAAACACTGGCTGAGTGGGGCGTCAAGCGGGACAAAAAGCAGGTCACATCAAAGCTAAAGGTCCTGAAAAATCAATTTCATCAGTTTGACGCTGAACGCACGACCCTGTACGTCACATGCGTGGGGGCCGCCCAGCAACCTCCCTTTTATCCCGTTTTGGTTTGAGAGGTGCTCTTTATTCTAGCTTCAGCCTTGCTACTATAAATGCCAAAATCCTCCCCAGGGAGCCGTGGCAAATCCCGTTTTGTAAACGCTATGGTCCTGTAAAAACAGCTTAAGAGAACTAGTCTGTAAGACTTCAACAGTTTAGATTAGTTTCCTTAGTTTAGCTCTGGGTTGGTGAGTGGTTGCTTGATTTGTTAATTGTTGGTTGGATGGTAACAAAGTTTGGTAGAAATCAGTGTAAGCCAGGCGTAATGTAATCTTATTCAGTTACGGTCTTTTTCTTAGTTTTTTTTTTTTCATTTATAAAATCAAAATTTAATTTAATTACAGCCCGGTTCAGTGCAGAGATTCAATAAAACTACCAGTTTTTAGGGTTTTGGGACCGCATCTGATGTCGAGTTTACACTAGGCTGGGCGATAAATAAAAAATGTATCGTTATCAAAATTTCGGACTCTTATCAAGATAATTTTTCCCATGTTAATAAATTTGATAATAAAAAATTAAAATATGTGTAGGTTGGTAACGTTCATGTCCGTTTAAGAAGCGGTAGCACCTTGAGTCAGTAAACGTGTGACTCAATGTAAAACACGTGACAGCACCATCTAGTGGACAACTTTTGTTTCTGCGCATACCTGTAGTTATCGTCCATTTATTGTTATCGAGGTGAAATCCTCAATATATCCTGATTTTGACTTTAGACCATATCGCCCAGCACTAGTTTACACCCAAAAATATATACGCTGGTTTTTCATACATGAACAGAATCCTAATCCCAACCTTTCAGACAAGAATCCCTACCAAACTTTATCACCTGAACGTTTCTTAAATGAAGACGTGAATGGCGGAACGCACACGCAGCCGGCAGAAGAGGCGACTGTTACGGGTTATTGACGAGGCTTGAAACTCTCCTCGTGTTTAATGTGCCTGTGCGTTTGTGAGTAAATGACCGCCCACTGCGGTCGCTTCACTCTTCCATCTGTGTTTGTGCCGGCCGGTGTGCGGCTCCAGTTTGTGTGTGGCTCCATCCATCCAGAAAATAAAGCCTTATTGAGGATGAAATGGGATTTTTAATTGGCTGAGCCTCGGCCCAGCGGCGCCACGTGGAACTTCGTGGCCTCTTGTACAATGTCACGGACACACACGTGCACAATGAACCCTCAGTAATGAGCACAGCCGCCGCTGCACAGCCGCACACAATCGCTGGAAGTGTCGCACGTTCACACGAGGTGGGTCTGCATGTCGGGGAGTATTGATTAGACCGTTTACACTGAGCAGAAGAGAACAGTGGCCCCCATCAGGGAGTCCTCCCTAACAGGCTGATTTACACACACACACACACACACACACACACTTGCGTCTCCTCGTCCCTTTTCTGTCTGTCCATAGGACAGAACAGACAAACCTTTCCTGTTAGACGCTGTCTGACATACATATGCCGAGTGATGCGCCTGTTAAAATGTTGTCTCCATGTCTGACAGCGCCTCTAAGAGCCCGCCATCGATTTTCTTCTCCGCTGACTGACTCTGAGAACAAGGAGGCAGGCAGCAGAGAGAGAGAGAGAGAGCAAGAGATCGGATGTCAATAAATACACCCAGGCACTAATTCCACCGAGGCTGATGGTCCTATTCCCACTTCTGTGCAGACTTTACTCGTTTAAGCTTCTGCGGTTTTGAATTGAATGTTTGTTTGGAGGAGGATGCAGGAGGTCCCTGGTGGTCCAGGTGTGAGCGTGAATCCTGGCTTATCCACTCAGAAGAAGAGTCAATTTCTGCAGACAAAGTGGAAGATTTGAGTTTAGCAGAAAGTCTGATGTTCTGGAGATGAAAATCAAACCGAGTGGAATAAAAACATTTAGATTAGAGTAAAAATCAACCTCAGAGGGAAGCAGTGAACCAAACAAGGATAAAAACCACAAGTTAAATGAAGGTTTTGAACTTATTTTTCCAGTCTGGCTCCAACAAAGTTATTTAGATGTCAATAAAACAACCAAAGGGATGATGGGTAACAGACGTTTTCACTGAAGTTTATTAGCTTTCTTATAAAACCTGACTTTTTTGTTTCAATGTCCCTAAACCTCTTTCATTTCTAAAATGTGAATTTGTATAAAAATATTTGTTTCTTAATCATTTTCTCATTTATTGTGTTTATTGTGTTTATTCGCTTAGCAGACGCTTTTATCCAAAGCGACTTACAATTTATAACCTATAGGGCATGTTGTGATCTGTGGGGAAAACCGGAGTACCCGGAGGAAACCCACGCATGCATGGGGAGAACACGCAACTCCACGCAGAAAGGCCGCAGCCGAGTTTTGAACCTGTGACCTTCGTGCTGCGAGGCAACAGTGCTAACCACTGCGCCACCATGCAGCCCATTTATGAAGGTTGCAGGCTGGCATCTCTCTAAGTGACAGTCTGCTGAGAAACACTATATTAATTTTACTTTTTGTTATGTTTTGGGTTTAAATGATGCATTGAGCAGGAGCTTTTATTTTGAAACTCTTAGCTTTTCCAGTAACTAAGCACAATTCAGATTTTAGCAGAAAAAGTTTTATTTAAATTTTGACTCATTTTCAACCAAAACTGAAGCGTTACTCATACAGACCTGCAGCCTCGGTCCTAAAGTCTCCACCGAGTTTTCTCTGGTTTTTGTTATAAAATCTAAGGAACTCCTGCTTTAGCGGATAATTATCAGATTAAAATGGATAATTCTGGTTTTAGATTAAAACGATTTAATCATTAAATAATTTAGAAAGCTTTCTTTTTCCTGTTTGGGTGTCAGGTCTGATCCGGTCCCGGGTCCGGGGGGCGGATGCTTCCAGAGCCAAGGTCCTGACCTTCCTGGACAGCCACTGTGAGGTGAACAAGGACTGGCTGCCCCCCCTCCTCCAGAGGATAAAACAGGTAGATTTTAAACCCTGAAAGTTTTAATGATGTCAGATTCAGAGTCGCTCTGAAAACATGAATCTGTTCCCGGCATAAAAACAAAACTCATCCAGTTCGGAGGGAACCCGAACATCTGTTTGCCTCTCTTAATGAATCAGTGCTGCTTTGTGTCCTTTGTGTCTCCTCTTGTCTTCTTTCATCACCTCGTTCACTTTGTCCTCCTTCAGTTACCCTCTGTAACTTTTCTTTTATTTCTTCCTCTTTCCTGACTTTAACCAACTTTTCCCTCCTCTCTCACGCAGCTCCATCATCCCTCTTCGCGCCCTTCCACCCTCCCATCCTTCATTCCTCCTCTCACTGGTGTTGTTTCTACAACTCTTTGTCTCCTCTCATTTCACCATCTCTCCATTTCTTTTCTACTTGAGTTTGCCTCTTATTCCACAGATCCATCAAGCAACTCATCTTTTCTTTCTGTGGTGTTGAAGCCATTTGATCCGCAGGGCTCAGATCGATGAGTGAACCCACCAGAGGGTCTGATTTGCTCCAGCTGCAGAGCCAGCATCATCTATATTCATAGCTGCAGTGTGTGTGTGTGTGTGTGTGTTTTATGCTCAACAGTCATCAGTCACTGTCTGTCCACTCACTTTCTAATCATATATTTAGATTTAAATGTATGAGGTATCGATCCGGGTTAAAACACACGCAGCACAACTCCCTAAAATCTCGCCACCTGCTAAATAATGATCCGTCTTTTAGATGCAGAGAACCGATGTCCTGCCAGAATTTTATCTTTCCTTCATTTTGTTTACTTTTTAAAAGTTTTTCTTCCTCCAACTTTTTTTCCTTTAGAGATAAAAAAGCTGAAAAAAAGCATTTTCTCTGATGTCAGAATCTAAAAGATAAATTAAAGTATTCCGATTATTTCTTTACTCATTAATTGTAATATTTTTATTTAGTTTTACAATTATGTCTTGAATAAACAAGATTAATATTTGGTTTGACTGAACATTAATATGATTTTTTTAACACTGGCTTTTCCTGGGGGGGCCAGCAATTTTCTAGGGGTGGCCATGGCCACCCCTTGGGGGCACCCTTGCCTGAGGAGCCCGTCATACTGTCAGGCTCCCCCGAGCTCCCGCTTAATTTGAACCCTGTTCGCAGTGTTCTCCCCACCCCTCCTAGGCTTTGCTCTTTGTGACTCAGAAACTTTTCTGAAAGTCACATAAAGGAGGATGATGATGCAGATCGTTCTGAGGTCGTTCTCAACTCGGCCACCAAATGTCCTCATTTCAAATTAGGTGGGACAAAGAGGAAAAAATGGCTAAAATTAAGGAAGTGCTCTGGAGTGATTTGAAAATAACAGTCATCCAATTACATCGGTAATGGGGAATGCTTCTCCCCGAGCGCTGCGCAGTGTCATTACCCTAACAGCTTTTACCGCGGCCACGGAGCTCGGAGACATGGCTGGAGCTGGCGTCCCCTTGCTCTGACCCTGCAGCTAATGGTCCAGAACCGCTCCACCTGTTCTGTAAAATCACCAGCCGAAGGCGCATCCAGCCGTTCCACCACACTAATAGAGACACATCATATGAATGAGCATGTGTGTAAATATGTTTGTGTATGAATATATATGTGAGTTATTGGGCTTCGGGGATAATTAGCATTTATTGATGCTTAATTTAGATTAAAAACCAGGAAGCTTGCAGCTTGTTTATTGTGTAAACATGGAAGAAACTTTATAATAATGTCAAAATATCTCAGAAAAGTGCATAAAAATGACATTTTCAAAAGTTTTACGCTTTCCTAGAGGTATTTCTTTATTCCTCACAGATGACACTAAAACATTGATACTGTTGGTATAATTTCAGCTTTAAGAGCGTTTGGTAGACAGGGGCGCCTCCAGAAAATTTTGATGGGGGTGGCCAGATGGGGCCAAAGAAATTTTTGGAGTGACACACCAAATTGGTTCTTGGGGTAACTCTGGTTGAATTTAGTCTGTGGCGATGTGCTGCATTGCACCTTTATTTGTTTTTGTTAAAATAACTGGTATTCAAAACATTTAACTTAAATTTTACAAACACAAACAAACATTTTAGAAAAATACATTTGTTATTTAAAATGTTATGCCAAATTTTATTAAAAAAATGTTTTTGGTTAATTCACCTGTTGCTGTGTTAAAAAACTATGGAGATAAAAACTTTTTTTAAATGTTGAGCAGCAAAAACGTGTATTTTTTTAATTCCGATAATTTCTTTACTCCTTAATTGTAATATTTTTATTTTGTTTTACAATTTTGTCTTGAATTAACAAGATCAATATAGGGTTTGACTGAACATTAATATGATTTGTTAACCCTGGCTTTTCCTGGGGGGGGGGGGCAGCAATTTTCTAGGGGTGCCCATGGCCACCCCTGGCCACCCCTTGGGGGCGCCCTTGTTGGTAGGGTGTGTTTTTTACATTTTTGTTGATAGCAGAAAGCAGAGCATCTTCTGGGTGTGTTTGCCAGCCGTTGCCCAAACGCTGATGACATTTAGCAGCAAATAACCTGAATTTACTCCTTCCATGTTTATCTCAGTGAGTCTGTGATCATTTCATTCTGTTCCTTTTCCATCATTTTTTTTCGTCGTCTGAACTTATTGCCAGTAAAGTGAATAAAATGGGGCGGAATTGAAGCGAACAGAAATAGCGGTCACTCTCACCTCGGTGTGCATGATTGGTGCTGAATGACTGAATTCTTTTCAGCACAGAGTATCATAATGACCTTGGAGCATGCAGCCAGTTTCACACAAAAAAATGAGCACACACTGAAATGAAAATGTCATTTATTGGAACTAAATTACAGAACATTTTCTCCTTTTAGTCTTCTCCTGTGAGTCGTTCTATCCCTCTCTAGTTTTGTCTGTTTTCAAACTGATTTCTTAAACATTTTGCTCATGAATATTTGTTTTTTTATTTTACGTTTTTGTGTCCAGGACCCAACTCGCGTGGTCAGCCCCGTCATTGATATCATCAACATGGACTCTTTCGCCTACGTGGCAGCCTCTGCTGATCTCCGCGGAGGTACAGAAACACTTTCTTCCACCTCCAGTCGGAGAAATCAAAATGGCTTTGAGGTGCCTTCAGGGTACCTTTTGATGGCAAAGAACACACCCCCCCCCCCCCCCCCCCCCCCCCCCGAGGGTTTCTGAATTATGACGAGGCCCTTCGTGATGAGCTCTCCCAGCTCTGTTGCTCAAATGCCTTTGAAATATTTTCTCATGCTTTCTGACACTCTGGATGTTCTCACTGCCTCTTTCTGGAGCCCAACGGGACTTGGGATGCTTTGTTTCCTTGGATATGAGGTTAAATCAGAAATGTACAGCACCATTTGAAGGTTTAACACACCAGCTCGTGCACAGCATCGTTCTTAGTGCGACTGTTATCTTTAATAATTTCAAACATATAAGAATGATAAAATACAGTAGATGTAGGCATGTAAACAAATGTTTTGATGAATTTTTTGTTTTGATTTGATGGCAGCTTTTATATTTCCTGTTTTGTGAATTTTTTTCAATTTTTGCTTTAACTTTTACCCTAATAAGTTATGATACAAAATGATGTCCTGTAATAAAAGAAGCAGTGGTATGGCATGATATGTATGGTACATTACAACAAGGTATCATACGATGTAAGATAATGTAAAGTACGATTCATTGAGTTATGATATAATAACATGATGAGGTACGATGTGTTTAGGTACGATGTAACAGGCTATGATACAATAAGGTACAATGTGACAGGCTACAATTAAATAAGAATAATCACAAGGAGCAACTACAGAGATCCGCCCAATCCATTATTTATTAAATTAAAAACACTAAAATTCTATGATCTGGTGGACTACAATATTTTAAAATTTATGTATAATGCAAACAAAAGGAACGTACCTGCAGGATTAATTAAACGATTTTCAAAAAGACATAGCAAATATGATTTAAAGGGACATGAATTATTTAACATACCTAGACATCGGATACTCGTAAAGGAACATTGTGTCTCCATATATGGAGTTAAATTGTGGAATAAATTGAATACTGAACTCAAGAATGCAAAAACAATATTGACTTTAAAAAAAGAGATAAAAAATAAAACGATTAACTTATATAGATCCGTTACATAAATGTGTGAGGGGGAGGGGGGTGGGGGGGATTAAAGGAACAAAATATTAACCTAGTATGTGCTTGTGTATATATGTATGTATATAGATCTGTAACTTAATGCTTCTTTCTGTGTAAACTGTTTTCTTTTTCTATTTTTTTCTCAAATTCATGGGTTGAGATTTTGTCGGCCAACAGGTCCAGGAACTATATTGTTCAATTTCCTTAAGAATCATATGATTATTTCATTTGTATTAATGCTATTTTAGTTAAAAGGGGCAGACAACATAAGTTTTTCTTCTTTCTGTCCCCTTTTTCATTTTGGCTTGCAGCAATTTAGTTCTGATGGTATTTTTATTTTAATGTCAATAAATGAAAATAAAAGATTTAAATAAATAAATAAGGTACTATGCGATAGGCTATGATACAATAAGGTACAATGTGACAGGCTACGTTACAATAAGGTACAATGTGTTAAGGTACGATGTAACAGGCTATGATACAATAAGGTACGATGTGACAGGCTACAATACAATAAGGTACTATGTGACAGGCTACAATTAAATAAGGTACTATGCGATAGGCTATGATACAATAAGGTACTATGTGACAGGCTACGTTACAATAAGGTACGATGTGACAGGCTACGATACAATAAGGTACGATGTGACAGGCTACGTTACAATAAGGTACGATGTGACAGGCTACGATACAATAAGGTACGATGTGACAGGCTACGTTACAATAAGGTACGATGTGACAGGCTATGATACAATAAGGTACAATGTGACAGGCTACAATTAAATAAGGTACTATGCGATAGGCTATGATACAGTAAGGTACTATGCGACAGGCTACGTTACAATAAGGTACTATGTGACAGGCTACGTTACAATAAGGTACGATGTGACAGGCTACGTTACAATAAGGTACGATGTGACAGGCTATGATACAATAAGGTACAATGTGACAGGCTGCAATACAATAAGGTACGATGTGACAGGCTACAATTAAATAAGGTACTACAGTATGCGATAGGCTATGATACAATAAGGTACTATGTGACCGGCTACGTTACAATAAGGTACTATGTGACAGGCTACGTTACAATAAGGTACGATGTGACAGGCTACGTTACAATAAGGTACGATGTGACAGGCTATGATACAATAAAGTACAATGTGACAGGCTGCAATACAATAAGGTACGATGTGACAGGCTACAATTAAATAAGGTACTATGCGATAGGCTATGATACAATAAGGTACTATGTGACAGGCTACGTTACAATAAGGTACTATGTGACAGGCTACGTTACAATAAGGTACTATGTGACAGGCTACGTTACAATAAGGTACGATGTGACAGGCTACGTTACAATAAGGTACGATGTGACAGGCTACAATTAAATAAGGTACTATGCGATAGGCTATGATACAATAAGGTACTATGTGACAGGCTACGTTACAATAAGGTACTATGTGACAGGCTACGTTACAATAAGGTACGATGTGACAGGCTACGTTACAATAAGGTACGATGTGACAGGCTATGATACAATAAGGTACGATGTGACAGGCTAAGATTTGATGTACAGGCTTGTTGTCACGGTGTGACACTTGTCTTGCGATTGAAGAACTCTAAGAACAGACTTGTGCGGATGCTGGTTGATCCCCATTTTAGTGCAGCTCGTCACCAGTCATCCATGTGGATACACTGGTATGCATGTCTTTTATAATCTTTTGTATCATTTTTATGTATCTTTTTTATTGTGGACCTTGAGTCCGATAATATAGTTGAATTGAATTCCATACAATAAGGTACGATGTGGGTGCCCTCCTGAAACAGGAGCACCGGAGCTTTTGTTCCTAGAGACCACAAGTGTTCAGCGCCTTTACGTCGTTTTCTTATACGTGCATCCTTTAGCTGTAGTTTTTGTCTCGTATCTCTGATTTTAAATACATAAATCTGAGCTAATTTAGAAAAAAACACAGTTTGATTACTTAAAAAGATTAGTTAATTCAGATCAGACCATACGATACCCAACATTTAAACGTTTATAGGTTTTAGAGAAAATCATGGTTATTTATGATCTTTTCGTCACAGCAAATATGATCTATAATAATTTGCACATCCATTATACAACTGTTGCATACCATGTATCTGATGAAAACAAAATGGAACATTTTCAGCGAAATCAGGATATTTATTGTTTAGAGTTTTGATGAGTTTATCCTGAGCTTTTGAAATCTAAAGTGATGCTCTGTTAAATCTATAGTGATGCTCTGTTATGTTTCTTCTGTCCAGGGTTTGATTGGAGTCTTCATTTTAAGTGGGAGCAGTTGTCCCCTGACCAGAAGGCCCGCCGGCTCGACCCGACTCAGCCAATCAAGTAATACGCTTTCAAAACCTTCCAACTTTATGCAACATCTGTTAAAACAAGTTGCAGTGAACTGGTTTATGCCTGTGAGCTTTGAGGTAGTTGTGGATCCAACTTTTTCTGCAGATTCGATTTTTAGTTCAGCACCAACTTTCTCCATCAAGAACATTAACTCATTCACAGAATTCAAAAAACAACTCAAAACTCACCTCTTCATAACCACATATCAGCTTTGAATTTTAGAGTGCCTTGTTTGTTCATGTTTACATATGTTTACTTACTGAATGATTTGTGTTTTTATTCTGTACAGTGTCCTTGAGTGACCAGAAAGGCGCTTTTAAATAAAATGTATTATTATTATTATTATTATTATTTCGTGTTGCTCAAACTACTCTTGAGAAATGCAACAGTAGCCCTTGCTGGCTAACTAGTTCCCATAATTCAATTCAAGTTTATTTATAAAGCGCCAAATCACGACAAGAGTCGTCTCAAGGCACTTTACATTATAAACATTCCAATACAGGTCAGGTCATTAAGCCAATCAGAAAAAAGTTTCCTATTTAAGGAGCCCAGCAGGTTGCATCGAGTCACTGACTATTGTCAGAGTCTTACAGCAATCCTCATACTAAGCAAGCATGCAGCGACAGTGGAGAGGAAAAAACAGGAAGAAACCTCCAGAGGATCCTGGCTCTGTATAAGCAGCCATCCTCCACGACTCACTGGGGATGGAGAAGACAGAGCACACACACACATACACAAACACACACACACACATGCACATACATGCACATACACACACACACGCATGAACACAACACGCACGTACACACGCACGTGCACACATGCACACGCATGCACAAACACACACACGCACGTACACACGCACACAGACACGCACTCACACACGCGCGCACACAAGTGCACAGACACACACACACACACACACACACACAAAATGCACCCTGGTACATGGATCGGATCATTTACAGATCTGGATTACTTCCAGCAAGCTCGTTTTATAGTGATGCTTGTACCCAGGCCCCGCCCCTTTTCTATTTCCAGCTCATGAATGTCCAACGTGTCCTACCCAGTGCCAGATCCTGCTGAAACCATCACCATTACCGTTTTAGTTATGGTGGCTCCAGAGGAAATGAGAATCAGAGAAGCTAAAATTAAACGGAACGTGTCGGCGGGGAAGAGTAAAAGCAGCAGGTGTCTTTTCATTTTTAACTGCTCTTGTTAAATAAACTGGAAGAAAAACAGCTACTCTTTAATAATCTCACACTCAAGTCGGTTTTTCTCGTTTTTACTGAAGAAAGGAGGAAATTTTACACTAAATAAATAAATAAATCTGAATGTGTTTGTTGTGGGCGTTTAACCCCAGTCTGCTGTTCCCAGTCCCAAACTTCAGCTGAAAGTTTTAATTAGTTCTAAATGTAAACTGTGTGTGTGTGTGTGTGTGTGTGTGTGTGTGTGTGTGTGTGTGTGTGTAGACACACGTTGCTCTCAGTTGTCTCTGGAGTGAATAAACAAATATTCTTTATACAAGATGAAGAAAAGAAGTTCTGGTTAGAAAATAAAATTTAAATTGAACCTAACTTGTGAAACTAATCAATCATTGTGAATTTTAAAGTTTTTATTCTTATTTATGCTCCCAAACAGACGCTTTATTCTGTTTAAATGAATGTTTTTACCATGATCATGTATTTTATCCTCCAGGAGGTTTTTCTCTAATGCTATGATAAAAAGGACTCTTATTTTGAAATGCCTAAAATCTAACAAAAGCACCCAGAAAATGTGATTTCCTTCGGCAGAGTTTGTTAATTGGACTGCCGAGGGGTCTGACTGCTGTTCAGATGACAAATGATGCCCGTCCTTTCTTCAGCAATCAGAACCCAAACCCAGCACCGCCCCGTTTTGACCCATTATCACCGCAGTGACCTCTGCAGGGTGGAGGAAAACTTAATCTGCTGAAAAATTGCATGAGTCAAGTCAGTAATGGGAAAGACACACACACACACACACACACACACACACACAGTTATGAGCTGAAAAAAGTGCTCAAATTTATAATAAATTAAATAAACTTCAGCGCTTTTCCCCTTTTCATCAGTCAGCTTGGTGACTGGAGTCCAGACTCACTGCTGGGCCAACTTTTGCTGCTGACTCTTTCCCTTTGTGCATGATTCATTTTTCATTTGGGAGACAGATCTTTCCCATGCACTGGTGCGTGTGTGTGTGTGTGTGCGCGTGTGTGTGTGTGTGTATCGGACAGCGGTACTTTGCTGGAGTGTAACTTGTTTATTGTGACAGTTTGTCTCCACCTGGGTGTTGAATTGATGCTTCAGTTTGCATCTCGTCAGCCTGCAGGCCGACCTGAGTCATCGGGTCCATCTGGGAACACACACACACACACACACACACACTTGTAAAGACTGTGATGTGTACATGAGGCCTCTAACCGTATCTGACACAAGAAAGGGCCGTCATGTTGTTTTTATCTTGTCCAGGTCGGACTGCTGCTCTTTGATTCTGGCATTAAAGACCCTAAAGAAGGTGTTGTTGTGTTAAAGTTAAACCATGTGTTACTTGATGTAGAGAGCTTCCCATTTATGTGCTCGGCTTCTGACCAAGTCTTCCAAACACACCCACATCACCCCTCTTCTCCTCCAGCTTCACTGGCTACCAGTCACCTTCAGGGTTCATCTCAAGATCCTGGTTCTGGGGTCTCATATATCAAACATTGCGAAGAATCCGTACTAAAACCATACTTAAGCTCAGCAAAAAAAAAGTACTTACGCCAAACAGGTTTTGTGATCTATCAAACATGGAGAGCTGCACGCAATCTCAGCTTCATAAATCAGAGGCTAACGAGAAAGGTTCTCAGCTGCTTTTTAGTCACATCCCGCCCTCACCACGCCCACTTACTGCCATAAATAGTCAATGCTAAGTGCCTTTTGGATCTCATGTATATACATAAGCCGGCTGTTGCAGCGCTCCGCCAATGACATGGCGACCGTAGATCAAGGCAGATCAAGGAAGCGCAATTTCACAGAAGCAGAAATTCAGGTACTTGTGGGTGAGGTGGAGAAATGAAAGGAAGTGCTTTTGCAAAACAAGAGAAAATCCACAGAGTGGCACAGCGTTGCTGAAGCCGTCAATGTTGTGAATTCTTCAGAAAGATCTGTGGCGGATATAAAAAAATGGTCCAATCTGGATTTGATCCCCAGACTCCCGGGTGAAAGTCACGCGCACTAACCAGTCAGCCAAATGGAGATCTCCCCTGTCCAAGTAGCCAGGGCGCATGATCAATCATGTCACAGTGACAGGACACACACTGTCACAGACGCATGACATTCTGTCTCAATCTGCCCCCCTGCTGATATTCTGCATTTCGTATTCTGCGCTTCAGGTGTGTGTGTGCGCGCATTTGTGTGTGTGAGTGTGCGCGCATGTGTGTGTACGCGCACATGTGTGTGCGTGTGGGGGCTTGTTCTGTGTGAAGTTGAAGCAGTACAAGTGATAATGCTGCAGGATTTCATAATTGTATCCTTCTCAGCAGCAGCACTGCAGGTGCTCTCCATGTCCAAAATATGCGTAAGGAAGGTCCTTAGTCAACTTAAAGTCACGCACATTTTTCAGATAAGTTTTCTTTCATAAATCACAAAGTTTGCGTGGAAAGTTGCTTACACATCTGTTCATTGTAAAACGACGTGTTTAGCTTTCTGTTGGCTAGAGGAGCGCGTTCATCAACAAGAGGTGTTCCTTTTGGCCGTAAATACAGAACATAAACTAACGTCTTGTGTGATATGCCTGTCAGCCACTAGATGGTGCCATCAGTTAAAAGAAACAATCCAGACATTTCCTTTAATCTCAAACACTTTTATTTTGAACATGAAAGCTCATGAGCACGTATTTAAAGTGTTTACAGCATTTCTGATGGCTGCAGCACATGGGTGTTGGCTGCACTTAAACTAGCAGTTAGCCTATCAGTCCTGAAGGACTCAAACCCTATTTCTCCAGACAGAGGCTGTTTAGGAACCTTCAGGTAGGATCGTCATTATCAATCAATCAATCAATCAACTTTATTTATATAGCATTTAATCCTTCAGGACATGCAACTCAAATTGCTTAACAGATTAAAAAGGCCCCGCATACCCACATTCCCTCCCACCCCCAGAATTTTAAAAACAGTCTGACAATAACCCCTTCACAACACTCGTCCTCCAGCGCACACACACACACACACACAGCCCCCCCCCCCCCCCCGGAAAAAACACGATGGAATGAGATCAGATGTGCCAGACCAGCTAAGATAAGGATAAGGAAACACCATCAGGGGAGCCATCCGCCCCAGCAGCAGCAGATCCACAGTAGCAGCCGAGGCACCGACACAGGGCACCCAGGGCAGGGAGGGCGGAGACCCCCACCTCCACCTAGGCACACCCGGAAAGCACCCAGGCCGCCACAGCCGTCTGCCGCCCCCGGGGCAGAGGGCTCCCACAGAGGAAACACTGGAAAAAGGTTAAATTAAGGTTAAAATATAAAATCATAAGAGCTAAAATGAGAATTGTAATATAAAAAGTTATATAGATATTAAAATGTCGATCATAAATCTATGGTAAAAAAACTGTTTAAAAATAGCACGTATAAAGAAAGAATACATAAATAAATAGCCTAATTAATTAAATTATTTATTTAAAAAGTGATAGTAATCAGTTATGACTAAGTCACTGATTGCTTTTCTTAACTTTATTTATTGATCAAAATAAGTTGTAAAACATTAATTGAACAAAATGTTTTTCGTTCCTGCTGAACTCGCCTGGTTTGTTTTCCTCCCAGCGACCCTGAAGCACCTTAACGTCACATCCCAACTGCTCTGCAGTGGTACGCTGTCTGATCAGCCTTGGAACTCAACATAATTACATCAGTCCTCATGAAGCCTGAACACACGCACACAAATATGTACTAACCTTGTGTTATCTATTTGCCAAGTTATCTCCTGCTATTTAATCTTCTACCTGCAAATTCATGCATTCACACAAAGTCACGTTCCTCCGAGCACACAAGGACAAAACGAGCTTGTAAAAGGCTTTGGTGTTATTCTGCCCACACACACACGCGCTCTGCCTGCTTTCACAGGCAGGATAATTGGTAATAAACAGAGTGTATTTGATGACGTGTTTTGGCCTTCAGCTATTCACTCTGTCCAGATTGTGATTCAGGCTGTTTTTGTGGGATTGTTTGTGTTTTTAAACTATAAACAAACGAGTTCATTTCCATTCTGGAAACCACAAAGAGGAGCTTCTCTCTGGTGGAAAATGGGAACTGGATTCATGTTTGAATCACAAACATGGTGAGTTTTAGTGTTCGTGGTGGGGGGGCAGACTGGGCCGGTGAAAACGTTGGGGTGTCCCACGGAATTGGTTCCTGTGGTAAGCCTGGAGCCGTGCAGTGCACCTGTCCCTGTAACAATAGGCCTGTGAATCCCATATATTTACCTCGAACATTTCAGAAAAAAAACAAATTTTCAAACAATAATTTCATTTATTGTTTCAAGTTTTGTTATTTTAGTGTTTTGTAACAGTTTAATGTGCCTGTTGCTGGCAAATCTGTGTGATTCGTTTATTAAAATGTTTTATCCTTTATTTCTTGATTAAAGATGATTGTATGGTTTGTGTGAACGTGAATGTGATTTATTGAGAGGGTGATCTTTCCGGGGGGGGGGGGGGGGGCATTGGCCCCCTCAGCCACCCCTTCAGGGGTGCCACTGGTGAGTTTAGATGGAAGTTTGTTTCTCATCGGCCTGAGATCTACATCAGTCAGTAAGTCCGTTATTATTTCCCTTCTCTTGCTCCGACAGGACCCCCATCATCGCAGGTGGGCTCTTTGTGATCGACAGGTCGTGGTTCAATCACCTCGGTAAATACGACACGGCCATGGACATCTGGGGCGGGGAGAACTTTGGTGAGATGACATGCCCTTATTTTCCTTTTATCTTTTATGTCTCGTGTTGTTTTCAAATGAAATTTGTTTATGATGACATCACATCCCGAGCAGGTCTGATGCCAGCCTCGGTGAGACTTGATGCAACAGTAACGCCGGTTAAAACCGACTCATCCTGTCAGATTAACAATCTCATCATCGTCCTAATGAGGTTCATGTTTGCATCAGGAGAACAGAGAAGAAGACAGAACAGGAAGTATCAGATGATAATGAGAGTTTGATAAATTTAGGGACTCCAGTTTGGGCTTCAGCACCCTCTAGTGTCATAAAACGAACCGCCTCCCCCTCGCTGTGCGTCTGTGTTTCCAAACCAGCTGACCTCATAGTAGAGTGATACTTACAAACACAGCAGCATGATCGCGAGGTCTGCATCCATTTTGAATCCTTTGATCTGAGCTTTCGCTTCCTGAAGTGAACTCGCTTGACTCGTTTTGGCCGGAAGTTTTTTTTTCTGCTTCACCAGATAAACGTTTTCTCCGCCGTTATGAACGAGGCACAATAAACGCTAACTGTCTACAGCGCGGATGTTCTGAACACACCTGTCTGGTTCAGGATTATAGGTGACTTTCCCGCCCCCACAGTAGACTCTCTGGCTCTGAGGTGTAAACATGGGTTTCCTGTCATGCGTGACTCCGAGAGACTTGGGTTCACCGATTCAGGCAGACTCAAGTCTGTGAGGAGTCATTGTAGCTCTGACTGGATCAAGAAAAGGATTTAAAAATACGATCGAGTTACTTAGTGCACCTTTAAATCACAAAGATGAATTAAAACCACAATTTCCTTTGCGTGAGAGACAATGTCAATAAATGGGAAAATAATTACTATTGTTGTTGTTTTTATTATTACTTTCACTTCCAGCTTCTCCTTGTGTTCTAAGCTGTTCGCGAGCCCATATAGTCAGGACAGGTGATGTGTTTTTAAGCAGGACAGTAGATGAGAGAGAGACGAGTCATTAGGTGCTCGGCTGCCTCTGAAGGTCCTTCAGGATCAGATGGATGAAGGTGAACTTCTCCCTCAGCTGATAAAAGTCAGGAAATTGACGTTCAGCCAGCAGCAACATCTGGCTCTCCTGCTGTGTGTGTGTGTGTGTGTGTGTGTGTGTGTGTGTGTGTGTGTGTGTGTGTGTGTGTGTGTGTGTGTGTGTGTGTGTGTGTGTGTGTGTGTGTGTTGCTGACTGCTGTGCTGCTGCTTCTCTCAGATCAGTGAAACACTATAGGCTGCACACTCTCTTTCTCTCTCTCGCTCTCTCTCGCACACACACACACACACACACACACACACACACTTGCTTTCTGTCAGTCTCTGAGGCTCCATGTTGGTATCTCCCTATCTTGCTGACTCCTCTTGTTCTCATTTGTTCTGTCTTGTGTTTCATTCCCCACCCCCTCATCAGACCATCTCCCCGCTCTAATTTCCCTTCCTCTCCAGCATTCTTAGAGTAAAACTTTCTGAAGTTTCCAGCTTTTGTTCTTTTGGGGAAACGGCTCTCTTTCTCCTGATCGGAGCTCCGACAGCTGCTGTGAGCGGGTGTTGCGTCAGGTTTTTCTGTGCTCGCGACTGAGAGCTAACAAAGTTTAATGAAAACGCACGCACACACACACACACACACACACCCACAGTGATGACAGAGACCAAACAAATCTGAGTCTGTCAGCTGATCATCAATAACACAGAGAGGTTTGTCCCAATTAGGTAAAATGTGCTTGGATGGAAAACAAACAAAAACAGCTGAGATCAAATAAACAAGTAACTGGTTTGGGGTTAAATGAACATCAATGCTGCTTTAAAGTGAGTAAAAGTGTGTTAGTTCTCTGAATTATCTTCTTAAAAAGATATTTTCTGTCACTAAAATGTTTATTTACATATTTTAACCCTTTGATGCATGAATTATGAAATCTTCAACCATGATTTTTTAAACTATTTATTTCATTCATCTTTAGGTGTGAATGAAACAAATTTCAACAAATATTTTTTGTAACATTTTGTTAATTTACAAATAATTTATTACATGTCCATCTCAGTGGACAGTGTGCATTCTGAACATGAAATATGTTGGCTTGACTTGCTGAAGCCCAAATGGAGGGGCTCACTTGCAATAAAGTCTTCAACGGCTGTGCTCAATAGCAAAAATAAATAAATAACAATTTTGAGTACCTGTCCACTGTAGTGACCATTATGCATCAAAGGGTTAAATGTTTTCCTGATTTTATAATTAAGTTAGATCCCTTCAGTATCTCCTCAGGTTCTGCAGAGATCCTTTAATCACTCAGTTTAAAGTAGGTGTGTTTAACACTGTAAAAAATAATAGCTTGATTTAATCACATTTATCATCAAATGATCATGTTAGAAATGCATATTTAGGTTAAATATGTATGTAAAAATATAGTTAAGCATTTAAAATCCAGTATAAAGATACATCTTTGTTGTGTGTTTTTTTCCAACTAAGATACAAACCTAGCTAAACTCACAGCCATTGTTCTATAAATTTGGCTGGACGCGCAGCTGGAGTCCTCTACGTCTTTTCACAAAAATAAACATTTGCCGAGTGTCGCAAAAAAAGTGCTTTGCTGGCATCAAAATGTGTCGTTAGTTTCACGTACATCAAATGTTTAAGAAGAAACAAAACAATCTTTTAATAGTGCCTCTCAAGTTAAAAATCATGGGGCGCGTCACAAGAACCAAAAAAACACAACAAATTAAAAATAAAAATATTCATCCATCCATTTTTGGCCGCATATCTGGGGTCGGGTCTCGGGGTCAGCCGCCTAAGCAGAGAGGGCAAGGCTTCCCTCTCCCCAGCCACTTGAGCCAGCTCCTCCGGAGGAATCCCAAGACGTTCCCTGGCCAGGTGAGAGACGTAGTCCCTCCAATGTGTCCTGGGTCTTCCTATAGGTCTCCTCCTGGTTGGACGTGTCCAGAAAATCTTACCATGGAGGCATTCTGACCAGATGCCTGAGCCAACTCAACTGGCTTCTCTCGATGTGGAGGAGCAGCGGGTCTACTCCGAGCCCCTCCCGAATGACCGAGCTTCTCACCCTGTCTCTAAGGGAGAGCCCAGCCACTCTTTGGTTAAAACTCATTTACCTTACCCAAACCTCGTGACCATAGGCGAGGGTGTATATCGCCTGCTATACCAAGAGCTCTACCTTCTAGCTCAGCTCTCTTCACCACGACAGGCCGGTACAACGCCCGCCTCACTGCAGACGCAGCGCCAATCCACCTGTCGAGCTCACACTCCAGCTTTCCCTCACTCGTGAACTCCACTAGAGGACCTCATCCCTGAACTGGAGAAGGTATCCTACTCTTTTCTGACTCAGCGTGGATGGATGGAAAATATCATAAAACATAGGAAAAGAAAAAATTATGATTAAAAAAGAAAATGTGAGGAAAGGGGGAAAAAAATGAAAGAGGGAATCAGTGGATCCCCGGAAAGGCAGGATTGATGGAAAGAGCAGATTGAGGAGAAGGCAGTGATGAAGAGTCAACCGAAGGTCACGCTAAGTCCATGGCACGTATCAAACGGGGTCAGAAAATAACTTTTTAACTCTTTGTTGTAGAAAAGCCCAAGTCTAAATAGTCCAAAGTTGATGTCATAGCTGTTTCAAACACGCCGCCACCATCTTAGTTCCGCTCAGCCGCACTAAAGTCCCACCCACCGAACAGAGCACTGTGATTGGAGCGACACCAGACTGTCCGGGGCTGCGGATGTTCCAATGGGCCGTGGCTAGACCGACATGCAGAGCAAACGGTCTAGATTGTAGGCTAGCGGTCTGCAGCGTCATCCAGTAACTTCTCTGAACTCCAAATTCAGACTTTTTCACTAAATGCAGCGTTCTGCTCATCAGCAACAAAAACCCTGGTGAGTTTACATGTTACTATGAAGATAACTTTTATTGTTCAAGTACAAACAGTTTCGTAGACCAGTGATGTGTGATATATCAGTATCAACATCGATATTGTCCGATCGGTAAGGCCAGGCTGATTTGACCACCTTTCCCTTTGGTGCATCCCTCTGACTGAGCCATGAGGGCATTCCTCTGTATCCAAACATCCTGAATGACATGATAGGTGTGTGTTTGTGTGTTTCTGCTCTGTGTAGAGATCTCGTTCCGGGTTTGGCAGTGTGGCGGCAGCCTGGAGATCCTCCCCTGCAGCAGAGTGGGTCACGTGTTCAGGAAGAAACATCCGTACATCTTTCCAGATGGAAACGCAAATACGTACATCAAGTAAGACTTTTACACACAGCAGAGTCGAGTGGCTTTAGATAAAGGCACAGAGTGGAAGTGCTTGTTTTTCATCACCTCAAAGCAAGCACACGTAGTTTATACCTTCTAGTTTCCTTTATTAGCAGAGAGGCAGATGGAGTTTCTGCACCAGGTGTTTAAAAGGTACAACGGAAATAAAGACTATCGTTTCATTGGTTGTTTCAGAACCAAGGTTGTTTGTTATGCATTTTAATGAAAATTATCCATAGGATAAATAAAATACTTAAAGACAATTAAGTATTAGAACCAAAAGCAGAATACAGATTTTACTTCCTCAGATATTAATAGCTGGAACAGAGTTGGAGCAGAAAACCTAATAAAATAATCCCCCAGTGTGCTCGCCCACCTGTTGACCGGATTCTCTCACATCAGGTGGTCGGCGTTGCCTCTCTGATGTCTCGCAGCCATCAAACTGCTCACATCATTGTTAAAGTGGATTTACGGCTGCCTAGGAGCCTTTGGGCTGCGACTACAATGTAATGCTATTAGCATAAGCTGTATTCTGCTCTCTGCTCCTATCAAAGTGCTCCAACAGAGTCATGTTTACAGGCAGCCCAGTAATCCATTAACAGCTCTAATGTGCTCAGAACACTTCCTGTATAAACAAATCAATCACGAATGTAATAAGATTACTTGTCCCTTTCAGATTAGAGAATCAAAACCAATCCATGCGTGGTATGCAGGAAAGAAAAACACTGTACAACAAAACTAGAAATATTCCAAAGAAAATGTAACGGTTGAGTCTTTGAGGCATTTGGGATTTATTTTTATGAGTTTAGAGTGAGACAGATGACCTGTATTTGATCTGTAACCTGTAAAAGAATCGTAACAACATAAACAGAAATGTTAAAGACTCAGTGGCTCACCAGGGTCACCATGGTAACCATCAATATCTCATCAGTCACTATAGTAAACATCAGTGGCTCATTCTTCACCGTGGTTACCACACACCTTTTCATTCCCCAACAGTACTGAGAGGTCGACAGAAAGTCAAACTAAAGCTCAAACCAAAACCAATGAATGGTGTTAAAATCCTTTTTACTGAATGATGGATGGATGGATGAATGATGGATGGATGGATGGATGGATGGATGGATGGATAATAGATGGATGGATGGATGGATGGATAATAGATGGATGGATGGATGACTTATAGATGGATGAATGTTGGATGGATGGGTGAATGATTGGTGGATGGATGTTTGATGAATTTTGGATGGATGGATGTTTGATAAATGGATGTTGGATGGATGGATCGATGGATGGATGTTTGATGGATGGTTGGATGAATAATAGATGGATGAATGTTGGATGGATGGGTGAATGATGGACGGATGTTTGATAAATGGATGTTGGATGGATAGATGTTGGATGGATGGATGGATGGGTGAATGATGGATGGATAGATGGATTTTTATGAATGGATGAATGATGGATGGATAGATGGATTTTTATGAATGGATGAATGATGGATGGATGGATGGATGTTGGATGGAACGATTTAAACCTAAACTAAATTCTTCAAAAATCATCAAACTTAGACTGATTGCATAAATAGATCAAACTTCCAGCTCAGTGCTTTTTAAAAACAGAAGACCAGAGTGCTGTAACACATTACAAAATAAACGCTTCTATCATGTGCACAAATGAACTTCTACCTGACTCATTGAGGGGCGGGGCTTTCTTAATGGTTTCTTTGCATGTTTATGCTAATTTGGTCTACTGTATAATTCACTGCAGTCAAAGTTCATAACTGACCTTTCAGCCGCATTATTTATGTTTTACAGCGAAGCTGCAGGATGTAGCAGAGAAAAAGCCTTAAAATAAACCATTGACTGATTTTGCCTGCAGCCTTAAAGTAAACATAGAAAAGCAAACTATAAAAATTTTATAATCATCTCAGTTCTTGTTCTGCTTGATTTGAGCGCATCTATGGAAACACTACATGACAAAGTAGAAGCAATGAAGAGCAACAGCTTAATTGCAGCACTCCATCAGATCGTTACTTACGGGACTCGCTAAACGCTGCTGACCAATGATTTATCTGGCAGATTATTCCTTTAACGCTTGAGTCATTTACTAACCTCCGTGTGTGAGCAAAGCATTAAGACTACAAAGTGCAAGAGCCCTTTTTTGGTTTAATTGCCAGAGCGGAGCGCTAAAGTTCCCAGGATTGAGGGTTCCCTTCCCAAAACGAGCTCTCCGACTCAGGAATGACACTTTGGAGCAAAGCTTCGTCCAAACGGCTCGTAAAAACTTATTGTTTTGTGTCAACTGGCTAATTCGCTCCAACACCAAGACGTTTTCATTTGTGTTTTTTTAAGCCTCTGTAGTTCTTCATTTGGCTCCCTGTTGGCCGTTACCGAGGCAACATCTGTTCTGCACAGAGGATGATGACTTTTAGTCTGTTTGTGATCAACAGCCCTCTCGGAAACAAGGCCGCTGCTGTCTGATGGTGTGTTCCTCTGCTGGTTAATTAGCTGGATTCTTTTGTGTTGGCAGTCAAGATTATGAATCAACAAAAAGTGCTGTTGGATTATTTAATTACACAGATTGTTTCCTTTTGTGTTGCTGCCATGGACTTGTGTGTGTGTGTGTGTGTGTGTGTGTGTGTGTGTGTGTGTGTGTGTGTGTGTGTGTGTGTGTGTGCGCGTGTGTGTGTGTCTGCATGCGCGCGTGTGTGTGTCTGCATGCGCGCGTGTGCGTGTGCATGCGTGCGTGCATGTGTATGCGTGCGCGCGTGCGTGTGTGTGTGTGTGTGTGTGCAGTGAGAGGCGCTAATTTAGAGGCAACATCTGACACATATTTATGTTTGAACGCCCACGAGCATCGCGTGTCCTCTCTCTGTTCCCCTTTCATTAAGCCGCCACGGCCGGCGCGGGTAATGCTCATAATGGAGGGTTTCTGTCAATTCAATGAGATTGTTCACAGCTCACAGAAACTCTGCTAATAGCTAATTACTGCAGAGAGGAAAACAAAAATGAGACAAAAGGGGTAAATGGGGATGAGAGGCAGGGAAAATGTGCTTCTCTGTTGGCGCAGTGTGGGTGAATAAAGGGCACTGGGTTGAATAGAAATGAGCTGATGCAGAAACACGATTCACAGCAGGTGGAAATGTGGTTTAATACCTGAAAGTTTCCTTTGGACGAGAAAAAGCTCCAAGAGTGTTCTCAAAATGTCAGTCAGCGAGGAAACAAGTGAACTTATGACCTCATTTAGACCTGATGACAACAGTAGCTCCACTCACTTCCTGTTCTCCAGTCACACCAGACCTAAATTCTGTGACCTCGACTAAATGGAAAGTGTTGAAGCCTTGATTTAAAGTAATTATGCTTTTATTTTGAAATGGTTTTTATGGAGTAGTTATTATGATCAGTCAGTATCTTACCTGAAGTCTTGAGACTTTTGTAAAACATTTAAGGAAGATCCCAAAGTTCTGAACATTTATAAAAAAATACCATTTTTTTCATTTATATTTATTTATTTTATTTGTTTCTATTCTAATTGATCCCACTTTATTTTCATGTTTATTTTAATTTTTATGATTTATAATTTTTTTATTTTTTTTTACTTGATTTCATTTGTTTGTTTGTTAGCCTAAGTCACGCCCACTTCTGAACCATGGGTCCCTACTGCCAATAAAAATGAATGGGAGTATATGAGTGGATAAAAGTTTTTTCTGATTTACTTACTTAACAATGGATGGACGGATGGACGGACGGACGGACGGATGGATGGATGGATGGATGGATGGATGGATGGATGGATGGATGGATGGATGGGTACATGGATAGATGGATGGACCATTGGATAATGGATGGATGGATGGACTGGTGAATGATGGATGGATGGATGGATGGATGGATGGATGGATGGGTACATGGATAGATGGATGGACCATTGGATAATTTATGGATGGATGGACTGGTGAATGATGGATGGATGGATGGATGGATCAATGGATGGATGGATCAATGGATGGATGGGTACATTGATGGATGGATGGATGGATCGGTGGATGGATGGATGGATGGATGGATGGGTACATGGATGGATGGCTAGATGGATGGACAGATGGATGGATGGGTACATGGATGAATGGATGGACTGGTGGATGGATGGATGGGTACATGGATGGATGGATGGACCGATGGATGGATGGGTGAATGGATGGGTACATGAATGGATAGATGGACCGGTGGATGATGGTTGGATGTATGGATGGGTACATGAATGGATGGATGGTTGGTTACATGAATGGATAGATGGACTGGTGGATGATGGATGGACAGACGGATGGATGGATCCTGTTTGAAACGAGCCATGGATCTCACATTCTGATGCCAGGAAAGTGCTCATTTTTGACCGCGGGCAAAAGTTATTTTTGGTTTTGTTTGAAAAGACGTGGAGGACTCCTGCTGCTCGTCTCACCAAAGCGGAGGAGAAAACAATGGCTTAATTTAGCGAGCTTCACACCCTCCTTCCAGTGAAAAAGAAGGAGCATTAAATGTAAATCCACAAATCTGGTTGTATGGAAATCTATGCTGGGGGTGGGGGGGTCTGCTGTGATGTCATATGTGTGACGTCTGATTTTTTAAATTATGTATTTTTAATAGCAAATATTTAAAGCTAGTAAATCTCCAATTAGGTGGCAGACTTAGTCAAAACTCACATAATTATTAACATTTACATGAAGTTCCACATATGTGTGGTTTAGGGTGAAAGGTCATGACCCGTGAGCCAATCAGGAGGGGAGGAGTCTTCGGATCTCCATATATTTTATTTTGTAATACTTCTCCAGCTTCGCTGTTTTCTTTTTCTCCTGCATGAAATTCCTGGATCAGAGAGACCGAAAAAACGGCCCAAAGCTGAATAGGATGAATTTGGTTTTGTGTGTGTTAACAGGAACACGCGTCGTACAGCCGAGGTGTGGATGGACGACTTCCGTCTCTTCTACTACTCCGCTCGCCCGGCAGCACGAGGAAAATCCTACGGAGAGTAAGAACGACCAAAACCGACACGTCACAGATTCACCGTTACAACCTGACTTTCGGGACCACAAATACTTGATTTAATCAACATAAAAACACTTTACAGCTGCCGACTCTTAGCGGAGTTTTAAAACGACATCGGCAGGGTGTTCGTCAATAGTGAATATTTCCATTTAGTGGCCATTTGTTGGTCTGCTCACTGGATTAATGCGATCATCTCCCTAAGAGGTGATTCACCTGATTTGTAGCCTGTTTTCTCTTGTTTTCTTCAGCAGTTAAACCAAAGAGGGTGATAAACCACTGCTCTGAGCGCTGGACGTTACTTTTAAAGCCCAAATTAAATGGTCTACCTCATGCTTGTGTCTTCTTTCCAGTCGGGAGTGACAGGGTGGTTTGTGCACAAACACAACAGTTGTCTTTAAATGTCAGTTTATCTGTCGGGAACATGTGAGATCTGAAGTTCCTCACAGCGTTCCTCCAGCTGTGCATGAGGATTTTCCTGTCCGTTTCCAAGTGGTGACTTATTTTTTCTGTTTGTTTTGTGTCTCGCCAGCATTCGAGGCAGAGTGGAACTACGCAAGAAACTCAAGTGCAAATCCTTCAAGTGGTACTTGGACAACGTGTACCCCGAGCTAAAGTAAGGACGCCTGTGTGTGTTGTTTGACTTATTTGTGGCTGGAAAGCTTCTGCTGAGGATGCAAACTTAAAGGAGAATTTCTAAGGCTGAAGCCAAAACGGGCTTTATTACCATCTGGGTCATTGTTGGAGACAGATTATGTTTTCGATGGTTTTGTACTTTTCGCCGTCTGTGGTAGGCTGTTACTGGGTTCGCTCATAAGGCTCTGCTGACTCATCTGGGCACAGATGCAGAACTCTGGAGGTTTTAGTTCAGAGGTGATTAAATCAGCAGGTGAAGAGAGACGGAGTTCAGACAAAACACAAATCTGGTAGGTAAAATCCAAGGGTCAGACTTCAACATCAGCTAGTCCAAAAACCTTTTCTATATTTTATTAAAACGCTCTTGATTCAGTATAAAATTATAAAAATGCTGTAAATATTTCCTGAAAGACTCCATAACTTCATCCCTTTGCATCAGATTGGATTGAATCCTAAAAATACGCCTGGATGTACCGATGGATGGATGGATGTACCGATGGATGTATGGATGTACGGATGGATGGATGGATGGACGGATGGATGTATGGATGGACGGATGGATGGATGCATTGACAGTCGGGACACTTTTAAAAAACAGCTAAAGACCCTTTATTTAAAGCTGCTTTTACCTAAATCTTTTATATCCTTATTTTTAACTCAAGTTTTTAATCTTTCATCTGTTTATGAAATTAGATAATTTTATGACTTTGTTTTTTCTGATTTTAATCTATTTCTGTTTTGAGATTATGACTTTGTTTTGATCTATGTGATTCTATGTGATAAGTGCTATATAAATAAAATTTACTTACTCACCGATGGATGGATGGATGGATGGATGGATGGATGGATGGATGGATGGATGGATGGATGGATGGATGGATGGATGGATGGATGGATGGATGGATGGATGGTTTTCAGTGAATTTGCTCCTTACTTACGGTAACTGGATACTTTTCACCACCTGATGACTCTCTCTCTCTCTCTCTCTCTCTCTCTCTCTCTCTCTCTCTCTCTCATTTTTGTTTTTCATTTACTTAAATTAAAATATCTTATCTCCTAATTTCTAAACTCAGCCTGACGGTCAGGATGAACCTTTAAGAGTTTCATCACAGTTTAATGAAATTTGAATCTGAAAATACACACAAAAAAACTCAGTTCCTTATAAAACTATTTTGAGAAGCTAGTGACTCGTCAGCTTTACGTGGAACGATGTGTGTTGTTACTATTATGGTTTAAACCAAATATTAAAATTCCTCTCCATGTTGAGCTGAGGCCACTTTTCTGCCTCACGCTGCTCATTTTGGTGTCTTTGATCTCCTCATTCTCAGCCTTAGTGAGTTTTCCACACTGATCCGATCAGACTCCTCAGATCCACTGTCCTAAACACACACACACACACACACATGCACGCACGCTCACACACACACACACAGACAATACAAACCCTTCCTGAAATCCCTTCTCACGGCTTTACACACACGCTTTAAATTCCCATTTATTCACCGGAGGCCAGTTTTAATCCCTCAGAATGGAATTAACAGGCTTCCTCTCCGGGGACAACAGACCTGACCCTTAAAACCCAGAATAACCTTTATTTATTAAAGTCAGAGATAGCAGATTGAATTAAAGCCGCTCGGCTTAAGCTGGAGAAATTAACAAGAAAGAGTTTAACAAAGGAAACTTTTGGAAGTTTAGAGTCTCGTTGCCTCCGGAAGATTTGTTAAAGGTGCCTCCTGGATGCCTCTGTGGTGAGGTTTCCCGGGCACGTTGAACCAGTAGGGGACCTGGAAGACCCAGGACACGTTGGAGGGACTATGTCTGTCGCCTGGTCAGGGAACGCTTTGGGATTCCCCCGGAAGAGCTGGTCCAAGTGGCTGGGGAGAGGGAAGTCTGGGCCTCTTGATTTAAGCTGCTGCCCCGCTATCCGACTCCAGATAAGCAAAAGAGAGTGGATGGATGGACGGACGGATGGATGGATCCGACCTCAGTAGGAGTCAAACAAGAGTCAGCATGGGTAGTTTCCTGAATCGCCAGATCTCAGACACGTTTCCTGCACGTTTCAGATCAGGAACACAGCTGATTGGTTTGATTTAGTGATGAATCACTCCTGTAGACACCATTGAAGGATGGGAGACATCAGCTGTTAGATTAAGATGTTAGAAAGACAAATGCACAGCGAGGAGATATGTTTCATTTAGGTTCTACTAACGGACACTAGGGGGTGCTAAAAGCAAGCCAAATTCAAAGTTTCCTTTTAAATGATCTCTTTACGTAGCATCATTGGATGTGTTGTTTTTGCATTCTTTGTAACTAATTGCTAGTATTTTTATAATGTTCCGAGTTGCGTGTTATATTTTTGTTTGTGTTTTTAGTTTTTTGTCATTTCTGCAGATTATGTCTGCGGATTAGGATTGGATTTTACATAAAACCTTAATCTAAGGACGACAGATTTAAGCTGCTGTTAAAAAGTTTTTCAGCTGTTTAACGGAAGCCTCCTGGTCTCCATCAGGGTACCGGATGACTCGGACTCGCGCTCCGGTGTGATCCGTCAGAGGCAGAACTGTCTGGAGTCTCAGAAGGTAGACGGTCAGGAGACACCCATCCTGACTTTGGCTCCCTGCGCGAGGATAGAAGGCGTCCCCACCACCAGTCAGGTCAGCTGTAAAAAAAGTTTTTAAAAATCCATTTTTTTTCCTCTTGCTTCCCAGGCCTCCTGTTTTTCTAATTAATTCTAATATACAGTACCGTAGTACACATATTATACTGAGAACGTTTTAATCCAACTTAAATTTGTTTCAAGCATGTTTTATTATAAAATGCACATTTGTGCTGTGAGACCTGCTCCAAAAATCCAACGTTATCATTTAAAATCAGTAATTCTAACTTTATTGTTCACGTCTGTAAGGACACTAGCAGGGTAAACGTGACTGCGGTTTTTACAGTCGGACACGTTGAAAACAAATGAAGCAACAGGTGACACTGGGGTGCACGTGCAAGGAACGTGCACACGGGGGAACATCTCGTTTGTTTTCATTTTTTGTGTAACTGAGTCAGAGCTAATCTGACTGTGTTCATTTTCAACTAACCAGGCCAGCAGCGCACCAAAGTAGCTGTGTGTGTGTGTGTGTGTGTGTGCGTGTGTGTGTGTGTGTGTGCGTGTGCGTGTGCGTGCGTGCGTGCGTGTGTGTGTGTGTGTGTGTGTGTGTGTGTGTGTGTTCACTCCCGTCTCTGTTATAGTTAATACCCACAGGATTCTCATTATTCGGTGTTTAGAGCGAGTTCGGAGGCTGTGATTGGAGCAAACAGGCACGGCGTGCAGCGGGCCGACACACCAGCAGCAGAAAAGCCCAAAGGCTGGGTGACCTAAAGGTTGCTGGTTGAAATCCCAAAGCTAACAATAAAAATCACTGGGCCCCGAGCGTCTCTCTTCCAACAATATTAAGAATAAAATAAACAAATGAAACCCTGAAGGAGTTTTTTACTCCTGTTAATCTGGTTTGGTGTCTGAACTTTACTAGCTTCACTAATGTCTTTGTTTAAAAGGTGATAAATACCCATTTCTGTAGAAACGAGCTTTTATCACATGACAGGAAAAGTGAATATTTTAGGTTCTGATCAGAAAACAAGCCGTTCTGGAACAATCTGCTCCTCCTTTTATTTTCTTATTTGGTTTTAACAAACTTGACAGAGTTGCAGAAACAACGTTTTAGACGCTCTTAATGACTCTGGTCAGAACTTCTGACGTGTAATAAATCCTCAGCAGAGGTTCAGCTTCACTCACCACATTTATTTTACTTTAGCTTTAATAAGACGACAAATGTAAAACCCAACAAGATAATAAAACGGCTCCGACCCTGCAGGTGTGACCAGGTCTTATGTGAACGTGTGAATTAAAAAGTAGATCAGGTGTCGTTAAAGAGCTCCTCGCTCCGTGCACGCTGAGCTTCAGATGTTTTATCGTTACTCTGAGCCGTACACTTTGCTTTAACCTTGAATTCACTTCTTTTTGGTCTCCCTTACAAACTCGTTCATAAACTTCAACTGGTCCAGAACTGAGCAGCCCGTATTATCACCAGAACCCCTTTCTTTCACCACATCACCCCGGTTCTTCAGCAGCTTCGCTGGCTTCCAGTTAAATTCAGGTCCATCTTCAAGATTCTCCTCCGTGCCTTCAAAGGCATCCACAACCTCTCTTTAAACCCTTATGTTTCAGACCTTATTTGTATTACCACCCCCTCCCGTTCCCCCAGATCATCTTCCTCCCTCCATCTTGCTGTTCCTTCTGCCCGTCTCACTACCATGGGGAGCAGAGTTTTCAGCCGCTCTGCTCCCCGTCTCTGGAACTCACTCCCCCTAGACATCAGAAATATTGACAGTTTCACCCTCTTCAAATCCAGACTCAGGACCCACCTGTTCAAATCTGCCCATGACCTCTGATTTTATTTGAATTCTCTTTTTTCTTTCTTTATATATATTTTTTTTATGTTCTTTTCTTCGTTGTGTTTTATTGAATGTATTTTCCTGTCAAGTGACCTTGGGTGTCCTGGAAGGCGCTTTTAAATAAAATGTATTATTATTATTATTATTATTAACCTATTATTTATTCTGAGAGGGGTTAGCTGAGCTCCACGCTGACTTGGTTCTTATTTCTATAATAACTTTGTTTCACCTGCAAACCGCTCAGGTAGAGCCGTAAGGCTCCGAAATCTGTTTTCTCCAAACAAAGCTAAGGGGAGGACGATGATGAGCGCCGCCATCTGTGCGTTTCCCTCGCTCACGCTGACACAGGTGGAGGAGGGGCTTATGTACACACATATAATCAGGTGGTCTTGATCACGACAAGTGTTGAGGTGCCTGAATCTCTCCAGCTGTGAGAAGAGCCCTCCATGCCACTGGACCAGTTAGCCTCTGATGTCATTCTGTTCACAGCAGTTCAATAAATCAGTCAATCGGTGAAATCAAGCCTGCAGCGCCGGGATGCTCCAGACTAAATGTTTTACATCACAGAGCTGCTGCAGAAGACCTCCATCTGTCCTGCTGACTGCTGCCCAGCCTCCACGTGGGCACACCAGCAGGACCACGGGGTTCCCTTCCCGTCAAACGAAATGTAGATGATTTTAGGTCCATTTATTGTTTTTATTTATCAATAATAAACTGGAGCTCCAATGCTTCCTCCTGCCTGGAAACGGAGGAGAAAAGAGGAATAAAGCTACAAAAACAGGAACAATAAATACTAAATAAAGTCTCTCTCTCTCGCTCTCTCTCTCTCTCTCTCTCTCTCTCTCTCTCTCTCTCTCTCTCTCTCTCTCTCTCTCTCTCTCTCTCTCTCTCTCTCTAGGAGTGGGTTTACACTCATGGACAGCAGATCCGTCAGAAGCAGCACTGTTTGTCTGTATCCACCACCTTCCCCGCCTCACAGGTTCTGATGCTGCCCTGCAACATGGCGGACGGCAAACAGGTCTGAACACACATACACACACCCAGGTGGTGTGTATCTGCAGGCGAGACACCAGCGTTTATCACATGGCTGATAAATAAATCAAAATGTTAATAAATCTAAAGATAAATTTAGCTGAAAATAACTGCTGCATGGCTCTGCAAATCGCGTGGACATCAGGGGCAGTCCCACTGGACTGGCAGACCGGGGTGGTGGTCCCCTTATTTAAAAAGGGGGACCACAGGGTGTGTTCCAACTACAGGGGATCGGAGTAGATCCGCTGCTCCTCCACATCGAGAGGAGCCAGTTGAGGTGGCTCGGGCATCTGGTCAGGACGCCTCCCTGGTGAGGTTTTCCAGGCACGTCCAACTGGGAGGAGACCTAAAGGTAGACCCAGGACACGGTGGAGGGACTATGTCGCGACCCGACTCCGGATAAGCGGATGAAAATGGATGGATGGATAATTGCTACACACACACACACACACACACTCCCAGATGCTTGACACGTTTCCGAGTGTGTAGTTTTGAATAATCTCAACACACCTGCAGACACACACGTTCACACTTGTCATTACCCGACCACTGGGCACCTTGACGGCTTCCCAGAAGCCCCTGCAGCAGAGAACAACCTGACAACCAATAAATCACCTGAGAAGGAAGGAGAGAAGGAACACGAGGAGAGACTGAGGGAGACAAAAGAAGAGGAGGAGACGAAGAGAGGAAACGAGGGATTAGAGGAAGATTTTCTCATTACACCTCACCAGCTGTTCAGCGTGCATGACAGAAAAATCTGCTCAAGTGGGTTTTTCTTAATCACTTCTGGGTTTTCGCAATCTAAAACAAATCCAGTGGAAATCTGGATTTACTCACGATGAATCACACAGGTAGAAAAACGTTTGTGCCAGGAAAAGAAGGAAAACTGAAAATTAAAGTAAATTTTAAGGAAATGGAAACAAAAGCTGTAGGAAAACAAAGTCCAGGAAGTTGCTCAGCTGTGCATCACATGCATTCACACTACAGCGTGTCGACAGGAGCTTAAAGCACAATAAGGAACAATAAATCACAGGAATCCAGCCTCTCTATGCAGGTGACTGTGCATTATTTCCTTTTTGCTTCCAGCTTCGTAATAAGGCTGCAGGGTTCCAGAGGTCTGAATATTTTTACACCTCGGTAAGCTCCCTCGTGGCAGCAGCCTGACAGGAAGTAGATGTGTCAGCCGAGGTAGGGAATCTGAGAAAAAGTTGTTGTTTTCTGTGAAGGAAAGTGGGATTGAAGGTGTGAAACCCGAAGTCGTAAATGAGGAAAATCTCTGTTTTCTGTCTCGGTGCATGTGGAGACACTCGTGATGCTCTTCGGCAGGTTTGGGGAGTTTAAGGGGAAGAATCAAGCGGCTAGGTTTTAACAAAGGGAAAGAGAACGGCTTAAATAAGAACGGAGGGTTGGAAAAGGGGTGATGAACGGAAAGAAAGGGGAGGGAAATTAAGATTAGAGAAGAAGATGAGCAGTAAAAGATGGATTAAAGTAAATAAACAACGGAAGAAAGAGAATAACACAGAGAAAGCAAGGAGAAGAGCGAAGATATCTGAAAAAGGCAAAAGACGAGGAAAATCAAAGAAAAGTAAAACCAATGTGCTTCGTTATAAAATAAGTCAAAGTTCTCATTTCTAAAGCTGCAATAGTGAATTTACAGAACAAGCTAGCTTTTAAACGCAAACGCAATCACCCCTCCCGTCAGGCTACGTCTGCCAGAACCGGAAACCCGCCATGCCGGAGGAAACGATATGGTGCTTAACACCAGTCACTGTTTCCTAGGTCCAAACGTGTTTTGTTGTCCGTGACTTCAGATTGTGTTTTTCTTTTTAAAACTCATTTTTACTGTAAAAATCTAATTATAGCTCTACTAACCAGCTCAGTGTCCTAGTGGTAGAGCCTCCGCCCTGGGACTAGGAGATCAGGTTCAAGTCTGGTCGGGTCAGAAGACCTTAACAGTGGGATCCAACTGCTTTAAGGGGTTGGGTTGGAAGGTTAAATCACCAAACGGTTCCTGAGCGCGGCCCTGTCTGCAGCTCACCTCTTGCCCAGGGGATGGGTCAGATGGGGAGAACACATTTCACACACACTAGTGTGTGACAACTGATGGGACTTTAACTATGTTAGAATGTTGTAAAGAGGCCAGAAGAAATGTTTTAAGGTAGCTGGTTTTGGAGATTTGTTATAGCAGCTTTGATCCTGGACAAAGCCGATCAAGTGAGCTACAGTTTGATAAAACACTACTCAAAGGCTCTGCCTCTTAGGCCACACCCCTCAGAAGATCACAGGAGATTGTCGGATGCAACAGATACTTTCAAACGTCCATAAAAACGTAACAGAATCAAATCCTTTCAACCTGTTGTTCCTGACACAGTTCCTTATGCAACGCACCGATGTAGCCGCCCGCCACAGAGCCTCCAGGCTTACGACGGACTCGTACGCCGGAGTTCGGTCCGCTCTCTGTCCACGCGAAAGGTCTTGGAGAGAGACGCCATTGGGACATATGGGTTAGCAGGGAGAACTGTGCTTGTTACGCTGGGATCCTCCTCTGCTACATAACTGTGAAACATTTTAGCATGCTAGCTAATATAGCTAACCTGACTCTGGCTTTACTTCCTGTTCAGCTGCTCCAAGCTGATTGGTGCACATAGAGGGGTGTTTGCAGAGGGGGAGGGATGGTCAGAGGGCACTTGGATGGATGGACCTGGATCCGGTCACCAAGAACAGGACGTTCACCATGATTGGATGAGCCTTTGTCCAGAACTGTATGTTTCAGATGAGATTACAGTTATTTCTCTTTGTGAAAAATATTTAATATACTGGTTGTCATCAGTATGTAAAAGCAAGTAATTCTCTAGAAAAAGACCAAAATCAAGAAGAGAAAACGAAGTTGAAAATAAACTCGTCTGACCATAACTGAGACAGAAAAATGAGCTGTTGTTCTTTATTTGACCTGTGACTTATCAGCTGATCGCACAGAACATCTACTCTGAAAACACAAATTAATCCAACATATTTAAACTAATGCATCTTTTAAAACACCTTAGATACTTTCAAGTTTTTTCACTTGGTTGGAAAATCAGAAACGTTCCTGTGCAAAAATAAATCTTAGGAGAAAAACGCGGGAGAAGAAACAAGCGAAATGCTCTGAAGTCTGTGATAGAAGTTGTAACACATTCAGCTCAAACAGGCAGGTGTTACACACCTGAGGGAGATCCAGCTCAGGCCTCAGGTAACACACTTAAAGGATTAAACACACACACCAGCATGTGTGTGTTTGTAGCAGAGCTGCTGAAGCGCATCTCTGTCATGTAAATGAAAAGGTGTAAATCCGTGTGCGTGCGTGCGTGTGTGTGTGTGTGTGTGTGTGTGTGTGTGTGTGTGTGTGTGTGTGTGTGTGTGTGTGTGTGTGTGTGTGTGTGTGTGTGTGTGTGTGTGTCAGAAGGCAGGAAGTAGAGCGATGATAGCTAATTAGAACGAGGATCCACCAGAGAAGCAGCCCAGAGCTGACAGGTAGATGCAGAAACACGGCGAGGGAGAGAGAAAAATGCAGCGTTAGGCTGAAATAAGGAGAGATACAGAAATACTCAGAGAAGCAGCACCGGAGACGCAGCTAGACTAAGAAAATGGTGAAAACGGAGTAAAACCAGCTGTTTCTGCTGGTTAAGTAGAGTTCCCTCTGAGCCAGGGGCGGATTTAGGACTGAAGAAGATCCGGGGCTTAACATGCACACACGCACATGCGCACGCGCGCACACGCACTAGTCAACATCATATATATACAGTATATGTCTTGTACCACATAATTTTTAATCTGAAGCTACATATTCAGCATATTCAGGGCAGAGTATTGTTCCTGTTAGTGTTTAGTGTGAGATGATAGTAAATATTCCCGTTCTTTCTCCATCAACTTTACCTGATAGTAAGCTAACTTTAGGCAAACCTGCAGCACAACAAATATTTTCAAATAAGACTCACAAACCTGAGTCAACACCAGTATCATCAAAGCTGGGGTTCTGTCATTGTACTTTTGGTCCAAAAAACGTCCTTATGTCCATCTTCACTCATGCGTTTCAGACAAGAGACTGTAGAAGAAGCCGGCTGCTGAAGGGCTTCTTCTTCAGTGGTGGAGGCTCAGGCAGGCTGTATACAAACTACTGCCAGCTGCGCCCTCTCTGTTGGACTTTGGTACTGCATGTTACTTCCGCGATTTAGATCCGGGGCTTATCATGAAAGATCCGGGGCTTCAGCCCAAGTAGCCGGGCCTAACGCCGCCCCTGCTCTGAGCACCAGAGTTTTACCGTTCAAACACGTATTTAATAACCAGCCCCAACACTCGCAGGAGGCTTTAGCTAAGAGCTATTGTAATAACTAAAGAAGCTAGATTAGCTCTTAGTTCTGAGTCAAGTTTATTTTTGCCTCTCGTGTCTCAGAAAAGACGTAAACACACCAAATCCTTCACTTTCACCGTTTAGGTTCACTGATGGATAACTTGTTGTCCAGCCATTTTCATCGTTATTGATTCTTTATGGTTCCTTTAATCCTGAGTGAAAAAGGTCATCGACTGTACACAATAATCAAAAAGCAAAGAATGTAAGTAATTTTAAACAACACGAGTCCCCGTATTGAGCCCTGAGGAACACCTGAGGTTCTGGTGGTAGTTTGTAATTCTTCACTATTGACTTTTACCTGTTAGTTAAATTACTTTTAAACTAGCGGAGGAATGAATGATCACTTTAACCAAAGGCTTTCACTAACTGTGTAAAATCTTAGCGACACGTCAGGGAAATGATTTTCTCACATTTTTGTGTTTCCAGCTGACGCCGTCCAACTTTCGTTAACCATCCCACTGTCTTTATGGGTGACCCCGCGAGGAAAGTTGACCATTGAGCAGGATTGAAGAGTGAGCACCACCTCACCCCTGCCACGTGGACCCAACTTTATAATCTGGTTAAAATTTGGGATCTTTACTGATTTGTTCTGTTTCGGTGTTTTTAGTGTTGATCAGATACAATCAGCAGCCTGAGTGCGCGCACGCACACACACACACACACACACACACACACACACACACAAAATTCAATTCAAAAATACTTTATTAATCCCAGAGGGAAATTAGAGTTTCAGTAAACACAGTTCTGAGATCAGACACACATACATAGACACATGACAAGAAATGGTGACTGTGGTCATTCGCAACCTGAGTCGCACTACCGTAATAGATCAAGAGGGTTTATATGAGGATAGAGTCAGGGGGCAGGAAAAAAAGGCACTTCAGAGTTAAGGTTGGTTTATGCTAGACACGTCCGCGAGGTCCACACGGCTCCGCACGGAAAAGTTGCGTCATTTTAACAACCACGCACCTCCGCACGGCCCAGAATTTCCGCAATGCGCACCTCGGAAAATGTCTAACCACGCGGACGGACGGACGCGGAAAAACATGGTGGATCGGCAAGAACTAGTACGGCAGAGGTTCGTAAATACAGACATTTGTATGATTCAGCTCTCAGAGATCACCGTGATCAACATGTTGTTAATAAATCTTGGAGAGAAATAGCTCGCACCGTCTGAAAAGACGAGAACGCTGTTAAAAATGCTGAAATGCCGTGTTGTAAACAGTAATTTCTACTTCTACTATGGTGTAGTGTTGGATGTTTGCCGTAGAGCTCCATGCTGCCCCGTTCAGTTTGGGAGAATATTGGCTCACCGCAGGGACGAGCCGCACGAACCATAAACACTGCGAGTTGTGAAGCGCGTTCCATCCGCGAGCCGCATCACCGCGCGGAAAGTGAATGCGTCAAGCATAAACTAAGCTTTACCCTCAACAGAGAGGGCAGCTTTGCTATGCAAAAAACACCTCAGACAGAAATGCACACAGACTTCAGACATTACACAACATAAGTGTCCACTAGGTGGGGAGGTAGGGTTGGAACTCTCCTCACTTCAGTGCGTGCAGCTGCATGGGGCAGCGCTCATCACCTCCGTTTGGACAGGGGAAGGAGATAATGGGTTAGAGGGCACAGTGACTTGTAGATACGGTTCCACGGCCTTCACCGGTCACAGTCCCGCCCAGGCTGGGATAGGGAGAAAGAGAGTTTCCATAGCGAGGGTTTCTCCTAACGGAGACCCTCTGACTGACTCCTGTTGCAGGTAAAGCACTCATGACTCATAACAACTTTTATTAGCTATCCGTTACAGCCTCGTTTGGTAACATCTTCACTCCAACTCAGAGTTATTGCTGCGACTTTCAACTCCACAGAGTCTGAAATTCAAACCCAGAGTATCTCCCGAGAGCTGATCTGTGCTCATAACAATCTGAACTTGGCTGAAATCCCAGAGGAGGAAGTTTCAGGTCCGTGTGCCTTTCACCCTGTGATGACCTGAGAATGATGAGATACGCCCTCCTCTTCCCGCAGTCAGGAGCTAAAGTCTTCTGAACTTTGGTACAGTGTTTAACGGAGAGCAGCGGTAATGAGGTGAATACTAATTGATTTACTTTTAATTATCCTTTTTTCTCTTTCAATTAAAAACTCTGCGGCGTTGCTTCTCTGTGACGAGCGTCATCCTGCCAGCGTTGCAGGAGACCGTAACGTCGTTTTAAAGAACAAAGGCTGCATGCGTGCACGTGTGCGTGTGCACGTCAGGAGACGAGGATATATGATAGAGATGAGCTTCAAAGGCTCCACGAATGGGTCTAAATAGGTGCATTGCACTCAACACAGACTAAAATATAAATGGATACACAAAATAAAATAAAATGATAAATAATTAAAAGTAAGTAAATAATACAAATTAAAAAATATCAAAAACTATTTTTTATTAATAAATACAAATAAATAACAAATGTGTAAATAAAATACAAACAAAATTATTTTAAAATAAATTAAATATTTGATTGAATTAACAAATTATACAAAAGTTAGAAATACCTTTAATTTTAATAAATACTAATAAATATTAAGAAATATATGAATACATAAAATACAAATATTTAATCTCCTCTCTGACCGAGTTTCAAGGCTGAAATGAAAACTTTTCTCCACATCTGCTGCATTTTCGGTATCCAGCGGTTAACGATGCGTTTACGCTGTTATTGATCCTCCGATAACCCGCACTGACCTTATTTTGTTATTTCAGTCGAAACGAGTCTTCAGGAAAACAAACAAGCACAAATTTGGTCTTGTCTCATCTTCTTCCGCCTATCCGGGTCCGGGCAGCATCCCAACTCGGGAGTTCCAGACCGTCCTCTCCCCGGCCACCTCCACCAGCTCCTGCGGCAGGACTCCAGGGCGTTCCTGGGCCAGTTTGGAGATGTACTTTCTCCATCGTGTCCTGGGTCGACCGGGGGCCTCCTGCCAGCAGGACATTTCTGAGACACCTCCCTGGGGAGGCGTCCAGGAGGCATCTTAACAAGATGCCTAAACCACCTCAACTGGCTCCTCTCGATATGGAGGAGCAGCGGCTCTACTCAGAGTCTCTCCCGAATGTCCAAGCTCTGCACCCTAACCCTACTGCTGAGCCCAGCCACCCCGTGGAGAAAACTCATTTCGGCCGCTTGTACCCGCGATCTTGTTCTTTCGGTCATTACCCAAAGCTCACGACCATAGGTGAGGACTGGGCGGTAGATCGAATCAAATTTGGTCTGATGACAGAATTCTCGACTGGAGGAAGGTGGGATGTTCCTCCCTGGAGAGGGGTTCTAGCACCTCTGTCTCGTTCCTGACCCAAGATGGGCTGGAGAAGAGATGGCTCATCTGCAGGGATGAGGGAGGGATCCAGTATGAAGCCATCTATCTACTGGTTCATCTAAATGTTCTCACGTGGTTTGGATCTGGACTAGAATAAAGAGAATTTATACACATGCTGCTAAAGTTTTCCTCAGCAGCAGCAGCGTAAGGGAGCAGGTGAGGATCTCAGTCACCTGAGGTGGTTCAAGCTTCTGATAACGATGCTTCCTGATTTTCTCCCTCTGGAGTTTCATGAAGAGGCTCTGCAACAGATCCAGAACTCCCTGAAAGGGTAGGGTTATTATGGAAAACCTGGAAAACCTCCAGAAGGATGCATGGAGTCTTGACATAAAGCACTGAAACACTATAGTTTCATCTGCAGGATCAAAGAAAAAGAGACAAGTGCTCTATCTGGTGGCCATTTGGAGGCATTACGGGATTTTTCATTTAAAGCTGCAGCAAAAACACATTTTTATGTGAACTAACTTTAGATAAGTGATTCATTTTTCCAAATTCAAAATCTTCTGTCATTTTTGACAAAGGTTAATATTGAAAACTCTTTATGAAATGACTCTTTTGATGTATTTGTGTCAGGATCAGCCATTGTTCTGATCATATCATCTCTCCGTTTCCATAGGAAACTCACAGATGGTTGTAATCAAGCCTCTTCTTCATTCACCTCTGCTGTGTATTTAAACCTGTTGTTTTCACTCATGTTTGTTCGTTGATGCGTACTCCTGATGTTTGCGTTGAGTTAAACCAGACCGCCTGCCTCCTGGAGGTTTCTCACCTGCATCTGCGACCTGCTCTTGATTTTATGTCAGACTTTGTGTTTCTTTCTCCCGCAGGCTCTGACTCGGGTTTGTCCTTTAAAGCTCTGAGAACATTTTCATGTTATGCTAAAGACTGATAGCAGCTTTGTCTCGGTCAGATTCCCGTTTCTCTGCTCATCAGCACTCAGTCGGTGATGTACACCTGCTGTGCAGATGGTGGCTTCACACCTTTTCACACAAGCAGGTTTCTGCATCAGAAACATCTTTTCACTGCTGAATAAGAATAAAACAACTATTACACTGATTTAGAGAATGATTGTGTTACTACTCAAATAAAGAAGGAAAAATGGGAATTTTCATTAAAGTTCTGTTTTTCTGTTCCTACAGCGTTGGCAGAAATCAGGGACTCACCTGGAGCACCTGGTGTCTCGGTTCTGCCTGGATTCAGAGATGGCTCTGGATGGCATGGACTCATCCCGGATGCTGGTCATCAGCCCGTGTGAACTCAGCGCTTACACACAGAGATGGGAAGTCCCCTTTTCCTGACCAGGTGACATTACTCCTGAAGTCCCTCAGCAGAGCTGACCGCCTGTTGCACAAGCTGCAGACGTGAAAGGAATCGGGTCACGGCACCACACTGAAGACAGCTCTGTCAAAGATCTGCGGGGATGAAAACATGGCTGCCAAAATGGATACATGAACAGTTTGTAGGATGAGTGAAAACAAGGATCCGAGTGAAACTAAGTGCACCTTAAAACCCCGAACCGTAGAAAACACTTTTTCTGTGATGTTTTATGTTTTAATCTGAAATTTAAATCTAAGCACAACTCATGATTTTACTGGCTTTTCGTCTCCATCTTCACAGCTGCAGAAGCATCTCAGTGAGCTTTTACTCAAATGTGACCAGAAACCATCAGGTTAGAGATAATAATCGTCAGGTCTTCGTAAAGTAAAACTCTTCTGAAACCTCAAAACTAAAGAAGCAAAGAACAGCAAACAAAGATCCAGTTTTTATTGCCTCATCAACATACTTGGTAAAGTTTACATGTCTGTGTTGCTCTAAAGCTACACAATAAAATAACCGATGTTTTGACCAGATTTAGTTTTTCTACCACAGCCAGGTCGGTTTCCTACATAACTTATTATGACGGTTTTCCCTCTAGAGCAGGGGTGTCAAACTCATTTTAGCTCAGGGGCCACATTGAGGGAAATCTAGTCCTAAGTGGGCCGGACCGGTAAATTAAAAAAAAACTTCAGATTGTTTTCTTTGTTTTAATACAATCAATATAAAACAAGGCTGGAGCTTGAGGACAATGTAGTACAAGTACAACACCTGAAGTTGAAAATTTGAAAAAAAAAAATCAACAAATAAAAAAAAAACATTCCTTAGTGATTCAAAGAGCTTACAGGTCACATGGCAAGATCAGTTTCATGCAGCACTTTAAGTATATTTGACTCATTTTACTTTACATCTTTTAGCTTTCACCAGCACATCAACATCAGAAGTCACATCCTGAGTGGCAGCCAACTTCAGGATGGGATTAATACTCATTACAGAGAAAACTTGCTCACAATGATAAGTTTATTTTCACTCTACATTGTAAAGTATGAAAATAAAGTTTACACAACCATCTCGCTGGCCGGATTTAAACTGCTTGCGGGCCGGATCCAGCCTGCGGGCCGCATGTTTGACACCCCTGCTCTAGATGGAAGACAGATGCTTAAAACCTGTTTCTTCATGATGAATGTTTTCAGGTACCTGGCCCAGAAGGTTCAATGATACACAACAGCTTATTTCACAAACCATAATATTTTATGTTTTTATTTTAAATATTATTTAAGTTTTTATACTTAAGTTTTATTACCATATAATTTAAATATAAATATACTATGCATCATATAGTATATTATATAATTTAGATATTTTATTAGGTCTTTTGTAAGACCCTTGAATATTATCAGATTGTTATGTTTTTCTTTTAAATACGAGTTAAAACTACATTTTATTTCCCTCAGGGATAAAAATAATGTTGGAATTGAACAGAATTTGTGGGTTTTGTCGTTGTGTTAAGGATTTTTTTTTACCTTCTGGGCCACCGTAGATACAGTATATTTCGTAACATATTTCCACAACATACATTTGAACGAAACACAGGAGTTTAAACAAATTACGCCACACGCCCCCAAGTGGCTGGTTCCAGTACATGTTTTAACCTCTTCATGTAAACAAATGGGACATTTTTCTGACTAAAATGTAGAAGTTCAGCTCGGATATTGATTGTTTAATGTTTTTGTCTGTTGCTTCTCACATGTTTAAATGATTTTGATGCTTTAAAACATTATAGTTGTGTTTGAGGTGAGTGGGCCTGGCTTTCAGTCGTTGGGCTCTACCTGTAAATGGAAAATGTAGGCTTTACTTTAAAAAATGTAAGAAAGTAGAGACACAGTTTTTAGATGAACCCAAACTTAACTTTTGTTTTTATTTATAATCTGAAGAAAAGCGTCTTTAAATTTCAGATGAGTTTATTTTTTATTACTGCATTGCGTTGCATTCACTGACCAAAGTTTTCAGACTTGATTTGTGTTTAGAATTGTTTTAAAGACAGAATCATGAACTTTGAAATCTTATTTAGCTTTTTCTGAAAGAAAATGTTTGGTTTTTAACAAAAATTTCATTGAAGATATTCTTGATAAATAAGTCCATCTTTATTTTGAAGGATTGCACAGTTTCCCCTACTACTTCATCTCTTCTCACATGGATCAGATTCAGTGTCACTGACCTGATAACACTGATTGTATTTAACTGGGAAATGTTTCTGCTATCAGATGGTTTATAGTTATTGCAATGATTTTTTTCCAGTCAAATTTTAGTTAGAATCCTAGAAAATCCTCAACAGGAAATGCAGAACCTGATTTGTTAGCATGAGTTTTGTGGAGATGAATAATTTTATAAATAACTTCGGGACGCAGCAGAAACGGAAAGATACAAGACGAGAGATGTGCAACAAAATAAATTCTGAAGGATTTCTGTTGTTTTATCTCTGGAGGATGATCTGGGCTGTTTCTGCTGCAGCTGTTTCACGTTGCTCGCCCGTAGTGAGCTGCAGCCGTTTAAGAAACCCTGATTCAGTCTCTAAGTCTCCGTTTCTTTTATGTTGTTCAAACCAAACCTTCTGTCCAGCACAAATCTGAGTTTTTATCGTTGTGCACCAAAAGGGCGGATGAGCTCAACACTGTTAAAAATCCAACTTGCAATTTGTTTGGAGAGTTTAAAGTTTTAAGTCAGTTGAACGTTTTAACTTGCAAAATGTTAAGTTAATACAGAAAAGCAAGCACCTAAAAAGTTGACTGAACTTAAAATTGTATTGCAACTGGTTGCTTTACTTTTTTAAGTTCACGGGACTTTTTTTTTTTTTACAGTGAAGCTACTGTGGGCATCTGACATTTGACCTCTGGGTCATGTGACTGACCATTTCTCACACCAACAGCAGATTTCTGATATCATTGTTTGACATCATTTTGATATTGTCTGATTCCTCAATAAAATTTTATAACGCCTCTTCCTATGTTATTGAAGTGACTGGGCTGTATGGATGCAAACCACGCACACACACACACACACACACACACACACACACACACACACACACACACACCTTCAGTAACACAGCTCGATAGCTTTATGGCTCGTAACAACTTAAATCTGGAATATTTTCAGCTCTTAATTAAATATTTGAAACAAAAGAAAATCTAATTTTGTGTTTTGTTCTCACTTTTTGTTAGGATAAAAGTCCCAGGGATGCTCGTGTTTTTGCACCAGGAAAAATTCCCCGTAGTTCAGTAACAGCACGTTTATTCTGAAAAAGATTAAAGGTGATGAAGTGAGCGGAATGCTTTCACACAGGACAGAGTACACTTAGTGCAGACCCCTCTCTTCTTCCAGTCCGGCGGTTCTCTTCGCCAGCGAACCGTTAATTCACGACTGACGGTCTCAGTTCACGTTTAAACGCTGCATATAGTAGCAGAGGTCACACGGTAAACGTTGATATTTCATCTTTACTGAAAGCGTCCAACTGCATCGCTGTTTTCAACAGGAGTCGCTTTTAACGTAAGTAGAGTGACCTTTCATCTTTCTCCCGACAGAAACTTTAAAATCTGTGTAACCGCTCATGTTTTGGTGATTAGCCTGAGAGGCAACATTATTGATTTGTCGTTCATTGTTTAGAATTAAAAAAAGACATTTGAGCCCATGGAGTCGAGAAGGATGTGAACGTGTTTTCATCGGGGTCTTTTCCATTGCCGTACCGAGGACTTTGTAGTTCGCTATCGTACGGAAATAACGGAAGTTTAAGCTAAGGAGCGGCGAGAAGGACTACAACTACCAGCACGGTGTTTGATAAATAGCCCGCTCTAGTATATCGCCTTTCAGAGTCAGGACTCCAAAGCGCTTTACACTACAGTGTATCATTCATTCATTTACACACGCACATTCACACTCTGGTGGTGATGAGCTATGATGTAGCCGCACAGCTGTCCTGGGGCGCGCTGACAGAGGCGGAAGCACACATCAGAAGGCAGACCCGTGAGACAGTTGAGTACCATTTGAAAAACCCGAATTGTCGGAATAGCACAACCAGAGTTTAACCTCTGAAAAGAATTGGCAGAACATTTATTTTTAAATTAAGATAAAATAAAGTTTGTTAACATATCTGAACGTTCTTGTGTGCATCTGCTAAATATACAAAGGGAAATTGGGGTAAAAAGTGGTCTCACTCAAGATTTTTCTATAATTTGTTTTTAAAAATAGTTATTAATATTATGATAAAATTCTGTAAATATTGAGCACTGTTCTATGAATTCCCTGTTTTTACCAATATACCGCGAGTAAAGAAGTGTAATGTGAATTTTAACGTTAGCGTAAAAAAAACAGACTTCTTTGTAGTATGTGAATGCAGCACCCTAAACCGCGCTTGAATTTGACGTCATCTTTAAAGGACTGGGACCATATGTTCTTGGATTTTGTTTAGGAGATGAAAGAATTCATCTGTGTGATCTATGAAAATGCAGTTAAACTCAAACATGAATTATGACGGTTCTATCGACGAAGAGCGGTGAGTTAGCACTAGCTAGCGTTAGCTAGCTAGTCGGAGTTCACTGAAAGTTTCCGTTTCTGCGCACATGTTGTCTCAGCTGTTGTTTACGTCTCAGCTTCCCAGCAGAAACACATTTATCTCACTAAAGATTTTTCTATAATTTGTTTTTGTTTTTAAAAATAGTTTATTAATATTATAGTAAAATTTGTAAATATTGAGTACTGTTCTATGAATTCCCTGTTTTACCAAAATACCGCGAGTAAAGAAGTGTAATGTGAATTTTAACGTTAGCGTTAAAAAAAGAGTTTTGTTTAGTAGATGAAAGCATTAATCTGTGTGACATATCTAAGTGCAGTTAAACTCAAACATGAATTATAACGGTTCTGTCGACGAAGAGCGGTGAGTTGGCACTAGCTAGCATTTGCTAGCTAGTCGGAGTTCACTGAAAGTTTCCGTTTCTGCTCAAACATTTTGTCTCAGCAGTCGTTTACGTCTCAACTTCCCAGCAGAAACACATTTATATCTGTTTTAATCTAAACTGTGTTTCAATGTGATGGTTTCAGTAAAAGTGTTACACAAATCAAAGGCTCTCTAAAATCTAGAGAAGAAAAATAAACTTTTAGTCTCTTCTTCTACGTTATCCATGAATAATTGTCTTCAGCCAAGAATAATTTGTCTTTAAAAAATTTTTTAAAACTAGTTTATTTTCGTATTTCTTTATGTGACTATATGTTTTGTTGTTTCTGGTTAAATGTTGAGACGTAATTTCCCTGACAGGGATAAACTGAGGTTTGTGTTGCTAAATAATTACTTTATAATCTGACATTTGTTGTAAACATCTATACCATTGTTATGACGTCACACAGCACAGCTGAATGGTGCTTTTTGCCTTGAGGAGAGAATAAAACAGCTTTAGAAATAAAAGATGAAACCACATTTGATTGAAATATATAGTTTACTTGTACTCGGGTGTTTCCTCTCTCTCCCCAGCTCGCCCATGTTCCTTCGCTGGCTGAACTCCTTCAGACCCTCTTTCCGTCCTCGAGGCCAGTCAGCGCTTCGTTGGCCCCGCACCAGGAGCAGCGCTGCCTTTTCCTCCTGCAACCTCCCACAGTTCATCCCTGGTCCTCAACCATGGTGGTCTGTACAGAGGTTTCCACCCTGCCCCCCTCGACTCCCCCGCCCCCACCCATTTGCCCATCAGGTCGGCTGTAGCAGGACTTTAGGCCCTTTTAACCTGAGGGCTGCTAGTTTTAGTTCATTTCACACCACTGCAGCTCAAATGATGGAGCATCCTGACCAAGAGCCCCCAAATAAACGGAGGAAAAATGGAGGACATGAAGGAGGAGCAGCACCCAGAGAAAAAAGAAGCAAGCCAAAGAAGGGAGTTTCCAAGAGGGAGCAGCATCAGCTGGAGCTGGGAAAGGACAGCAGCGTCCGAACGAAGGTCTGTTTTAAAGTCGGGAGTCAGGGAGCAAAGAACAAAAATGCAAACACTTTCAGCAAAAAGAAGGATGTAAAGAGGGCTAGAAATAAGAATAAAAACAAAAAAAGAAAAAGCAGCAGATACAGGAATCTAATCCCCAAATCCGGACCAGAGCGGGACCCAGTTTCAGAACCGAAACCGACGACAGCAGAGGAGGGAGGCCTTGAGAGGAAAAACACTGGACCGAACGAGCAGCCGAAGCAGGCAGGTGGGATGTTGGAACGTTCCCAATCCGACGCCCCAAACCAGAGGCAGACAGGCCAAGCCACTCCCAGAATCCCGCGGGCCCCTGAACGTGAGTCACAATGATTTTATTAAGGATCTTTAAGGATTATTTTTGTGAAATGACGTTACGTAGACAGAAGTTTTCTGTTTATACATTTCTCTGCTGTAGACATTATTTTGACCCTAGCTCGTTGGTTTAGGACCGTTCTTATTTGGTTTGAAGTCTGAAAACGTTTTAGTTTGTAACAGAAAGAATCAGAGACATCAGCTCTGTGGCTCAGAGGCTTGTAAATCACCTCCTGTTTGTTTAAAAGTTAAAACTTTCATATTCTCCTTATGAACCCGCAGCAGCAGCTCTTCAGAGGCGATGGGAGACCTGCAGTACTCTGCCACATCCACCAGGGGGCAGCACAGCGTTTGACTTCTCAGTGATGTCCTACAACGTCCTGTCTCAGGAGCTGCTGCACGAGAATTCCTACTTGTACCAGCACTGCCACCCCTGCTTCCTGCCCTGGGAATACCGGCTTCCCAACCTGCTGGCCGAGATCCGGCATCATGACGCTGATGTGAGTGAAGCTCGAGGTTCTGATGCAGCCTGTTACTGACCGCCATGATGGACAGAATCCCAGCATGTTTACAATATCGGTTAAAACCAGAGAAACATCCAACAGATCCGGTGTCGTCCTGCTGATTAACTTTACATCAGCTGTTCAGCAGCAGACGTGGAACAAGCGTCCAATTCTGACCGTTTAAAGATTTTCTGTTTATATCAGTAGGAAAAAGCAGGCAGGCCCCAACGAGACTTGAACTCGTGACCCCTGGTTTACAAGACCAGTGCTCTAACCACTGAGCTATGGGGCCTCACCTGTGTGTGTGTAGGTGGAGTGGCTGACATGTACGTGTCCCTTCAGCGCGCGGCACACCCTCTACTGTGTGTGTGTGTGTGTGTGTGTGTGATGACTCAGCTGGGAAGATCACTTCTCCAACACACGTTCTTACAATCTGATTCTCGTACCGAGTCCGTTTTGGATCCGAACCTGCGACCCGACACTATTACCTGGAAGGGGTTGGGCATCGAGCATCGATTGGAACCGGTTCCAACTGTTCATTTTTCCTGGAATCGCTCAACGTTTTTTATTTCGATTCCTAGAATGCTGACGGAAGAGGAATCCGCGGCCGATCTCCATGAAAAATTAACGTGATCTGCAAATTGTGATCAGAGCTAATCACACCAGCTGTCTGTCTGCAGCACCAGTCCCCCCCCCCACCCCACCCCCACCCGACGTGCAGCGGCCAGATATAAACAAACGTGTCTGCCGAACGTTTACTCCATGATGTAAACTTTAACTCCTGCAGCGTGGAGGAAACTTGTTAAAATACGTCGACACGGTCGATTTAATAGAAGCTTAAAGAACAAACTCTGGACGGTGTGAGGTGAGTTTGTCTCACTGCAGAAATAAAAACACACACGGAGCGTCAGCAGTCAGACGCAGCCGCTCACCAACACTCGTGTGTGTGTGTGTGTGTGTGTGTGTGTGTGTGTGTGTGTGTGTGTGTGTGTGTGTGTGTGTGTGTGTGTGTGTGTGTGTGTGTGTGTGTGTGTGTGTGTGTGTGTGTGTGTGTGAGAGAGTCAGAAGGCTGAACAATAACCTGTAGAATAATTAAAGCCATCATGCAAGAGCAGCTTTCTCTGTGGTGGACCACACCAGCTTCTGCCACAATAAATAATAATATTTATAATAATAATAATAATAATAAATCACACACAAAGCTGTAAACATTTTAATTTCCTTGCTGAACTATTTCTGTTGAGAGTTTTAATGTTTAAAATCTGTTAGGTTGTTACTGACAGCAGCTACGTTTAAGTTTCTGTTCTGACTGAACGCTGCTGCAGCATGGAGGTGTAGTTCTCAGTCATCCTGGACATGATCACCCTGAGAGTTTTAGCTGAAAACAGCTGCACGTTTCTGGATATGTTGGAGACATTTAGCCTCTCATCCCAGAGGCTGCTTCCACACTTTGGTTGTGGTCAGAAACAAACAACTGGTTGTGCTGCAAGTCTTTTTCTTTTTTTCTCCAAAACATGTTTTTGTCTAAATGAAGGTGATGTTGTTGTTCATAGAATTAAAATTCATGTTGAAGTTAAGATTATTTCATCAAGTAGGACCTGTGGTTAGCTGGTTCATGTAAAACATGTCATGTCTTCAAAGAATCGGAATCGATAGGAACAGGAATTGGAATCGGAATCGTTCAAAATCAACCGATGCCCAACCCTAGGAGCGTCTGGTTCTGACTCATTAGTGATCACATGTTTGTGTCCCGTTAGATCCTGTGTCTGCAGGAGGTCCAGGAGGACCACTTCCAGAACCAGATCAAACCGGCTCTGCAGGCTTCAGGTGCTTTTGGTTTGTTATGTTTGAGACTAAAACGTCTCTGTGTGTGTGCGTGTGTGTGTGTTATTGAGTGTACGTGTTAATGAGGGGGTGTGTGTGTGTGTTTTAGGTTATCAGTGTGAGTTTAAGAAGCGGACCGGACTGAAACCGGACGGTTGTGCCGTGATCTTTAAATCCTCCCGCTTCTCCCTCCTCTCCTCGACTCCCGTGGAGTTCTTCCGACCAGGCGACTCGCTGCTGGACCGGGACAACGTGGGTCTGGTCGTGCTCCTGCAGCCCAACAACGGCGGCGCCCAGCCCGATCCTACCTCGTCAATCTGTGTCGCCAACACGCACCTCCTCTACAACCCGCGCCGCGGCGACATCAAGCTGGCCCAGCTGGCCATCCTATTGGCTGAGATCGAACAGATGTCCCGCCTCCCTGACGGGTCCACCTGCCCGGTTCTGCTCTGTGGGGATTTTAACTCGGTACCGTGGAGTCCGCTGTACCAGTTCCTGACCACCGGCTGCCTGAAATACCGAGGGATGCAGATCGGCTCGGTGAGGCGGCTGCAGAATTTACTGATGTGTGTTTTTGCATCTGGGTCTTTAGATGAAGAAGCTGTTGTTGTTTGTGCAGGTGTCGGGTCAGGAGGCCACTCCCAAAGGGCAGCGCCTCCTCACGTCTCCAATCTGGTCCCAAAGTTTAGGAATCACTCATCAGTGTCGATACGAGAGCCGGCAGAGCGAGGAGTCCTGCGCCGCCAGCCCCACAGGTGAGCCTCACCTGCAGCCTGTCTCCCACTTCAGACATTGCTGTGTTTGACTCTCGCCTGTCTGTCTGTCTGTCTGTCTGTCAGCCGTGGAGGGAGGGATCTCTAATCTGACCGTGGAAGACCCCGCTAACAAAGCTGCAGCTGCTTTTAACAGGTAACGTCTAAAAACACAGAAACCCACTTCCTGAGTTCTGGTCCTGAATCTTATCTGATCAGGAACGTTTTAATCAACTTTAAACTTCATCACAAAATACCGACATATGTTTATTTGTGACTTGGGTTTGATATTTTTGTAGGAATGTCTTGAAAAGGTGTTTAAATTTACCTTCAGATCCATTCATGTGCCACGTTGCAGCAAAAAGGATAAAACAACCCCGGTTTTTGTGTTTTAACACATGAAAAACCCTCAGTCTTTAGCTGTTAACCAGTCCTCTCTCACACGCATACACACACACATACACACACACACACACACACAACTGTTTTTTGCAGCTTGAGGATTGAACACAGCCTGAACCTTCAGTCGTCCCATCTGCACCGCCTGATGCCCGACGGCCGACTGGAGATCACCACGTGTCACTCCCGCACCGCCCTGACGGTGGATTACATCTTCTACAGCCCAGGTACACACACACACACACACACACACACACACACACACACACGTCATAAAGGATTTAAACCATCCCTCTGAGAGATTTAATCATTTCCTGCAATGGTTTTTATTTCTGTCACAGTTTCGGTCTCGTTTTCTGCTCTCTGAAACATTTCACTGCACCAGGTTCACTTCCTCATGGGCGGGGCCTCCAGCTGCTGGGAAGGCTGTCACTGGTTGGCCATTCGGAGCTGAAGCAGGTCAACTTTCTGCCCAATCAGCACCACTCATCTGATCATCTTCCCCTCCTCGCCAGCTTCTGCCTCCACAGTTAGCCGTGATGCTAACGGCCGAGCAACAGGTGGATTCGGTGAACTCTCTCTCTCTTTCTCTCTCTCTCTTGCTCACTTGCTCACATTAAACACCGACTGGGCATAAAAGTTTGTTTTAGCTTTAATAACCATCTGGGCTGGATCTGAATCGGTTTGAGATCCAATCAAAGAAAAGCGAAAAGCTTGAATGTGCTCCAACTAAACCAGCATAAAATTTAACCAAATGTTGGAAAAAGTTGTTTTAAATAGATTTTACTAAACTTTCTTGTTTTCACTTTTAAACAGAAACAAATGTGCAGACATGATTCTCAGAGGGTTTTATGCAGCGAAACGTTTTTCTGTCACTTCACAGAAGTTCTGTTTATCATAAAAACAAAAGCAAATCCGACTCGTTTTGGTTATTTTTCATCTTTAGGCATCATAAATAACAAGTTAGCCGTTTATTGGTTAAAGTCTCTCCTGCTGTTTTCTTCACCCATCAGTCATGGAGCTGAAACTAAGAAGATTTATCTGAATTAAACTCTTGTACACAAGAAATAATTTACAAAATAAAATCATTTGTACAAAACAAAGCTTTGCAGAGATGTTTAGTTTCTACGCTCTGGAACCGGTCAGTTGTTTGTTTAGTTTTTTAATAAAATTTTTTTTAATAAATTTTGTTTGTGTCTTTTCTAAAGTCGATTGAGGAGCATAAAAATAGTGAGTGAGTGACAAAGCCTTTATTAACACCTTAAGACTTCAAAATCTTACATTTATTGAGGGTTTGAGTGATAGTTATTGCCGCCTGATGGAAAAGAGTAAAACCTACAATTTCAGTCTGACTGATGTAAAGCCCCAGAATAGAATATTAAAAAATAAATGTATGCTAATATTTAGCATTATTAGAAAAATCTAGCTTACACGAGAGTCAGTTGCACTAAAATATGTTGAAGGAGGAAGGTGTTATTCACTGATCATCATATTAAATGAAGTAAGAGAAACATCTTTTTTTGAAAAGCTGAAAAAAATGAAATCACACTACATTAGCACAACCAAAGTGACAAAAACACACTTGCCTAAAGAAATAAATAGAAAATATGTGAGGTTTGTTGAGGTTAAATATAAGAAAATTTCCACACATATATATAGATATATATATGTATGTAGATATATATGTATATATATATGTATATATATGTATGTAGATATATATATATATATATATATATATATATATATATACATATATATATATATATATAGATATATATATATTAGAGATTGCTCTGGTGCTTGGCGCAGTGGGCTAGGGGTCAGGGAGATTGAGAGGAGGTTACGGTTGGGCCCTACCCGTCTACCACCGGGTTTGATTCCCGACCAGGGCGTGCTATTTTTAGCTCTTTTTACCTTGCTTTTATCTCAGTTTAAATGTGCCCAGCTGGAAAAATGCATTTTCTATTACTTTTTATTACAATATTTTAAATCTATATGCCTTCTTGGGAAGGTACTGGCTGTGAAAATCAGGCTGTAAAGGACTGTTTATACGTTACGACAACAGCAACTTTATCTTAGTTTATGTCACATACATATGAATGTGCTTCTTTATGTTGTGGTAAGATCGTTCTACTTCACTCGTATTTGTTAATGAAGGTATTGATAAATCTTTAAACGTGTTTTAACACTAGAACTACCTCGGCTCTACCGGAGTAGCCAAATAGCTCCTTGGTTTGAAAATCACAACTTGTCACTGCCAGTTAGCTGCCTTTCATTTGTAAATGAATGTGGAGGTTGGCCTCATTTTGTTTGCCTCTTTAGCCCTGGTAGAAAATGACCCACAAGCCCTTTTTACAAGAGACTGTGCCGGCAAATCTGCGTAACATTACCACTACAGTGTGTTTTATAAACACAGCGTTGTGCGAATTTTGCTGCATTAGTTGCGCCTCGCTTGGTAGTAATATTGCAGTAATTGTCTGTCCTATAAACAGCGATTGTGCCCTGGCACAACAGAGGAAGATGTCAAATAACGTAGCAAATGTGCGGTGACCCCCGACCGGAAAGAATAAATAAACTACGTAAACATGGGAAAGTTGGTAAACAACCAGCGGACATGGCTAGTTGGAGTGACAACGAGATCTGTGAACTTCTGTCTTCACGAGCAGAGGCAGAAGTAGCCAGACCATTCTCAGGAACTGTGACGGACAGTCACCTCTTTAAGGTGTTTTCAGACTTTATGTGGATTCTTCACATTAAATACTCTAAAATACATCTTGTATGTGTCTGCTAGAGTAGCTCAGGGGGTAAAACACTGGGCAGGTGTGCAGAAGGATCAGGGTTCAGTTCCAAGACAAACAGTTTCCATCTTTTAAACTTAAACTTGGATTCTTCACAACATGAAATGTTTGAAAATGCATCATGTCAGAGCCTGCTAGAATAGCTCAGTCTGTTAAAGCATCAGGCTGATGAGCAGGAGGTGCAGGGTTCAACCACAGGAGTCTGTAAGATGTGTAACTCACACTGCAGAAACTGGTAATTTGAACTACAGACACAGTAAGGAAATAGTTACCATGAGTAGAAATATGTAGGTAGAAAGTTAAGGAGATTAGATAGTTAGTGGAGTAAGTATGAAGATAGGTCCAGCTAGATATGTAGGTAGTGAAGTAGGTCAATAGATAAGTAGGTAGGTGGATCTTAGTGAGTGAAGTTCTGTGACAAAGAGAAGAGGCCTCCAAAAGGTGGAGCATTGAATACATCTAAGAATTTTATTTTACTTACTGATTGAGATGTTATTCTGCTGCACTATCTTCCAAGGCTCCCCCTAAAACGTAATGGTGGTGATGTATCTTCACTGCTTTATCTTTAGGAGGTCTTCCTCTCAGCTGTAGCTTTAGGGTCCCATCTCTGCTCACCTGTCTGAGCCTCAGTCACTGTGCTTTTATAGTGATCTACCTACCAACCTGTTGTTCTACTTTACTACAGTTTGACTTATCTAGTTATCTACCTACCTAATCTCCATATCTCTCCTTATCTTTCTAACTACATATTTCTACTGTGTAGTTTTAATTACTAATTTCTGCAGTGTGAGTTACACATCTTGCATACTCCTGTGGTTGAACCCTGCACCTCCTGCTCATCAGCCTGATGCTTTAACAGACTGAGCTATTCTAGCAGACTCTGACATGATGCATTTGCAAACATTTCATGTTGTGAAGAATCCAAGTGTAAGTTTAAAAGACGGAGACTCTTGGGATTGAAACCCGATCCTTGACCATACCAACCCAGTGTTTTATCCTTTGAGCTACTCTAGCAAACACATACAAGATGTATTTTAGAGTATTTGATGCGAATAATTCACATGAAGCCTGAAAACTAAACCGCATTGCCAAGAATTGAACCCAGAACTTTCAGGTCATCAGCCTAACTCTTCACAGACTGAGCTCTTGCAGCAGTCTCTGATAATTTGTGTTTTACAGCATTTAATGTTGTGAAGAATTCTCATGTAGTCTAAGAGTTAAAGTGACTCCTGGGATTGATGCTTGCTCCTTCGACACAGACCCCCCCAAGACTTTAACCACTGAGCTACTCCAGAAGACGCTGCTGTTGAAAGAAATCATTTCAATCCTGGAAAACCCTCCTTTAATCACCATGAATGCCTCATTCTTAATGACTGGATCCCAATCCACCCATCACAATTTACAAATGTGCTTCATGTCAGGTGTTATGGCAGAACAGATGCCAACAAGGGGTTAATGTGGGTGGCACTGCATGTTCCTGTATTCTAGAAGCCTGATGAAAGCAGGCTGGACCTTTAATTTGTGTATTTTTAACAAGTAGCTTGCTTAAATGACAAGAAAAACATCTACTTCACATTTAAGTGCCACACGCACACACACACACACACCGTCTGTAGGGAGCCTAAATCACGCCCATCTACTTCCAGACCAGTGGTACATGGCTACATTTCCTCTACCTACTGCACTAAAGGGGTGGAGTCAGGCTTTCACCAGGTGTCAGATTGGCCAATCATGTTGGTTATTGATTTTGTTTATTAGAAAGCACAGAGTTTTTTAATTTTTTGGTTAAGTTAAATTTAGCTGCAGAGGAGCCACTGCTGAAGGAGAACCGTCGCTTTGTTATCCATCCCATCCAGTACCAGGACCTCTGGCAGATGTACAAGCAGGCAGAAGCTTCGTTCTGGACGGCAGAGGTGGTGAGTAGGAGCTCAGGTGTTACGTGCAAAGAGTTTTTGCTGGCAGTTTTTATAGCTGTTTTCTTTTCCAGGTTCAAGTTGCCTGATACACTGAGGTGAACCTTCCCTTTTTGTCGGTGATTGGCTGCTGTGTACCTGGTTGCCCAATCAGCTGTGGAGCTTTAAATAGCCTACACCTGGTAGACACGGTGGCCATTTTGTTCTGATCCTGCCTTTGAGCTCAGAGTTTTTTTGTCCCTGCTGTCTAGTTGTGAAGTTGAAGCTGAAGTCCTTTTAAAGCTGATTGCCAGGTATGTGGTGGGAAGGTTGTGGACCAGGTAAGATGGGGTACCCTGTACATCTGCACACGTAGTATCTGGATGTCGAAAAACACTAGGTAAGCGTGGGTAGTACCTCTCTTGTACTGGTTTTAGAACACCATTTTTGTAGATAAGTAAGTTAGGGTTTTCTTTCTCTTTTTTTTCTCGGGATTAAGAGTTCAGTTAGGGTGTGTTTTGTTTTATTTATTTCATTTATTTGGTCAACCCACAGGTCCATACTTTTCCCCCACATTTGTTTTTTATTATCTTCAGCAAATAAACTTTTTTTGCTCTTTAGCAGAACGGCCTCCTCCATTATTGTGACTGTCATGTTGCTTCCCCCACACCCTAGACTGGGGGGGAACGTAACATCAGGTCTTCAAGCTAATTTAAGGGGTCTGAAAGTTTTGTAGTTGTCTACTCAGATGTGATTAATAAGAAAAACCAGATATAATAACACAACTTTGACAAACTCAGACCGATGCGTCTTTGTGATCCAAGTATATGAGGTATGACGCAGCATTTGTGAGTGGCGTGACAAAAGCATTTACTGGGTTTGGTTATTGTTGGAGCCTTTAGATGGTCTCTCAGTGTCGTGTCCCATTAGTTGTCCCCGTCTCAGGGTGGACACCCACTAGGCCACTGAGCTGCATTACTGACATAGAAGGACTTTTGCACCAGATTCTAGTTTTTACTGTTTCAGCTGTAGTCCAGCTACATTTCTGTCAGTCTTACGCTACAGTAACCAATCAGCTGACAGATGTGGTTGTGTTACATTATGAAGTGTTGTAGTCAGGTATGTCCTGCAAAAATGACCTTTCATGAAAACCGACAAACGACCACTACTCTTTTTCTTGTTAAAGCCGTCTTGCTACCCATCCATCCATTTTCATCCGCTTATCGAAAGTCGGGTCATGGGGGCAGTAGCCTAAGTCGAGAGGCACAGACTTTCACCTCTCCAGCCACTTGGGCCAGCTCCTCCGGGGAAATCCCAAGGCATTGCCTGGCCAGGTGAGAGACATAGTCCCTCCACCGTGTCCTGGTTAGACGTGCCCGGAAAACCTCACAAGGGAAGCGTCCAGGTGGCATCCTGACCAGACGCCCGAGCCACCTCAACTGGCTCCTCTCGATGTGGAGGAGCAGCGGGTCTACTTCGAACCCCTCCCGGATAACCGAGCTTCTCACCCTATCTCTAAGAGAGAGCCTAGCCACTCTTCAGAGAAAACTCATTTCGGCCGCTAGTATCCGCGATCTCGTTCTTTCGGTCACTACCCAAAGCTCATGACCATAGGTGAGGGTAGGAACGTAGATCGACTGGTAAATCGAGAGCTTCGCCTTCTGACTCAGCTCTCTCTTCACCACGACAGACCGGTACAACACCCGCATCACTGCAGTTGCAACACCAATCCGCCTATCGATCTCACGCTCCAGTTTTCCCTCACTCATGAATAAGACCCCGAGATACTTAAACTCCTCCACTTGGAGCAGGACCTCATCCCTGACCCGGAGAAGGCATTCTACCCTTTTCCGAATCAAGACCATGGTCTCGGATTTAGAGGAGCTGATTCTCATCCCAGCTGCTTCACACTCTGCTGCAAACTGCTCCAGCAAAAGCTGAAGATCATGTTCTGATGAAGCCAACAGGACCACATCATCTGCAAAAAGCAGAGACCTGATCCTCAGGCCACCAAAACGGATGCCCTCCACACCTTGGCTGCACCTAGAAATCCTGTCCATAAAGGTTATGAACAGAATCGGTGACAAAGGGCAGCCTTGGCAGAGTCCAACTCTCACTGGGAATGAGCCCGACTTACTATCGGCAATGCGGACCAAGCTCTGACACCGATCATACGGGAACCTAACAGCCCGTATCAGAGGGCCTGGTACCCCATACTCCAGGAGTACCCCCACAGGGCCCCCCGAGGGACGCGGTCAAACGCCTTCTCCAAATCCACAAAACACATGTAGACTGGTTGGGCAAATTCCCACGCACCCTCCAGGATCCCCCTAAGGGTATAGAGCTGGTCCAGTGTTCCACGGCCAGGACGAAAACCACATTGTTCCTCCTGAATCTGCAGTTCTACAATCCGACGGACCCTCCTCTCCAGAACGCCTGAATAGACCTTACCAGGAAGGTTCAGGAGTGTGATCCCCCTGTAGTTGGAACAAACCCTGCGGTACCCCTTTTTAAATAAGGGGACCACCACCCCGGTCTGCCAGTCCAGTGAGACTGTCCCCGATGTCCACGCAATATTGCAGAGCCGCGTCAGCCAACACAGCCCCACAACATCCAGAGCCTTAAGGAACTCTGGGCAGATCTCATCCACCCCTGGAGCCTTGCCACAGAGGAGCTTTTTAACCACCTCTGTGACCTCAGCACCAGAGATTTGAGAGGCCAACCCAAAGTCCCCAGACTCTGCTTCCTCACTGGAAGACATGTCGGTGGGTTTGAGGAGGTCTTCGATGTATTCTGCCCACCGATCCGTCATGGTAGCACCGTCTTGCTACCATTTGTGACAAAAAAAATAAATAAACCCCAAGGTGAAAAACATAAATTTCTTTAATATTTAAGAGCACATGCTGCTACGGTTGATAGAAACAGCCGTTATCAGACAGTTGCAACAGTAGCCCTGTAACAGCAGGAGGGGAATCACGACAGGAACCGCAAACAGACTCGGTAAAACTACTCAAACAGGTTCCTTCGGATTTCTACACACATGCAAACGTTTGCTCATCAAACTGAAAGATTAGGAAAATTTGCTCTGTGTTTTGCAGCACTGTTTTCAAAAGCACACTAAAAAAGCATATCAGAGCAAAGATATGGAAACAACCAAAAAGACGCACTTCCGTTGAGTAAAACAGTCACATGTGAAGGAACAGGCTCTAAGGCTCCGCTCTGGTTGGCTGAAACTTTCACTCTGTCTTTATGTTTACTGATGTTATTATTAGGTGCTTTTTTTGGTCTTAAAGGGTCTTTTTCAGTTGTTTTTGGGTAGAAGCTCTAAATAATGACACTTTTACCTGCCATAGCACTTTTAATTTCACTGATTAAATTTTTCTTGCATCTTAGTTGATTCATGGCTTCATCTTGTCCCCTAACCCAACCATTGCAGTAAAAGGAAATGAAATTATTTCCAGGAAGTTTGAGGAAAAAACGTTGGGTCCTTTAGGACAGATAAGCTAACGGCTAATTGGCTCCAACGGGTATAACGGTCATTATTCGTCGCTTCCACACAGAAACACTAACTTAGCCAGATTATCCCTTTAGGTTTTACAACAAATTAACAGAAACTATGGGACTAGTGGAGGCTTTAAAGAAAAAGCCAAGATCTGGAACATAAAACAGTGCCTCAGACATGCGTGACCTTCAGGGTTTCCTTGGAAAGCACATCAGAACAAACCTCAGAGAAACAAACTCATTACAATCATAAAGCACTAAACTTCAGCCAAACCAAAGAAACATTCAGTGAAGAAAAAACTGTCGAGCACAAAGCATCTGCTACTGTTATCATCCTAATTTGTGAATCATGAAAAGTAAAGCAGATGCATGAAAAATGCACCGTTTCTTTGTGTCGTACAAACGGCGAGCAGCTTTGTGCTTTTGCTCACAGACATCTGGATCTGGTTGATGATACCTGTTGAGTATCAGTCAACAGAACTCCGGTTGGACCTAAACACGGTTGGGAGGACTTCTGCTGAATGGGCGGTGGTGTCCATCCAAGGAAGACGAGGATTTTAGCTCAGTTTGCTTCAGCCGTCATCGGCTCTGTCCACGCGTGTGCATAGCTCGTTGTTGAAGCTAGAAAAGGTTTCTGTTGGCGACCAAACGCACGTCGCCTGACGGAGACGAGGCGAGTCACCCAAAGAAAAGAGATGAAACAATCAGACGATGCTGAGGGGGAAAGATCAGGGTAGGAAATAAAAAATGGTGCTTTGATCCAGCTGCTGTAAAGGTTTACATTAGATTTACTCATTGGGCCCAAAATAAAATAACATCAGCTCGTCCAAAAACAGCTGATTGGGGTCAGAGTACCGGGTTGGTTTGACCCGCTTCATCTCAGAATCGTTCTCTACCAGGTCTGTTTGACCATCTCGGTCTAGATCATCGACGATCGCCTGGTGGTGTACTCCAGATCTACATCCGATCACACGTAAAGACGGTGGGGACAGAAAACTTTTGAACTGCCAATCTGGGCCCTTGAGATACAGACTTGTAAATAAACTTTTAGTTTTACAAAAACCAAAATAACGTTCTTCTGCAGGCCTCAAACACATACAAATCTTAACATTTTGGCAAAATCGATCCTGTTGACTGTGTTCGAAAACACCATTTTCAGGTAAACCATACAAGTCCGTTTTTATTCCGAGTGTAGAACATCCTCAGCAGCGTGGCCCAGAGCTGGTCTGGGCTCAGCGACCGACTCGTACAGCTAGCTGAATCCACGAACACGTAAAACTCAACCTTTAGCATGTTTGTTGGCTAAACTCATCCATGAAGAAATGAATTCAGGCTTCTTAGCTGTGATTCATCAAAGGCCTCAAACAGGGAGAATCCAAACATCCGGTCCGACGTAGGCGAGGCGGGACGGGACGGTTTGGACGATCCTTCTGATGAAGTCCCACGTACGAGTGTGGGACAGTTCTACAGTGCTGAGCGAACTCTTTCAGGTGATTCTTACCTGTGTAGTTACGTAATTCTCACTGAAACCACCAAGATTCTTCCGGAATGGAGGAAACCGTTAAACCCTTCTGTGTCGTCTGTATCACTCCACCTTCTTCTGCCTCATCCTTAACCAGCATGTTGGAAAACGGACATGAATGAGTGAAAACTGCTGGTTCTTTGCTGCTGTTGCTCTTAGAATATTAAGAGATTGTATATTCAGTAAAATTTTGTAAACAATCCAATATTTTTGTTCTTCCTGCCTCAACACACTCCACCTTAAACCTCCTGCTGCCCAGTCGTGTTCACACACTCACACCCCGGATTCACAGATACAGGATCAGCAGAGGGAAAGTCACTCTTCCTGTGGCCCACTTGAGTCAGAGCCACGTTTGGGGGTCCGTGTGTGTGTGTGTGTGTCCGTGTGTGTGTGTGTGTGTGTCCGTGTGTGTGTGTGTGTGTGTGTGACATCAGATGCGGATCTGGTAGCCATCGCTGAGGGTGCTGAGCTCTGGAGGCTTCCTCTCCACGGGGGCCGGCCTGAAACAAAGCAGACAGATGCTGAACAATGATGCATGCTGGGAAACGTAGTAGCAGCTACTTGTGTTCTACTGCAGAACTGAACAGTCTCCAAGCAGAGCTCCTGAAGACATTCAGGACTTTTTAAATGCTTAACAGCAAATTAGTTCCTTCTTTAATCAACATGAGTCTTTGACCTCTGACCTCTTGCAGCTCCTCACTTCTGTCTGGTCTGCAGACATCAGCACTCTAAGGGGGACATAAATCAAAAATCCAACCCCAAGTGCCGGGATGAATCTCTGATTTGTGCCTCTAAAGTCTCGGTTTCAGATGCCGTTGTGGTGTTGGCGACGCCTCGGAGGTCGGCTGCAGCAGCAGATTACCGTCTCTGCTGGAGTCGCTGCTCTGATGTGGTGACATATTGTTGAGTGGGTAAGTGCTCTGTTGATGGCAGTAATAGCTTTCTAAGCATCACCCTTAAGTGCTGATGTGCTGCTCTGAAACAGTTGGAGTTAACTCAGCAAACCCAATTCAAAACAAGATCTTCTCCATTTTTCTCTTAATGACGAGGCTCCTGGAGATCGCCAAAAAATACAGGAAGTCACAAACGACGTGTTTCCACTGTCTGGAATTCAGGGTGAATTCTGGGAGGGGAGACACGATGTCCCTGTCCTCTCAGCTGCGTCTCCCCGCAGCTCTTTCAGAACTTTGCACAGACATCAGCGTTACGACTGCTTTGGCAGTGATGTCACTGATCAGCGGCAAAAAGCCAGTATCATACGGCCACCTGGTAAAAGAGGAAACGCCCCCTTCTTCTTATTCGTTTATTCGAGATGTTACTTCACCTCCGATGTTTCAAAATAAAATATTTTCTCCACTCATCTATCTGTCGTTTCAATACAGCTATTGACCATCTGTGCTCTCCCTGCCCTTTCATTTTGTGGTGCTGGTTTGACGTTAGTGCGCTCCACGCTCTCCGAACTTGAACCTGCGTTTAAGTCCCGCCTCCTGAAGTATCCGCAGTTTGTACAAATATCTGTCAATAAGGCGGGACACAGACTTTTCTCCTCTACTTCGGACTATTTCTCATGAGAAGCTCAACCGAAGCACCGCAGCTAAACAGGAAGGAGCCAGTGGCGTTTCAAAATAAAGTAAATATTAAACATTTCATGATATTTAAATTAATTTCATACTTCAATTAGGGCTAGTATAAGTTCACAAATACAGGCTATACGTTTCATGCTTTACATTGTTTGACAATAGTGTAACGGGTTACGATTTGTTATGGCTGGACTTTTATGTTCTCGGCCGGTTGTGTGGAGAATTCCTGATCGGTTGTTTAGAAAGAGAAAGTGAGCTAGCTTGAACGGAGATCTTTAACTTAGTTTTTCCTGGAGTTAAGGTGTGGGCTGTGGCCAACAGTAGCCCAGAATAAAGATACGAAACAGAAAGAACAAGTATATATATATATATGTGTGTGTGTGTGTGTGTGTGTGTGTGTGTGTGTGTGTGTGTGTGTGTGTGTGTGTGTATAGATATTAGGATTAGCATTGTCACCGTTAAGGACGTTCAAGGGTTTTCCTAACAATAAAGTGGGGAAACTGCATCTAAAAGACAAGGTCAGCTGTCAGCTGTTGTCCCAGTCAGGTTGTGTTACATCCCATCACACAGCTGACACACACACACACACACACACACACACGCGCTGATTCATCTCTTCAGCTAATCCTGAACTGGAAATGAACGCTGCTGCAGATCTAAAGGCTTCATATTCAAATCGAGTTAAGCTGCACCAGAACATAGCAGCAGACTCCTGATTACTTCGGTTTGGGTGTTTGTTCTCACATCAGACACAAACGCTGCAGCTCTGCGTGTGGCCGGTGTCCACCGACAGAGACAGTAACGCTCAGAGACAGTTGGACATGAGGACGACTCGTCTGCTTGGCGATAACGCTGAGCAGTCTGCGGAGTCAGTGTCGCCTCGTTTCAGATTAGTGTTCTTGAGTCTTTGTGCTGCTTCAGCTCTCTACTGAACACACACACACACACACACACACACACACACACACACACACACACACACACACACACACACACACACACACACACACACACACACCTGTCATCACAAGTCAGATCAGTGTTTTTTTAGAGACACACACATCAGATGAAGCCTGAACTCTCTCTGACTGGAGCGCAGGCGTGCGTGCATGTGTGTGCGTGTGTGTGCGTGTGTGTGTGTGTGTGTGTGTGTGTGTGTGTGTGTGTGCGTGCGTGCGTGCGTGCGTGTGTGCTGATCATCACCAGCAGCTGGTTAGAAAACGTCTGGAGCAGAAATATAAAACCCAAAAGTCGGCCGAGTTTCACAGCACTCACGATTTGTCTCTGCGGATTGGGATCCGTCGCTGTGGACTGCCCTGCCGTCGCCGTGGCGACAGGGATTTTCCTCGGCTGCGCTCTTTGATTGGCGATTGAGCGCTGGATGATTTTAGGATCTAAAAGAAGACAAAAGTCAATATCACAGGTTTCTATTCAGTTAAATTGACACAGTCATGTATTTAATATTAGAATGAGGCTAGATTAGCATTAGCATTAAATATTAATGTAGAAAATCAATAATCATTCAATTCAGTTTCTTTTTGTTGCAACAAATCACGACAAGATTGATCAAAATAAAACATTCAGACTAAATGTTGGCATGAATCCAATGCTAATGCTAATCTTTTTTCTGTTTCTAAAAGCTTTGATTTATCATCAAATGTGAAAACGGAAGAGTTTCAGCCTCGTTTTAGTTTTATTTAGTGGAACTGGATTTTAGTCCCGAGCCTCTGAGGAACCCTGGTGTTCTTCTGGACCAGGATCAGGTCTGTAACTCAGAGAAACATGTGACCAGGACCTCTTTCCTTCCGTATGATGATGCTGAAACCAGGAGCATCCTGAGCCAAGACCTGGTTATTTTAGTTCTGCATGATCAGGATGTTCTGAAGGTTCTCTTAGAGCCTCAAGCTGATCCAGAAAGCTGAGATCAGGTTTCTCCAGTTTTAGCATCACGTCTTTTTGCTGAAAGATCCAGAAATGAATTTAAAACTTCTGAAGGACCAAGATCGTTCTTCTCAGATGTTCCCAGCAGAGCTCCTGGCTCAGACCAAGGTTTGGTTCCAAAGGTTCTGAAAGCAGAGCGTGAGGTGGAGCTCCAGTTGTCTGGATGTCTCCAGCAGCAGAAATGAGACCTCACAATAAAGCAAACTGAAACTGGAGATCAAACCAGATAAATATTCAGAAGGAAAAGAACGTCATCATGGTTCTGTTGACCTCTTTAGTCCTGCTGGACAAAAATAACTTTAAAATAAATATAAAGTATTATTAACCAGCAGCAAAAACCTGAGGAGGAACGGGTCTCCATTCTGAAAAGCTTTAATGATTAGAAGTAATAAAACTAGAAATCCTGACCTTTAATGACCTTTTGGCAACAGAACTGAAACTTCTGTGGAAGGAGAATAAGAGCCAGGAGGAATGAAGCAGCGGGAAGACGACCGTTTAACACTGTGTGTGTGTGTGTGTGTGTGTGTGTGTGTGTGTTAAATAACAACAGAAGCGCTTTAAAACTAGGAAGCTCTTCTCTCCTGCTGAAACTCACATAATCTGATTATTTCACACACAGATGAAGCCAAACTCCAGTCCTTCAGTGATGATAATAAATATGTTTGATCAGTTTTGGTTTTTCTAAAGATTAAATACAGACTCTTGAGATCACTAAAGCTTCACTAATGACACCAGAGAAGTGTGTGTGTGTGTGTTCATATTTGTGTAAGACAGCTGCAAACTCCACAACCTACATTTGCTGCAGACATGAAGGACGGTCCTGTACAGCGCGCACGCATGCGCACACACACACACACACACACACACACAGGACTGCACCACATAAAGGCCAAAGGAACTTGTTTGGCCTCACATGATCCAGTTCCTTGTTTTCTTTCCTCACATGTTCTTCATCACGCCTGAATCATTTCTGACCGTTTAGATCCCTTCAGTCTGATCTCAGGGAAACATCCGTTAATTATTATAGTGTTATTATTAATTTATGTCTGGATTATTATCACCGCTATTACTATTACTATTAATTTTGTTAGTAATAGCAGTTGTAGTAATATAGTAATAGTAGTAATAGTAGCAGTAGTAATTGTAATAGTAGTAGTAGTAGTAGTAGTGGTAGTAGCAGTAGTAATAGTAATAGCAGTAGTAGTAATGATAGTAGTAGTAGCAGTAGTAACAGTAATAGTAGTAGTAATATTAGTAGTAATAGTAATGATAGTAGTAGTAGTAGTAACAGTAATAGTAGTAGTAGTAATAGCAATAGTAGTGGTAGTAATAGTAGTAGTGTTAGTAGCAGTAGTAATAGTAATAGTAGGGGACCATGTGTGAACAGGTCCTCAGAGTTAGAAGAAAATGTTGATCTGAAAAATAAACGTCCACTAGACAATCACTGCCAACATTTAAATCCAGGGTAAAACAGTCCAGAGTAAGTCTCTTGGTGTGTGTGAGCCCAGATGCATGCTGGGTAAACGTGAGGCTGGAAAAGCTCCCGTCTCATCGTATCTGCACCGAGAGACAAACCTTCATCCTCATGTCTCGCCCGTGTTTCTCCAGCTCCTTCCTCATCTCCTGAGCTCCGAGTCGGGCTGCATTCAGCACCAAATGCTTCCACTCGATTGGCTGGAAGACATGGGGGTCGTGAGGCACGTACAAGCCAATCTTCACCTGAGAAGAGAAGTTTAAACGTTTATTCTCAGACGTTTACCCCGTCTGCGCCATCCGTTCATCCCCACCTTCTTTAAAGTGTGCTGGTATCTCTTGTAGGAACGCTCAAACTCGGCCACCAGTTCTCCCAGCGTTCGGTAGGTCGGCGGCTTATCCATCAGATCCTGGCGCCGGCTCATGCCCAATGATCCATAACGACCGTTGGAGTAGACGCCAAGAACCACGTGGTGAAAGCAGTGTCCCGAAAACTGGGTCTTAAAGCTGATGGGGAAGCGCTCGAGAGATGTGAGTCCATTGGTCAGGTAGCTGGTTGGGACCAGTTAAGGGAGGATTACCTGCTGCTGTGTCATTTGTTGCCTGTGTGAAAGAGTTTTCTGGTTTTATTGGCTATGATTTAACACGTTAAACCTGGTTAGATGTGTCAGAGGAGGAAGCAGCAGCTCGAGTTGTGTGATGAGATTCAGTCTGATCCTGAGAACGCCATCGGGTCGACAGTCCGAGCATCGAACTGTCACAGAGTTTATGTTGGATTTGTTTCTGATACAGTCACCTTCTTGTTGTTACCTGGATGTTTTTACCAGAACATGTCCCAAAAATAAAGAAGATATTGTGATGAAACTCAAGGTCTTCATTTGATATTCGACTACGACTAACTAACATTTATAGTCAGCCTAAATCTGGGAATGGGAACTCTGGTCCTGGAGAGCCTCCCCACTTCAACACACCTGATTTTAAACAGCAGGTGATTAACAGGCTTCTACAGAGCCGGATGAGCTGCTGCACAGGTGACTCAACTGTGTTGGAGCAGGGAAACCTCTAAAACGGCGGATAGCGGCGCTCCCTACCCCCAGCCTAAATGCAGATGGCCACAGCCACTCCGTCAGTTTTAGCGTTGCTGGGATAAAATTAGGTGTGGTTGTAGGTAAGAGTCTTTATCAGCCACAGAAATTAAACGGATAAAAACCCATGGAGTCAGAAAAAGCCAGTTGCTTCTACATCACCGGAATAATTTGCATTATTGGCCCCACCCACCCTAGCTTGGGACCACCCACAGGAAGCAGAGAGCAGAGCGTGTCTCGGCTAGCGATATGGCTTGAAAACACGTCAGTGTTGCCTTTTTCACCCAAGAAGAGTGAGTGAAGGCAGCAGAAGAGTAGAGATACTGTTGGCCAATCAGAGATTAGGTGTTAATGAGTCTTAATTATTAATTAGTTTTAGTTATTCTTCAGGCTATCACGCTCATTACTGACCTCGGCTTTATGGAAGCTGCAAGAATAAACAAATGAACAAAACTCCAATGTTTGTCTGGAAAAAGAAGAAATGAGGAAACAGCTCTGATTATCTAGGCTGTCAGTAGGGTTGTCACGGTATGAAAATTTAACCTCAAGGTTATTGTGACCAAAATTATCACGGTTTTCGGTATTATCGCGGTATTTTTTAAACGGTGTTGCATATGTTCAGAAAGAATTGATAGTCCTGTTCTACACAAACTGAAATAGTTCTGAAAAGGTTTAACAGTGTTTATTAAACCTAAAATAACACAAAGCCTTAGCAAAAGTGCAACTTTTCACAAGTAAAGGAACAAATAGCTTCTTTTTCTGGAACATGTTACAGTAGTCAGTGCAGGTTTAAATTATACAAATCCAAACATTCAAAACATAAACAATATGTAAACAAATCAAAGAAACACCACTTGTTTTCTCATATACTTGTTTTCTTCATTATCAAAATGAAAATCTAAAACTCCAGTCCACACTTGACTTGAGCACTGTACAAGTCAACCTTAAAAAATATGTATTTAAAATAAATAGCCACTTTAAACAAATTACTAAAATAACTACTACACTATGTAATCAAATCCAAATGTTCAAGTATAAATGGCATTGAATAAGTAAACAAATCAATGACAAGGAACTAATTGTATATTTCTCTTCATCATCAACAAATAAGATGCTTCATCCAGCAACAGGGTGTCCGTGACACGGTTTAAATGCTGGCAGAGGACGCTGCGGCTGCAGTATATAGTGACTCGTTGCATTCTCCCTCAACCAAAAGTCCTCACGTCATGCATTTAAGCTAAAATGCTCATGTTAACTTACCTTGCACTGGCTGTAGAGACGTGGGTGATGGTCACGCAGATGTGCCATTAGATTCAAAGTGTTGCTGCCTTTTGCAGACACTTGTTTCCTGCACGTTCTGCAAACGGGATAGCAGTCTTCTATTAACTGTCCCTCAGCGTTTTTCAGAAATCCAAAATATGCCCATACTTCCGATTTAGTCTTCTTTGAGGGCTGATGGATGTCCTGGGCGCTGCCGTCTCCTCCTTCGGCCATTATTTCAGCTTCAAAGTTTTGGTGCCGTTGCAAACTAAAAAGTGCGTGTGCGCGCAGCGGGAACTTCAGCTGAAGCGACGGTGGCTGGTAAGGGTCACCGCGCCGAAACCGCGGCCACGGTAAACCCACCGAGATAATATAGTTTTTTAAAAACTGGACGGTTATTTTTATTGTCAACTTTTTTACCGGGGTTTACCGCTATACCGGTTACCGTGACAACCCTAGCTGTCAGCATCACGCGTCTAACGGTTTTAACCAACTAAAGTAACTAGATTACACATTTAAAGCATCTCTGTATCAGTGTGGTCTATGAAGCAGCACAAGAACAAATGTTCAGCAAGTGGGATGTTGTACAGAACACCAGATAAATATTCTGGACAGACCTTCTCCAGACGAGCTTCACGTGTGCGGAGATGAGCAGAACAACCTTGTTCCCGACTAACCGACGGTTAGTTTAACAAGCTTGTTTATGTGACGGACGACATGTGACGCTGCCAGCAGCTCAGCCCCAACAGTCTGGAACATTTTCCACCCTCTCACAAGCGATCCATCACTTAGAAAGCAACAACAGGCTGAAGCGCTCCGAGTCAGTTCAGCTGAGGTCACGTCCTCCCAACACGCTCCTCTGCCACATCCCATCACTCCAACCCCACGTTTAAAAGTAAACAAGTAACCTTTAGAGAACAATGCAAGGTTCTGTTCCTCTGAAACTCTGTCATGTGCTTCTGCCATCACCGTTATCGCCTCTGGAACTTTCCTGTATCAGTTTGGAGGAAGAATGTAAAATATGGCTGCGGTTTACAACGAGTCTTTTCACATTCAGCGAGAGCCGAGCCCCGAAGCCTCGTCACACTCGCTTTATTTTAACATTCACTTTGTTTATCTGTTTATAAAACGTACAAAAATCACAATAATGTAACAAAACACACACACACCAGCTGGACTTCCTTTTATACAAAGCTCTCTGGAGTTTAGATTCCCTGGATCTGTTCAGGAAGCCGGGATCACATTCCCAACCTCCTGACTGGAAGAACGTCTACAGCAGGGCTCCATCCTGGTCCAGGTGGGCCGGTATCCTGCATGTTTTAGCTGTTTCTCTGCTCCAACACACCTGTTCAGCAGCTCTGCAGAAGCCTGTTACCCACCTGCTGATTGACATCAGGTGTGTAGAAGCAGGGAAACAACTAAAACATGCTGGATACCGGCCCGCCAGGACCAGGTGGGAGGACCCCTGGCCTACAGCTTTTGGAATCTAGCTCGTTCAATATGGCCGCCACAGTAAATGCACCTGAGCCAACACTAAGCGGCTGAGTAGCTGCGTCATCTACAGAATGGTCAGCAAATAAAACAAGACAACACACAAGCTCCAATCACTCCTCATCAGGTGGTTTTAGGATGAAACTTGGGGGTGAAGGATGGGAATGCTGGGATTACACTGCTCTGAGGACCAGTTTAAGCTTCCTACAGAGCTGACTGGTTGGACTGGTATGACATCATCACAGCAGCAGGTGTGTCACAGCTTTAAGAGTAACCTGTCTGACCTGCATGACAGAGGCTCCATAGCTCAGTGGCTAGAGCACTGGTCTTGTAAACCAGGGGTCACGAGTTCGAACCTCGTTGGGGCCTGCCTGCTTTTTTCTCTTCATGACCAGATGTTTAATGTTGGCGTAAAACCAAATCTTCCTGAACAGTCAGACATCTTTCATCAACATGAAACGAACGTTAAAACAGAATCATGTTTGTGAGCGTCTGAAGTCAGCGCTGGAGAAAACCAGCACAAGCTAATCTGGATCGTCTCCTCTGTTGGCACATAAACCTGCATCATTACCCCCTTCAGCATATTTAGTCTGAGTCCGTAGTAGACCGGGAGCACGAGTCCAGCCTGCATGTCTGAAAAACTTCACTTCCTGTTCTTTAAAGAGCAAGTCACCCCAAATCTACTTGTTTTTGCTGATAAACTCTATAAAACAAGTGTCTAATCGTGCTGTAGACACGTGTCGTCAATAATTTGGCACTTCGATGCATCTTAGTTAAAATTTTTATATTCTGCCTAAAATTGTCAGTGTTGCGCCGTTGTCAGGTAAAAACTCAACACTGTATTTGAATTTAAATCTGCTAAGAGGTATGCGATGATGTTAACTGGTACATTATGATGTCACAATGCCGTTATGAGCCTGTGTGTGTATTTGTTAGCGGCTCTGCCCTCTTGGTCTGCCAGACAACAGCATTTGTTGCATTTTTCAAACATGAAGTGGGAGTGGAGTTAGACTCTGGTAGTGGGTGACTTGCTATTTAAATGCATAAGCCCTAATGAGAAGAAGAAATTAGCCATAACCATTATTATCTAGTCTGTTGCCCTGGAGATGACATCATCATAAAAACACCATGTTGTACTGTTGCTGCTCATCTGGAACATGTCCTGGAGGCAGAAACACAAGAGCCTACTCTGGTCGTGCTCCAGACCTCCACATGTGGACTCAGACCAACAATGTCAGACTGAACCGTGTCAGTTGGGAGGAGGGGGGTTTCAAGATTGAAACTGGAAATGTGTTGTATTTGTACAACCCCCCATGGCGCTTTACAACACTGTCATCCACACATTGACACACTGGCGGGCATGAGCCACAGCTGCACTGACAGAGGCGAGGCTGCAGAACACAGGCGCTACCGGTCCCTCCGAACACCACCAGCATGTAAGTGACTTGTCCAAGGACACAACGGCAGCATTCCCTGGTCAGAGCCGGGATCTAACCTGTAACCTTCTGATTACTGGACAACAATAGAGCTTAAAAAAATAGATGAAACCAGCAACTAAAAATCAGGATTAAATCACAACAAAAGTCATGAAAAGCTCCTGAGACCAGAACAGCTGCTGCAGAACCTGAAGCTCTGCTGGATGACACTAAGATGGGGGGGGGCTGGCTTGGAGAGGGCCTGTTGCCAAGCAACAAAATAGAACACTACAGATCGGTGATGGGGGCATTAGACGTTTAGAGCAGTGTGTTTTATTAATTTTTATACACAGATGATAAACCTTACAGTGCTGTGTGTGTGTGTGTGTGTGTGTGTGTGTGTGTGTGTGTGTGTGTGTGCATATGTGTGTGTGTGTGTGTGTGTGTGTGTGTGTGTGTGCATATGTGTGTGTGTGTAAGGATACATTCCCAGGATAACTGCTTCCAGGCATTTGATTGGCAGAGACTCCCTGATCATCTCTCTGGCGGTTTCCATTAACCTGGAGGGGAGGAAGAGGAGAAGAGGAGGTAGATGAAGAGGAAGTTGCATTTTGGGAAGAATATGAGGAGGATGAAGATGAGAGGTGAAACAGAAACAAAATGTTGTTTAGGACTCGTTAAGCCAAGTCACTTTACAGAATAACGAGCAGAAAAAGTGAAGAACATGTGAGAACGGTCAACAGCATGAACAATGTTATTGTGAATAAGGCTGGGCCCAGTATCGACCCTTGAGGAACGCCTATACATATATAGGTATATGCATAAACTGATGTAGAGGGGTCTAAACCAAGCCACAGATGCCTGAGAAGGTCCTATATGTTTGAGCTTGCTAAGTAAGATGTTAAGTAAAGTCAGTTAAGAAAAGTTTTTGTATGTTTTTTTTTTAATTTTTCATCTATGATTCAAGTGTAAACCAGAGCTTGGAGCATTAATTCTCTTCAACACCGAGTTCTGACCACAGAAACATAATTCATATTTTGTCCTTCAGTAATAAAAGTGGTGAAATGTAAAAACGTTGCTTTTCTACAGGAACGTATTTTAAAGCTACTCACCCACACAGAGGACGGCTCTTCTTGATTTCAAAGAACTGGGTTCCTGTGTGGTTGTACCTGACACAGAGGTTAAGGACAACACGAATCCTGTCCACAGCTGCTAGGAGACGTAGAAATGTGGTCCCAGCAAAGGATACTGCAGAGTCTTCATGAAGTTCTGGATGGCCACCAGCCAGTCAGCCACAGACATGGAGGGTTTAAAGGTTGGAATGGAGGGAACAGGAGGCTGAAGATGAGAACGTTCCAGATTAAACATCTAGTCAACATGTGAGACCATTTAGATCTCCTACAACTCCTCTCATCTTTAAAACTATACCAGGCGTTCAATGTTTCCCACAAGTCTGTAAATCCAGCAGCAACACGTTAAAGATGTCGGTCACTCGTTTAATTATGAATGCTGTGTAAATCGTACTCTGGTGAAACAAAGCTCAGGTGCACCTGGTTCAGGATGTAGAAGTCAGCTGGGGGAGAAATTGGCTTCAGACGACTGCCACGGACTCTGTTTGCTCTGCAGTGTTGATGTTTTATCTCCACAAATAACACAAGCCTGGAGGAGTTCTGCTGTGTGGTGGAGTTGCTAATGCTAACAGTTAGCTTCTACTAGCCGAGACGTTCTCTGTTGTTTCCTGGATGCTAAACCAACAACAGCCTTCCCCGTCGTGAGTCCAGATGGGTGAGTCCATGAATGTTAGTGACAGTGTGACGTAGATCTGTCAGGATTTTCTAATCCTAGAGTTTCATCAGAAGCTATTGCAGAAGATTGGTGTATGAGACTATTTTCATGTCCAGCCTGCATGAAGCACTCAAAGTGAGCCGTTAGAATCAGAAATAACCATAAAAACATGGTTTTTCAGTGCTCCAAACCTTTATCCTCACCAGGTTTTATTAAAACTTCTTCTGAAAGCAGAGGCTGTGGTGGCCGTGACTCATGGCTGCAACCAGAACTTCACTTTCATGAATAAACCAGAAAATAGCTGGTGAAGCTCATCTGTGATCCGTGTTTCTAATCCCGTAACCGATACTGCTAGACATCTAACCAGTCAGCGTTTACGTTCAGGTTAACCTAAATCAGAAATTAATGTCAATTTCCAGACAAATGTTTATCTTACGGAAGCAGAAAGGAGGAAACAGTGGTCATCCCAGAAAAACCCAGCAGAGCTGCAGGAAATTACTTCCTCTGACACACTGGCTCAAACCCGGAATGTTGGAGGGAATAATCAGGATCGGCCAGCGTTAGACCACAACATCATCAGAAACCAGACTGGAGAGATAAACAAAAACAGCTGGTTTTACAGCGGCTTCACCTCAACAGGAATGTTCCTCAGAGGTCAGCGGTGAGGGCGCACACACACACACACATACACACACACAGGAAGGGGGAACCGTAACACTTCCTGTGGGTTTAGAAACAAAAAGAGTCAGAGTTTTAAACACATTTGGTCAAATCTACATAAATAAGAGAGCAGGAGCTCATGCTAGCTGCTAGCATCAAGGCTCAAATGTGTTGGGCTCAATCCCAACACTCGCACTTCCACATTTGCACCTTTTAATTGCGCGAACCCAACCGGGGGTGCGAGTGCGTAGGGTGTCCCGATTCTCTAATGCGGAAGCTGATCACGCCCCTTTAGCGCCCTTGATCCGCACTTCACCCAAGTCAGCATCAATGCGGACATGGGTGAAGGGTTTACCCACAATCCATTGCTGCAGGAGAAAAGGCTCAAGCTCCTTTTCTGAAAATATGTATTTTCTTATTAAATTAGTTCGTTTTAGGATGATTAGTTGATGCTGTAAAACTTTTAGGCAAAGCAGCAACAAATGTAAGATTATTTCTAATAATTGTTTGTTTGAAAGTTGTTAATAAAGTTTTTTAAGGCATCACAGCAACCAGCATCCCGGTATGCGTTGCGATCCATGAAGCTATGCTCCCTGTCTCAATTCAACAATTATTTGCACAATTGTGAACCACGCACTCGAAGTGCACTTAGCTGAAGGTCGCAGGGCGAGTGCTGGGATTGGGCCTTGGTCTCAGCCAATCTGCTGTAGCTCACAGTAAACGAACAATCTGCCAGCTGGCCGGTCCTGCTGGTGTCCAGCCAGCCCATAAACCAGTATGCCAGCCGACACCAGTATGAGCTTGTTTTACAGCATCATAATGTGAGTAACTCCTCTCAATGATGCTGTACATCAGCTGCTCAAAAGGGCCGCAGCTGCTTCTGCTCCAGGAACTTTAATCCTCAACTTTCTTATGGGAAAATGGTTGGACGGCCATCCCACCGCTGCTGCGTCCCACCCCTGCTGCTGCGTCCTACTCCTGCTGTTGCGTCCCACCCCTGCTGTTGCGTCCCACCCCTGCTGTTGCATCCCACCGCTGCTGCTGTGTCCAACTCCTGCGTCCCACTCCTGCTGCTGCATCCCACCACTGCAGCTGCATCCCACTCCTGCTGTGTCCCACCACTGCTGCTGTGTCCCACCGCTACTGCTGCATCCCACTGCTGCAGCTGCTTCCCACTCCTGTTGTGTCCCACCCCTGCAGCTGCGTCCCACTCCTGCTGTGTCCCACCACTGCAGCTGCGTCCCACTCCTGCTGTGCCCCACCGCTGCAGCTGCGTCCCACTCCTGCTGTGCCCCACCGCTGCAGCTGCGTCCCACTCCTGCTGAGTCCCATCCCTGCAGCCGTGTCCCACTTCTGCTGTGCCCCACCGCTGCAGCTGTGCCACACCATTGCAGCTGCATCCCACTCCTGCTGTGTCCCACCGCTGCAGCTGCGTCCCACCGCCACTTCGTCCCACCCCTGCAGCAGTGTCCCACTCCTGCTGTGTCCCACCGCTGCAGCTGCGTCCCACCGCCACTTCGTCCTACCCCTCCAGCTGTGTCCCACCACCGCTGCAGCTGCATCCCACTCCTGCTGTGTCCCACCGCTGCAGCTGCGTCCCACTCCTGCTGTGTCCCACCCCTGCTGCTGTGTCTCACCGCTGCTGTGTCCCACTCCTGCTGTGTCCCACCGCTGCAGCTGCGTCCCACTCCTGCTGTGTCCCACCGATGCAGCTGCGTCCCACTCCTGCTGTGTCCCACCGCTGCTACAGCTGTGTCTCACCGCTGCAGCTGCGTCCCACTCCTGCTGTGTCCTACCCCTGTTGCTGTGTCCCACTCCTGCTGTGTCCCACCCCTGTTACTGCGTCCCACCGCTACTTCGTCCCACTCCTGCTGTGTCCCACCGCTGCAGCTGCATCCCACCGCTGCAGCTGCGTCCCACTCCTGCTGTGTCCCACCGCTGCTACAGCTGTGTCTCACCGCTGCAGCTGCGTCCCACTCCTGCGGTGTCCTACCCCTGTTGCTGCGTCCCACTCCTGCTGTGTCCCACCCCTGTTACTGCGTCCCACCGCTACTTCGTCCCACTCCTGCTGTGTCCCACCGCTGCAGTTGCATCCCACCGCTGCAGCTGCATCCCACTCCTGCTGTGTCCCACCGCCGCTGCTGCGTCCCACCGCTGCTTCGTCCCACTCCTGCTGTGTCTCACCGCTGCAGCTGTGTCCCACTCCTGCTGTGTCCCACCGCTGCAGCTGCGTCCCACTCCTGCTGTGTCCCACCGCTGCAGCTGCGTCCCACTCCTGCTGTGTCCTACCCCTGTTGCTGCGTCCCACTCCTGCTGTGTCCCACCCCTGTTACTGCGTCCCACCGCTACTTCGTCCCACTCCTGCTGTGTCCCACCCCTGTTACTGCGTCCCACCGCTACTTCGTCCCACTCCTGCTGTGTCCCACTGCTGCAGCTGCATCCCACTCCTGCTGTGTCCCACCGCCGCTGCTGCGTCCCACCGCTGCTTCGTCCCACCCCTGCAGCTGTGACCCACCACCGCTGCAGCTGCATCCCACCCCTGCTGTGTCCCACCACTGCTACCATCCCTTCAGATGGAGGTCCACAGTCTCTTTATGCTTTTGCAATAATCACCAGATTTTTCTATCACGCATAAATTTACAAGGTGTTTCCATGCATTTATATGAAATACTCTGCTGTGGTGTGGTGGTCCGACCTCATCTCCAGTAAGAAAGCATTAATTAAGCCCAGTTTAGACCAGCAATTAATCTGTCTCATCCACACACGCTTCCTCTGTAATCTAGTCCTGACTTCCTGTTTCCTGTCCGCCCTTCCTACTGACGTCTCTATTATTACTTCAACCACCGTTTTCATTCCTTCTTTTGTCTAGCTTTCTGCTCCTCTGACTTTTCTCCACCCACATGGCTGCACCGTGATGGTGCAGCCATGTGTGCGGAGAGCAAACACGTCATTTAAACTTCCTGAAGAGTGAAACCTTCTTGCTGTTGCAGCTGAAGGCAGCTGGAAAAAAGGTCCGACTGAAAACTGAAATTACTAAATTAAGTAAATAAATAATAATAATCTATCAATTTAAAATTTAAGTTTCTACCAACTTAGAATAAAATCCATGAATAAAACTCAACTGAACCTTAAATCAGACTAAAGTGGCATCAAGGTCCATCCAAGTCTCACTGACCCAACAGCAGGACATAAGACAACCGGGACAGAAACAGGAGACAGATGGACGGACACGTCTCTTTCATGACCTTCCTGTTGTATTGTCTGATGGGAAAGTGGGCGGGGCCAACAGCAGAGAGAAATAAAATGAAAGTACTGGAGCAGGAAGACGTGGTGGTGCAGGAGTGTGATCCAGTCAGGATTAGCCGTCACCTCTACATTTCATAATGATGAATCATAAATCACCCACACCTGCATCGCGTCTTTCAGAGTCAGAGGACCCCAGAGCTTCACACTAGAGTCGATAATGTGTACGTTTGATCTGAGAGCAGTCAGGATTAAAGGGCAGCTGTGCTGAACCGAGACAGGAGATCATATTTCTGATGCTGGGATATCTTTGGAGTGGGACATCCCGGGAATGCTCTGAGTGAGTGAGTGAGTGAGTGAGTGAGTGAGTGAGTGAGTGAGTGAGTGAGTGTGTGTGTGTGTGTGTGTGTGTGTGTGTGTGTGTGTGTGTGTGTGTGCGTGCGTGCGTGCGTGTTCTTTTATCAGGTTTAATAATGGCTGATGAATCTTTCTGCTGCACGCTGTCAGGACTGGACCTGTAATCTGAATTACACACCAGCAGAGGTCAGATCTGAAATGTCCAGCATCCATAATTTGGGTCATCTGACATGATTTTTTATCTCTTTTCCGGTGTTTCTGGATGACCTGGTTAGGTCAGACCTACTGATTACACCACGCTCTCCACCTGTAGTCACGGACAAAAAAAAGATTCAGCATTCCTGCCTTTGTTTACGGAAAAAGGACCAGCAACGGGATTCCAACAGGAGATAAAATCTGTTTGAGTTTAGATGTAATAAATTATAATTCAGCTTTAATGATGCGTTTAAGGAAAAGCTGTTGGGATATTTGACTCCCCTCCCTCTTTTTGGTTCTGGCTCCTATGACGTAATCCAGAGATTATCTACTACCCAGATTGAGGGATTATTTGGTTGCTGTGCCGAGACTAATGAGGTCGTGGAGTCTGACAGGAGGGACGGTGAGAAAGATTGTGTGTGGGCTGGATTAACATTCCACAGATATCTCCTCACCGACATTGTGATTTATCATCCTTCTCATGATTTCTCTGAGTTATAAAACAGTTTAAAATCACATTTCACGACTGATTTCTCAGTAAAACTGCAATCCTTAAACAATCCAAATGATTAAAAGTGGTCGGAGTCTCAAAGCCACTCCTGTCTTCTTTCTGTGGCCTAAAGGTGAAGTTGGAGCATAGAGTCAGCGGCTGGCTCTGCTCCAACAAACTGTTTCTATACTACACAGAGTCAGGTTGCACGTTAACAATACGGCTAAAATAAACCAACGGACACTCGGGTTCCTACTGCAGCAGTCAGACTAAAGCTTTACTGTTCAGATAAAAACTACTGTCCACTCCTTGTTCCCTCCTCTCCATGACTGATGTCAATGTTGTTGTTGTTACTGTTGTTGTTAGCCTCAAGGGCAAAATGCCGATTATCACTTGTAAGTCGCTTTGGACAAAAGTGTCTGCTAAATACATAAACATAAACATAAAAACATCACAGATCATGAGAGAAGGACACACTCCTGTACTGAAGATGAGATTTCTGTGATTTTCCAGGTAGACAGGAACTAAAAGACCTAAAGGTTGTGAAATGTCTGTGTTCACATTCCTGCAGCTCATGTTTATCAGAAACACAAAAAGTGGAGTTTGGTTCTGCCAGCCAACCGGGTCACCAGCGACCACATCGGTATGGCAACAAGTGGGTTCCCCCTCCGCTTCTGGAAAAAATAAACAAGCATTCATGATAATTACTGGAGTGTGTGTGTGTGTGTGTGTGTGTGTGTGTGTGTGTGTGTGTGTGTGTGTGTGTGTGTTCCTCCGAAATCAGCTCGTACTTTAATTAGATTCATCCTAAACAAGCCTTTAGTTGTGTTCGGGTCAGCATGTACCTGTGTTCATGTTAACACCATCTGACAGCAATGACGCCCTATTTTAGCATGATTGTTGTCATGGTGACACAATGCATCATGGTGTGTGAGTGTGTTTATGGGCTCAGGCACCCAACTGAACACAAGAACATGCTTCCGCTGAGACTCGACATGTATGATAAGGATGAATTTGTCACTAGAAGAGTCTTCAACAAACAAACGCAGCTCGCTGCATCAGCCGCAGATCTGCACAAGATTATCTACAAACCAACTTCCACATTTAAACACCTACTTACAGAAAATCCATCATTTCAAGAGGGAGAGGGATGAAGAAAAATGTGATAACACTTCTGTAAAATAATAAAAAATTCCTACAGTAAACAAATACCAGAAAGTCTGACATTTCAGTCAATATCACCTCATATTTACTGTGCTGAATGTTTCCTCTGTGGAACGATATGGACGGAGGAAATGTAACAGTAAAACCTAAAGCCATTAGATTGATATGGATTATTTAAAAGAAGCTAAACTAAAAAAAATAAAGAGCAATAAAAGCCTGCTCAGTGTCTCTGTTTTATATGTTTATAAACAAACTAATGACTTCAGGTGGATATAAGAAACTCACAGGAACATATTTAACTTGCAGAGCTGCATTTCTGTCACATCTGGTCCCATCAGAGCTCAGCTGTGCTGGTTTTAATGGTTTCAGGAGAGTCCAAGACCTTTAGATTACTTCAGAAGACAAGCAGCCACAGCTAAGCCCAGAGGGCTGCAGGAATACAGCATTCATAAAAAGCCATTTACCAGCAAACACACATCTCTGGATGCCCAACATCTTGCTGCTGTCATGTGAACACACACCGTGTCAAACTGTGTTGGTGCTTCTGAGATGTTTAAATGCCAGAAATCATGACCCTTTAGAAAACAGCCAGAGTGAAGCAGCACTTCATCATGAGTCGCGTCACCAAGACAACAGGCAGGAATCAAAAACTGCAGCTACTCATCAAAAGGTCAGAGAGGTCAGAAGCGTCGTAAAGACACATCTCAGGTTTCCAACCCCTTTACTCACTTTTGGATGATATGCTGCGTTTCGTATCTTATTCACCATCTCCTGGCCGTCAGGATGCACAGCAGCCACGTGGGACCACATCCTCTCCCAGGTGACGCTCTCGATGGGAAAACCGGTTCTGTTCACGTAGAACAGGACCCCTCCATCCTTCTCCTCCTCCTCCTCCTCAGGAGAGTGGTTGGGAGAGGATGCAGAGGACTCCTCACGAGCGCTGCATCGCAGGAGGCAGTGTGAGCTGGTGCTCTTGGACCGGCCGTGTCTGCTCAGCTTTGCCGGGGAGGTGCCGGTCCGGCTGGGGGAGTTGGGTCCAGTCATTGGGTCCAAGGAGGAGGAGGGCGAATTAAGCTGAGCGATCCTCCTCCGGCTACAAGACCATCATCATGTGGTTTCACTGTAAACAGTCCATGTTGTTGGTGTGAAGCATCGACATGTGAAGGCAGACCTGGAAACAAGAATCAGAACCTCTAAACTCACATTGATACTTCACTATAAAGTTATGTATAATTAAAAAAACCAGGATGAAAGTAAAACAATTGTGCTGCAACGACATCATCACTCAAAGATATGGCTGCGTTTTTGTTGGCTCCTGGAAAAAGCCTGATCACTTCCCGTTTAGACAGAAAAAGATGCGGAATATTTCACTAACACTTTGATTTTCCACACCAGCCAGGGCTACTGTCTGATGACATAAAGTCAGGGGGGAAATGAACACATATAAAATAATTTGGGGAAAATAATATTTATAATAATATTTTAAAAAAGAGTTTCTGTGAAATTAAAACTGCGTTCAACGCCACCAGCACCGGCTAATTCTTTTTCGGTGCAACCGTTTTGATACCGTTAATAATCCAACCCTACCGTGCTCTCCAGCGGGGCTCGGGTTTCACACAAACGACGAACCCTCTGGATTAAAAGGCATTTCTCTTGAGAAACACTCGTTGAGGCGAGAGAAGTTCCATTCATAAAGAGGCGACGCTGTCCACTGCAGGCTGTGAAGTCTTGTTTTGGGTTGAGGCTTTGTAACTTCACCTTTTCTTGTATGTGTCAAGTTGATAAAAGTCAAGAGGCCGTTAGGTTGCACTTCCTCTAAAGTCGGTGTCACAATAAGAGTCGTGCGTTTTTATATCTCCTACATCTAAATAAAAAAACGTTGCATTGCATTCACGCTTACAAGGGGGTAATTGTATGTTTGTAAAAACACCAACTGAAGATTCCACTTCAAACACTTTAGTAAATCAAACCCTCCTCTCATAGCGCAGTCTTATTCTGAAAGTCTCCTCCGGAAGTTTCTATGTTTTGCTAGCTAGCCAACACTGCTCCTCTATCTTTGGTCTGAGAACACCGCAGGGCTGTAGCCTCCCACCACCAAAGTCGAGAGTATTTACCTGCTCTATGCATCCCCCTCGACTTAAGGCGCATCGGTATCAGCTACCGATACAGGAAATGTCACTTCATCACGAATAAAAAGGCTAAAGTATTTCGTTACATGATTAAATAATTGAAGATAATGTGGACGCCTCGCGCTTCCCTCTATCCGTCCCCAAGCCAGTCCCCAAACCTCTGCGGCTTCTCATTGGTCACGCCAACAAAGAGGGTCGGGGCTAAGAGTATTTTCTACCATATTTGGAACAGAAGGTGCTTTCTGATTGGTTCATTTTGAGAGACGAAGCAGCTAACAAGTGATACATTTGCAACAAATGGGGCTTTCAGCCACTCGGTGTAACTGTTGATTTTTTTCTAATTCTATCAGCTTTATCTCAGAATACATCATTTTACCAAACAATTGCTTTAAAATACATTGCCACAAATGGTCGATTTATTAGAATTATTTAATGTTTATTATAACTTGTCCCAACTGTGTGTCAGATTTTTTATTTCTATGATTATCTCTCACCCCTAAAGTCAGATGGAAAGCAACTGAGAAAATTGTGCATCCATTTAAGAACAATAACGATGAGACTTTTTTGTTGCAATCAGATTAAAAATGTTGAATTACTACCTTATCTCTCTCTCACTCACACTCACACACACACACACACACACACACACACACACACACACACACACACACACACACACACACACACACACACACACACACACACACACACACACACACACACACACACACACACACACACACACGTTGGTTACTACATTTGCAGGAGAAATTTAACTTACCACTCCCTCTAGTGAATGAAAAGTAAAGCAGCACAGAAGAACTAATCATTTGGCCCAGTTCTACTATTTAATATTCCTCAGATGGGGAGAAACTGAACATCAAGGAAATTGAGCAAAAACATGTTCTGCTATCATATCAGGGTGAACTTGGTGTGTTCTGTGGGTTCAGAATGTCTGTACTCGGCTTCTGACCAAGTCCTCCAAACACACCCACATCACCCCGCTTCTCCTCCAGCTTCACTGGCTGCCAGTCAACTTCAGGGTTCATTTCAATGTCCTGGTTCTGGTCTATAGGGCCTTACATGGACAAGCACCATCTTACATTGGTGATCTTCTTAGTCCCTACACCCCCAGCAGGTCCCTGAAGTCCAGTGACCAAAGCCTACTGGTTGTGCAGCACCAGGCTAAAGGTCAAAGGTGACAGATCATCTGCTGCTGTGGCCCCCAGACTCTGGACCTCTCTCCCCCTGAACCCGAGATCACTGGACTCAGTGGTCTCCTTTAAACTCACCTGTTCAGGCTTTGGTGAGACCTTCATCACCTCCCTCTCCTTGTTCTGCTCTTATTCCGCCTTTCCCGGGATCCACTGATTTCCCTCTTTCCTTTTCATTTTCTCTCTTCCTCTCCTTACATTTTTTTTACATTTTAAACATATTTTGTAAATAATAAAAAAACATGTTTATATTTTAAATTTTTTTGTTTTTGTGAAGCGCCTTGGGATTTTCATCTTGAGAGGCGCTATATAAAAAGATTGTTTTCTTTCTCTATTTCTATAGTCATGAAAAGATGTCTGTTCTGGGTTGATCCCATCACTAAACTCAGTTCTTGAAATAAAATCATTGGGTTTCAAGCTGCACAAGAATCTAATGTTCAGAAGAATGCTGTTGGTGTTTAGAATGGATTCCTCACAAGTATTATTTTTACCAGTTCTGAAAGTTTTTGCGTAGTAAATTCCTTTTATTTTAAACACAACATCTAGTTTATTTCTACACCCTCAGCCTTGTTATGGTGGGTGCTTCAGAGCTGAGTTTATTGTTTTAGCTTCAGCATGAATGTGTAAACATTAACATTCATGTTTGCTCAAGTTCAGGTTTTTTTGTATGAGGTTCTGACGCTGTTGAGCAATTTCTGCAACATGCACTCTGAACAAATTAAAATATGTCCGTGCAGCCGTCTGTAAATCTGGGAGTTTATTGAACTGTTCAGTTCAACGCAGTAAAAGTACAACTTCAACAAGATAAAAGAATCGAGTCAAAGGAAGGAGCAGCGATGCCACAGACCAAAGTTCCCGCTGGTGAAACAATCATTCACTGTTTTATAGATTAACCTTTCTGCTATACATCCAGACGACCTGAGGAGCGCTTCAGTTCTGGTTTCTCTCTAAGCTTCAGATTCTTCTGACCTCCAGTCAGCTGGACTGAAGCTGTTAAAGTCATGGCTGTTTTAGACCTTCTGCTCCAGTCCTACTCGGCCTCCCTGCTGGTGGTTCTGGTGGTTCTCCTGCTGACATATCTCCTGATTTCCCCCAGCTTCAGTGTCACCCAAACTAGGAAGGAGCCACCAGGACCGACACCACTCCCGATTCTCGGGAACCTTCTGCAGATCGACCTGAAGAGGCCATACCACACGCTGCTGGAGGTGAGGAGGTTAAAGGAGAGGTTTGTCTCAAAGATGACTCCTAAAATGCTTTTGCTGTGTACAAGTCACAGCTCTCTAAAGGAAGTTTTATTTCTCTACAAACAAAGTCTAGTTTCAAGCTTCTTTTAACGGCTTAGTGATGATTTACTGTGATTCAAATGTTAAGAAAAACTACAGCAGTGATGCGTTCAGGGCATCTTTTCTTTTGTGTTTTACAACTTGGTCTAAAAATGTAATATCACCAAAGAGAAATGTGTGTGTTATTGACTCGCCCTAAAAGGTTTGATGGGAAACTGCATACAAACATTAAAGTTGTGTGTTTCTGGAAGTTTTATGAACAAAACTTTTGTCATGAAAAACAAAATTAAGTTTTTTTTTCTATTTGAATTTAAAAAGGAGTCATCTGGGGTCAGACTGGAGATGAGGAAGAAACAAAAGCTTTGTTTTTAGTTTCAATGCATGTCCACAAGAGGGCAAAAACGAACAGATAAATTAAAGTTTTGCTGCGCCAGTTTGGGGTTTTATCATCGTTTCTCGCTGCTTTTGATGAATTGAGAATTTCTTTTAAAAAAAAACAATCGATTCAATTATTTTAAATGTACAAGGAAAGATTATGATAACTGTTTTGATTACTTGTACATGTTGTAAATGAGAACAGTCTTTGTTTTTATCTTATATTATGCATCATCAGTATTATTATTATTATTATTTTATTAATCTTGTATGTTTTATCTCATCTGTTTTCCTTAAAGCTAACTGTGTGTCTGTTGCTGCTGCCTCTGGGCCAGATCGTCGTACATGAGAATGAGTTCTCAATCGACTCATCCAGTTAAATAAAGGTTAAAATAATAATAATATAACATAGACACGAATACATAGATGTTCTATTGGGCGCTGGAGAGCGTAACAGCATCACTGCCATATTGGATTGGTTCCTTAATCTCCAACCAAAGTGGAGTCAACACAGGGTGGGTTATTTTTTCAACCAACGTTCTATTGAGAACAGATCATGTGGGATTAATATTCACTTTTCTAGCCTAAGTTTTCAGATTTAACATCTTAATTTATTTAATGATATTTATATTTTAACACCATACCATATGTCTGATTTTGCAAAAATCATAATGAAATGTTTTTTTTAGTTTGGTAAACACCTTCCTCAGTAGAAATAAATGCCCTGATGGTGAATGGAGACCCATCCATGATGGCGGCCAGACTCCACGGCAGCGCCAGCCCACGCCGCATCTACGTATATGATGTCTGTCCTGCTCCTTCTAATGGCCCCACCCCTTTTAGTTCAGGGTGGCTTGCCAGAAAAGGTTCTGCTGCAGCTGAACTAACAATTTTAGTAAAAATAAAGTATTTGTTTACTTCCATGAAAAAGAGAGGTGGTTCCCATTACAATAAATGGGATTAAATAACGGTCTCAGACATCGGAGACATTGCAAGTCAGAACGTAGTCTCAGTAAGACTAGGTCGCTGAACTCCAATTATTTAACACATTACACTGGTTGTTTGTCAGAAGTTGTGTCTAATCTGTTTTTATTATAAAACCATCCCTGTCCAAGCACCTGTTGGGACGTCCTTCTGAGAGACTGTCTGATGTTCCATGTGATTCTGTTATTTGATGTGCAGAAATCTGCTCTACGTTCCTGTTTTCAGCTTTCTAAGAAGTATGGATCAGTCTTCACCGTCTACTTCGGACCCAACAAAGTGGTGGTTCTGGCGGGATACAGGACGGTGAAGGAGGCTCTAGTTGGCCATGATGAGGAGTTTGGAGACAGAGACTCCCCTCCAATTCTGAGAGATTTTAACAAAGGACACGGTACGCTACTGGAGAATGTGCTAAACATTTCTAGTCTCCACCAGTGTTAAAGTCTTTGGTTTCAGGGGTTTTGTGGTCCAACGGAGACTCGTGGAGAGAGATGAGACGTTTTGCTTTAACCAACCTCAGAGACTTTGGGATGGGGAAGAAGGCGTGTGAAGACAAGATCGTTGAGGAATGTCAGCACCTCACTGAAGTTTTTAGGAATTTCAAAGGTACAAACAATCAGTTTGATTAATGAAGTTCAGCTTTCTGCGTCGTACTACCCTAACTAACTCACAGAAACAAGTAGGAAGGTTTTACTGACTCCCATGTTTGAGATGTTCCATCTAGTATGAACTGTTTGCTGTCCAATGTTACCATAAGAACTCCATAATAATCGGTTTCATTTGCTTATTCAACAATTTAACAGTAATAAAGAAAAAAACAGGTCCTTACCAGCTGTAGGTCCTCCACCAGAAGGCAGTAGACATGGCAGATTTCTGAAAGATTAAGTAAAAAAAAGCTTCTTCAATGCAACTATTTAACAAACATACCTGAATTAACTCAAAATACGGATATTATACAGTTTCTGATGAGCAAAGAGGCAGTTTTACCCACAAAACCAAACTCCTGTAGCCCACTAATGACATTGTTTGTGAAATAACACTTTCCTCTGATGACAAATCTGAATGTTTTAAGACCAACAAGCAACATTTTTGATTTTTCTGCTCCAGGAGAAGCTTTTGATTCTCTGAACTCGATAAACTGTTCGGTGTCTAACATCATCTGCTCCATGGTCTACGGCAGCAGGTTCGAGTACGATGATCCAGCCTTTAAGTCCGTGGTGGCTCGAACCAACGCCCTCATCCAGCTCACGGGATCTCCATCTATTGTGGTATCGTGACCTCCCGTCATCAATCGAAGAAATGATTAACGCTTGTAAAATAACTACAGCCTCTGTTATCTTGCAAGATTTACAACATGTTTCCGTGGCTCAAATGGATGGCCAGAAGAAGGGAATTCCATGAAATGGTCGAGGCCAACAAGAACCAGAACTTAGCCCTGTTCCGTCGCATAAAGGAGACACTGAACCCGGAGATGTGCAGAGGGTTTGTGGACGCTTTTCTAGTCCGCAAACAGAAACTGGAGGTTTGTGCTTTTCTGATGAAAGGAACTGAAATTTGATAATTTTGGCCTTTAGCGGGTCCATTCTTCTCATCATGATGTTGAGATAAAAATCACCTGACTTTTTGCATCCATTTTTGTTGCCATAAGGTGTCTATGAAGACTCCAAACGACTCATTGGTTACACGTCGGCCTAGTTTATACTTCTCCGTCTTCGGGACAGAGATACAGAATGTGAGACGTGCACAATGTATTAACCCTCCCACTGTCTTTATGAGGTCCACGTGGCAGGGGGTGAGGTGGTGCTCACTCCTCACCCATGCCACGTGGACCCAAGGGATAAACCATCAAACCCTGCTCAATGGCCAACTTTCCTCACTGGGTCACACCCGTTAGGACAGTGGGAGGGTTAAACTGTGCATTGAAAGCTTCCTAGAGCACGCCTGTGATTGGTCAGGATGACCTTCATATTTGTCTCATTGTGACGTGGCAATGATCGCCATATTTGTAGGAATCTGGAAATAAAAACAGTCACTTCCACGATACAAACCTCATAATGACGGTCACGAACCTGTTCAACGCTGGAACGGAAACAACGTCCACCACGCTGAGATGGGGACTTCTCTTCATGGCTAAATATCCAAAGATACAAGGTAAAACAACCAACAACCCTAATGTATCCGACAGGAATGTGATCCAGTTTAAAATGTTTAAAAAATAACTCACCCTGTTTGTGATGAAGACCAGGTCCAGGAGGAGTTGAAGAGGGTCATAGGAGATCGGCAGGTGCAGGTGGCCGACAGGAAGTTCCTGCCATTCACCGACGCCGTCATACATGAGACACAACGACTGGCCAGCATCGTGCCACTGTCACTTCCTCACAAAACCAGTAAAGACATCAACTTTCAAGGTTATTTCATCAAGAAGGTGAGACCTACAGGGCAAAAAGATGAATACCTTCTGTCCCTATGCAGTTCAATTTAGAGGTGTTAGCCCTTATTTAGCTAGGGGGTGGGTGGGCCTGGCCAGCAACAGCCCTGAAACAACTCCTCTTCTCTTTGCCATATACACCACCTCACTGGGTGAGATCATTCGATCACATGGCTTCTCCAAACCACTGCTATGCAGACGACACCCAGCTCTATCTGTCATTTCCACCGGACGACCACACTGTCTCTGCACGAATATCAAACTGTCTCTCTGACATATCAAAATGGATGAAATCCCACCATCTCCAACTCAACCTCTCTAAAACTGAACTACTTGTCATCCCAGCAAAACCATCCATACAGCACAATATCTCAATCCAAAATGACTTCCTATCTCTGGCTCCTTCAAAGACAGTACGAAATCTGGGTGTTGTGATTGATGAACACCTGACCTTTAAAGATCATGTTGCCTCTGTTGCTCGTTCATGCCGCTTTGCGCTGTATAACATATGAAAGATCAGACCATACCTAACACAACATGCCACCCAGCTCCTGGTGCAATCTACTGTCATCTCCCGCCTCGATTACTGCAATGCCCTTCTAACTGGTCTTCCAGCCTGGACTGTGAGACCTCTTCAAATGGTCCAGAATGCAGCGGCGCGTGTGGTCTTCAATCAGCCAAAAAGAGCACACATCACCCCTCTGTTCATTGAGCTCCACTGGCTACCGCTAGCAGCACGCATCAAATTCAAATTGCTAACACTAGCATACAAAGTCCGAGATGGTACGGCTCCCATCTACCTGAATCCTCTTGCAAAGGCTTACGTCTCGGCCCGGCCGCTCCGGTCATCACAGGATTGTCGGCTAGCAGTGCCTACACCACGCTCAGGACAATCCAGACTCTTCTCATGCATCGTTCCACAAATGTGGAATGAACTTCCAAGCACTACCAGAACAGGGGCTTCCTTTTCAATTTTCAAGAAACTCCTGAAGACCCTGCTCTTCAGAGAGCATCTTCTAAACTAGCACCCTCCCTACACCCGTCCCCCCTCTCTACTGTCCACTCCTTGTTCCCACCTCTCCATGATTGATGTCAAGTTGTTGTTATTGTTGTTGTTAGCCTCAAGGGCAACATGCCGATTATCGCTTGTAAGTCGCTTTGGACAAAAGCGTCTGCTGAATACATAAACATAAACATAAACTCATTCTGGAAGGTACTGAAACTGTCTGAACTGCTGAGATGGCTGCATGTGAGAAGGGTTTAGTGCAAAACACATCAGCATGTCTTATATCGACCGTAGAACTATTATAACTAGTTTAAGAGGTATACTCTGCTCCCTTTAAGTTCGTTTGTGATTTATGTTTTTTACAGGGAACCACCGTTTATCCTCTCCTGACTTCCGTCCTGCACGATCCCACTGAGTGGGAGAAACCACACACCTTCCATCCTGCTCACTTCCTGGACAAAGAGGGAAAATTTGTCAAGCGAGACGCCTTCATGCCCTTTTCTGCTGGTTTGTATCGCGTCTCTGTTTGAGCTAAATTTAACTAACGAGGTGTCCAAACCTTTCCCAGCAAGAGTTGGACTCTGCCAAGGCTGCCCTTTGTCATCGATTGTAACATTTCTAGGTGCAGCCGAGGTGTTGAGGGGATCCGTTTTGGTGGCTTAAGGATCGAGTCTCTGCTTTTTGCAGATGATGTGGTCCTGTTGGCTTCATCAGAACATGATCTCCAGCTCTCGCTGGAGCTGTTCGTAGCCAAGTGTGAAGCAGCTGGGATGAGAATCATCTCCTCCAAATCCGAAAGGGTAGAATGCCTTCTCCGGGTCAGAGATGAGGTCCTGCCCCAAGTGGAGGAGTTTAAGTAACTTGGGGTCTTGTTCACAAGTGAGGGAAAGATGAAGCACGAGATCGGTTGTACCGGTCTTTTGTGGTAAAGAGAAAGCTGAGCCAGAAGGTGAAGCTCTCGATTTACCGGTCAATCTACGTTCCTACCCTCACCTATGGTCATGAGCTTTGGGTAGCGACCAAAAGAACGAGATCGCAGATACAAGCGGCCGAAATGAGTTTTCTCCGCAGGGTGTCTGGGATCTCCCCTTAGAGATAGGGTGAGAAGCTCAGTCATGCAGGAGGAGCTCGGAGTAGTCCCGTTGCTCCTCCACATTGAGAGGAGCCAGTTGAGGTGGCTCGGAGATCTGGTCAGGATGCCCTCTGGACGCCTCCCTGGTGAGGTTTTTCAGACACGTCCAACCGGAAGGAGGCCTAAAGGAAGACCCAGGACACGGCGGAGGGACTATGTCTCTCACCTAACATCCAATTACTGCACTGTGTTAAATAAGAAAAAAGAAGATGATTGTAAATCAACGCACAGAACTAATATACAGAAGGGACTATGTCTCTCAACTGGCCAGGGAATGCCTCAGGGTTCCCCCGGATGAGCTGGCCAAGTGGCTGGGGAGAGGGAAGGCTGGGCCCGCGACCCGACTCCAGAAAAGCAGAAGAGGATGGATGGATGGATAGGTGTCCTAACTATTCATCGTTTCCTCCTGCAGGTCGTAGGATTTGTCTGGGAGAGAGTCTGGCCAGGATGGAGCTCTTCATCTTCTTCATCACCCTCCTGCAGCGTTTCCGGTTCACTCCTCCTCCTGGAGTTTCAGAGGAGGACCTGGATCTGAGTCCGTGTGGCGGGATCACTCTCGGCCCTTCACCTCACAAACTGTGTGCCGTTTCTCGTATGTGAGGAAGAGGAGGCAACCTTTGAAAAGCTGTGTGGATCATAGCAGAACATAATATTTCAGCCACAGAACTTTTTAAAAAAATCATGTTTTCACCCATAATGATCTTTAGTCGGTAAAATGCTGACAGTACCTAGTGCCATACACCAGTTTAATGGACCATCTCTAACTATTTGACAATAAGACTCCATCTGTGAGGTTAACTCATCTCCATTACCAGGTACAAATAAAGACATAAAACCCAACTGGTGTGTTGAACCCAAACATACCTAAATGAATGAATGAGGTGAGTGATGAATGAATGAGGTGAGGACCTCTAGTGGGTGAAGGGGAGAATGAACAGAAGGGTCACAAAGTAATCAGTTAGAATGTAAGATCATATAAAAGTTTCCATTTAACAGTTTAGATATTTACAGCAAAGGTATTCTGGAAATCTTTAGCTGAGCTGAGCGCTGAAGCACGGCTGCAGGGAGGCTGAAACCCCACAAACACTCCAGACTCTGCTACGATCTCGTCAACCGTCAGCAGGTTTAAAAGTGTGGGAAACTAGTTTAAGCAATGCATTTGCAGCGGTCTCTGGTAGGAATAATGTCTTGCAAATCGTACTCGGGCCAACATAAACCCAGAAACACCCGGATGAGCACGGACAAGCCTGCCACATCAGAGGAGAACTTAAAACGGCAGATTTTGGAGTTTTATTTCCTGATGTTTGGACATCTCTCCTCTGATTAGCTAACAGCAACACGACGTTGCCACTGACTCTGGTTGCTCTGCAACATTGATGTTTTTTCTCCACTAATAACACAAGCCTGGAGGAATTCTGCTGTGTTGTGGAGTTGCTTATGCTAACAATTAGCTTCTGCTAGCTGAGACGTTCTCTGATGTTTCCTGGTCGCTAAAACAACAACAGCCTTCCCCGTCGTGAATGAAGATGGGTGAGTCCATGCAGGCACGCAGATAGGGTGGGGGACGGGGACGGGGGGGGGGGGGGTCCCCCCAGATTCTGATCGACCCCGATCCGTCCCCCCCAACTAAGGCCAGAAAGAAAACAAAATCGGAGGTTAAGAGCTTGAAGCTCCTTTTACCAATTACTTTGAATGCAGCATGACAACGGTCGGAGCATATGCCATGGGAAAGTGTTCAGGGGACTGATTTCACTGTTGCACACTAACACCACAGCTTGTGTGAAAAGAAAAGTGGGATAGTGGTGGAGTGTTTGCCCTGGGACTGGGAGATCAGTGTCACTCATCTGTAAGGGGTTGGGAGGTTAAACCACCAAATAGTTCCCGAGCGCAGCCACTGCTGCAGCTCACCGTTCCCCATGGGGATGGATCCCATGCAGAGATGTAATTTCACCAGTGTGTGATGAGGACTAATGGGACTTTAACTTTAAACATTTAGCATGCTGACTGCGAAGCAAGCAGAGGTAACTGGGCCAAAAATTCATCATCATATGTGTCTATCATATCACACGGTAACTGTGCGTAGTTAACACGGTAACTGTGCGTAGTTAACACGGTAACTGTGCGTAGTTAACACGGTAACTGTGCGTAGTTAACATGGTAACTGTGCGTAGTTAACACTGTAACTGTGCGTAGTTAACACGGTAACTGTGCGTAGTTAACACGGTAACTGTGCGTAGTTAACACTGTAACTGTGCGTAGTTAACACGGTAACTGTGCGTGGTTAACACGGTAACTGCGATTGACATGTTGGGAAACGGTGACTTCTCACGAGAGAATAATTCACAGCTACACCAGACAACAGAGGAGTTATCCACCTAAAAAGATAACAAGGTCTATAATTGTTATCACAGGTACGGTAAATGTCCTGGATGCCTTCTAGGGTTCTAAACCCCCCAAACCACCCATGCCCACACACATTCATACGCTGGTGGTGAGGAGCTACAATGTGGCCCCAGCTGCCCTGGTGGCTCATTGAGAGGTGAGGCTACCACCGGTCTCTCTGACCACCACCAACAGACAAGAAGAGGAAGTGTCTGGCCAAAGGACACAACGACTGCGACAGACTGAACGGGGCGCAAACCTGTAACCTTGTTTGAGGGGCAGGCACCCAACTCCTCTACCACTGTTGCCCATAAACCTGAAAACATAGATGTGTCATTGGGTGCTGGGAAGTGTAACAGCATCGCTGCCATTTTGGGTGGGTTCCTCCATCTCCAAGCCCCCAGGGCAGGCAAATAACGGTTGCAACAACTGGCACATTGAAAACAGATCTCGTGGGATTATTATTCAATATTAAAACCGAATGATATTATTATTCACTTTTTTATTTACTTTTTTGTTCTTTAATTATATTTATGCTTTACTTAACATGCCATGCCATTTGTCTGATTTCGTTAAAAATCATAATAAAATGTGTTATCTGGTTGGGTGAACAGCACCTGGACAGGTCAGTGAACACTGTAATATTCAAACCAACCACCTGCAGATAGTTAACCTTCCTGTTAGGCGGCGGGTCAAGCTGATCTCATTTTAAAGATTAAGAAAACGATCATTAACCCAGGAGACTGTAATGTTTAAAGTGATGTCCCCACCCACCCACCCCCACCCCTTCCGTGCCGAGCAGCAGCAGACGACAATAACAGTGCTTAAACAAAGCTTGACTTCATTATAAAACTCATATGTCTGGACTTCCGCCCTCTTCAGGAAACTAACTTAAACACGAAACTTTAAACCCTGGAGTGTTTGGACTTTGGGCAGCATATGCAGCAAAGATGTGCAATAAATGATCTGGGTGGTACAGTTTGGGTAAATCAGATTTCTGGTGCAGTAGTCTGCATATTGTTATTTTTTTATTCTTCTTGGGGTGGGGGTGGGGGGGGGGGATCGCAGATCCCAGAGGGAAGAGGCTCAATTAGGATGTGTTTACAGTGAGAGGGGTCAGCCTTAAGGGTCTTGAGGTATACAGGTCATGTAGGGAGGGCAGGTGCAGCCAATAACCGTCTCTGCAGAATGAGTGATGCACTCAGTGACTCCTCTGAGATCCTGTCTGCACCGTTGTCCAACCTCAACTTCAAACAGGACACTGAGTGTTAGTGTGGGCCATTAAAAGCTTTCAAACCTAATTTTCCTTTTGTTTTTCTCTTTAAGTAATTCAGGTTAAAGCTGCAAATTTAGACTTAAAGGGATCAAAACCGGTCCGTCTAGTTACGTCCACTTATCTGGGTCTAGGTCATGGGGGCAGCAACTCCAGAAGAGAGGCCCAAATACTCATCTCCCCAGCAACCTCCACCAGCCTTAACCAGGGGATCGGCATTCCTCTGCTAGTTTGGAGATGCAATCCCTCCAGCGTGTTCTGGGTCAACCTGGGAGCCTCCTGCCTGCATTACATGTGTAACACCTCCTCTGGGAGGCGGCCTGGAGGAATTTTTACAAAATTCCTGAACCACCTTAGCTGACTCCTCTTGATGCCGAGGAGCAGCCTCTCTCCTGGATATATATATATATATATATATATATATATATATATATATATATATATATATATATATATATATATATATATATATATATCAGATGTCAAGCTAAACAGACAGGGTTAAAAAAATTCCCCATCACTTTCATTTTTTAAATAGTAATTAATAAACATTCGATACCATTACAATTTCCTTTGATTTCATTTTAAATAAATATTTAGAGTGCCCAGGTAGCACATAAACAATGCAATTTAACGGTTTTCTTAAAGCAGGAACGTTTAACCAGAGCTCTCTCCTTCCTTCTGCTCTGCGTAAACCTGAGCTGATCACCTACTTGTGCGTAATCAAATGTCAATAGGGGACAAGATATAGCCATGATGTTCACTTTTACCTCAGACCGACTTATTGCTGTTTTATGGTGAGGCTGAATCTGCGATCCGCTGCCACGCTGACTGGGATAACAAATGCTGCAGTAACAGGACTTGTGGTCAGGTTCATGAGGAGTCACTGGCTGGAGCGACCCGACTTTAATACGTCATCCCAAAATAGAAGCTAATATCTTAATTTGACCTTGAATGAAAAATAACCTCTTAAAAGTTTTTATCACGGTGGAGGCAGCGTTCATTTCTGCCTTCAGTCTGATGGCGCGCCGGAGTTAAAGCAGCGTGTGCGCTTATTGAATCTGTGTGCGTGTGTGTGCGTGTGCACGCGCGCGCGGCACAGCCGCTCAAGTCACCGCCTCTCGTTATTTGGCGCTATTTAAACCAATGTTGTAAAATAACTTCTGCCCAGGCCAGATGTGCTCACGTGTGCACCCGTGAGCCGTGGTTCCGCTGGAACGCGTCTGACCTCTGACAGACGCACTCTGAACTTCAGATCTTCAGCGCGCTGTCAATAGCCTGAATGGGAATCATTTCTTGATTTACTTTGTTACATCCACAATGTTCTGTGTGTGAGGTTTACAATGTCAGAACACCTGCATGAGACAGGTGTTAATTACAATCTGCCAGAATGACTCACCACCTTCAGATTCCTCCAACACCGTTAAAAATGATCAAATACGGAACATATCAGCGTGCGCAGGCCAGCGTGCTGAAGCTCGGCGCATTGTTATTATGAAGCTAGGGCACATGCGGAGGACACGCGCGTGCAAAAATATGCTTGTTTTCAATTACATTTATTGGGCCCACTTACTTTTTCTTTGGCCCACCCACAAATGAGTTTCTACGCTAATGGTGACATATGACAGACTTCTCTGAGCTCCGCAGCCATTACACTTTTCACCTCGCGCACCCCGTAGCGGCAGCTCGCGCACCCCCAGGGGTGCGCGCACCACACTTTGGAAATCCCTGAAACCTCCCAGAGTGCACCAGTTTAATTTTAGTTATTTTCCCAAACAATGTAAAACAAATGTTCTCAAAAATTAGTAAAGCTGAAGATGATTTAAATAAAATACATGCTAAATGTCATGAAAACACTATAGTTTGAAATGAAGTAAAAATGTAAAAACAAAAATAACATTTCTTCCCGCTTTGCTGATTTTTTGAATCCTTTTTGTGGGTTTTTTGCTCATGAAAGTTAAGTTTTGCTTCACTAGTGATTAACTGCAGCAAATGATGCTTTGCTGCATTTATTGCTGCCAATATTAAAGTTAGAGGTTTACCACTTTTATCTTAAGAAGCGCGTCTTTATACCCACTCCAGCTGCTGAGATCAACGTTGACAGAAACGGGGATCCGTGCTGCAACCCGAGCAATCAATCTGCGTATTTCCACTAGAACACGTTTGCCGAAGGATTCAAAAGGATCTGGCTGAATCACACTTTCATTTTCCTCATACTCGACTCACGTGACCAGGCGCAAATGTTCACGTAAACAACGCAATTGCGTCATATGCAAATTAGAACGTTGCGACCTCTAGTAACCTCTGGGCCAGCGGCAGATCAGAACACTTCATAGAAGCACGTGATCATAAGCTTTGATACGTCATACACAGAACGTCACTTCACACTACAAGTCATTGTTAGTCAGAGCACTCGACCGATCAGACGCGATTTTAAAATGCAACACGATATGGATGAATACAACCGGGAGTTGAGAAACAAAAGTCAAAATGAGAGAGAAATCCAGAAATTGGAAGATGAAAATTCAGCATTTGGAGAAAAATCTGCTTTTGAGCATAAAAAACGAGAAGCCGGGCATGCAGAAAACTCAGAACTCAAGCACATCAGAAGGCTGCAGAAAATTGAGGATGATTTAAAACAAGAAAGGGATGAAGCTTTTGTGTTAAGATCTTTAAATCCAGAGACGAGAAGAATAATGAATTTATTTCCCAGGGTGGAACCGATCTCTCAACCAAAAGATGCTGCTGTAAAGAAAAAGGTTAGAGATCCAATGAGTTGGTTACGGGAATAAGAGGGTTAATCCCATGGTGGGGGGTATCATTTTTAAACACAGATGAGGGGAAATTGTCGAAGGGGCATGCTAGCTCAGGCAAATAAACACGAACTAAACTTTCTAGAGTCACGGGTCGGGTTGGGGTTGGGATGGATAAGGCTGAAAGAGAGATGCTAGATCTACAGGATAAAATATGAATGGATTATTTAGTTAGATTAAGTCCTTGGGAAACAGTTTTAGGAAGGCGAAGAGTAAAGGGTGACAGCACCGTGTCAAACTTAGAGGTTGCTTTGTGTTGTAGTGAACCAAACCAGAAATGCTTTAGCCACTGTGAGGTGAATATTCACCTCACAGTGGCTAAAGCTTATTTGGCTGCAAACCGATCCAGAGAAAGCTGGAGATCACGGTCTGATGAAGTCAACAGAACAAGGTCATCTGCAAAAAGCAAAAGCTTAATCCTTAGGACATTTCTTAATTCAACAAACAAAATAAGCCAAACTGAGAGAGAAATCCAGAAATTGGAAGAAGAAATTTCAGCGTTTAGAGAAAAATCTGCTTTTGGGTATAAAAAACGAGAAGCCGAGCATGCAGAAAATATGCGACAGAGAGGCTTGAAACATGATGCAAATATGAAAACCCTCCATCAAAAGATTTCTGCTCAAAATAAACTCATTTTAGAGAATGACAGTTGAATAGCAGCGCTCAGATGGGAAAATGAAAACCTGAGTATTTACAGAAGATTAAATGGAAAACTCGATTTTGACACAAAAAATCTTGAGCGACATCTGAGCAGAGCTGAGATTGATAGACAAATGAAGATCAGCCAGTTACATAAAATGAATCAGCTAGCTTTGAAGGGCGCCCCAGCACAAAGTAATGATGAAAACGGTCTGCATTGGAAAAAGATAATGCCGGATGTAATATTTTAATTCAAGAAAAGATGCGTTTCTAACACCAGCTGAAAGCTCATTCAGAGAGTAACGTTTTAGGTTTTCCCTTAGTTCATAAACCTTGTGACCCAATTGTGGAGGTCTTGAAGTGAAGAGGTAACTTGCAGGTAGACGACACAGTAACCTCCGGTGAACTGCATCAAGCTGATCAGCAATCCGGGAGTCACGGCACCAGTGTAACCGTCTCTTCTTGTCCGTCCAGGGTAACTGGAGTTTTTCTTTTTGTTGCCTCAAATCACCGCACACATACAATCAGGCCACAGACACAGGACTGCTCTTCAAAGCTTTTTACTGGCAGGGTCTGAAATAAAAACAAGCACACAATAATAGTTCATCAGTGTGTGTGCAGTTATGCCTAATCACCAGTAGGCGGCTCTAAAAACACAAACAATCACTGCACATCACTTTCTGGAGTCTGGAGACAAATCCTGACAAGGATTGTCAGACGGACACGGACGTTTGTCAGACTGAAATCATTCAGGAAACGCTGGAGTTAAGCCAAAGTCTCCACAGTAACGAGTCTCCATCTGAAGAAGCCGTTCCACAAACAGTCAAACCGCAGCAAAACATTTCTAAGTGGAGACGCTTCAAAAAGTTTGACTCCAGCGTGTCTGCGGAAACACAAGAACAAGTTATAAACTAATTACCTGCCCTCACACACACCACCCTCACACACACACACACACCTTCACAAACCACCGTCCATTATTCACACGCCTTTACAAAAAACGGGGCTGTATGTTAGAGAAGATGGTCGTGCTTTCGTCTTGCAGAGGTTGCTGGTTTACATGCCAGCTGTGACCCCTCTGTGTGACAGAGCACGTTCTCTCTCATGCACGCGTTGGTTTTCTCCGGGCGCTCCGGTTCCCCCCACAAACATGTGTTTAGGTTAATTAGTGACTCTAAAATGTCTGGGTGAGTGAGTGAGTGAGTGAGTGAGTGAGTGAGTGAGTGAGTGAGTGAGTGAGTGAGTGAGTGAGTGAGAAACTAGTGTGACTGGCCACAATAGAAAAATGATAAATCTCCAGAGTCTGACTCAATCTGGAACAGTCAGATCAACAGTCTCTTATCAAAAAGTATTTAGAGTGTGCTTCAAGTAGGCAAGGCAGCTTTATTTGTATAGCACCTTACAACAGCATCAAACCGACCAAAGTGCTTCACAGAAACTAAAAAATTAAAAAACAAAACACAACATAAAAATACATAAAAACTAAAGCTTAAGAACTAACACTAAAAAGACTAAAAGACTCTCATGCTGAGTTAAAAGCCAAATAATAAAAATAGGTTTTCAAAAGAGATTTAAAACCAGAGAGTGAAGAGGCACTTCTATACTTATATATACATACTTTATATACTTACATACAGATATACCTAAGTAGTAGTGTGTTATCAGTACATTTTATTTGACTCATTCTAGTAAGGGCAAGATGTAAATTTGCAAATCCTATCTGACAAGTTTTAAGCAATTGGCCAGCTTTAACATGAAAAGCTCAAGAGTGAATAATAGTGTAGGAGTTTATTTGGTAATAAATGGCAGCAAAGGGGGTTAGCCCCTATTTAAAACAACCAAAAATTAAATTTATCCCATCCGCTGAATCACCACCTTAACGTGGTGGGTGGGTTTGCGTACCCCCAGGATCCTGAAGGATGTTTAGTCAGGGTGTTGGCTCCAGGTGGGGTCTCCCGTGGCAGAATTTCCTCAGGTGAGGGGTCAGACTAAGAGTGATTCAAAGACTTATTTTATAGAAAGCCATGAAGAAACAGTCTCCATGTTGCAGAACTGACTGGTGGACACTAGACAATCCTCATGGACGAGAAGGTCACCTGTGCAGCTCCAAGCAGCAGAATAAACAAATCTGTTCAGAGTTTTTGGCTTCTTGAAGTTTCTTGATTCTGTTTTTGTAAAGTGATTAAAACATAATAAAAAGGTAAGTAGACTCCTCTGATTTACTGAACATGTCTCGTCTCTCATCTTGAACAAGAAGCCTGTTGGATGAGAGTCAAACGTCTTCAATAAACACAAGTCCAGCTGCCATTTTTAAAAGTTACTAAGAAGATCACGTCCCACATGCTGAGAATTAACACCAACCTAGATCGGTTGTTGGTTAACGACCCAGCAGTCCTGGCTTGGGGTAGTTAGATTAACCTCATCATGTAACCATGCTTCGAGTGTAGTCATGTCTTGTTCATGAGTTCATAAAATATATATTTAAGCCATTTTCCTGTCTAGCAGTGGATTTTCCCTGCAGCTAAGAAGGTTTTGATGTATCATTTCCATTATTGTGGTTTAATGCTCAGATCTTGTACTGCTCTTTCTCAAATCACCCTGTTCACACCCAGAAAGTGTTCGGATGTGTTTTACTTGTTCTTAGCTTTTTTATTTTCCTTTCCATAAAACAAGTCACTCTGTGACCTTTTAACTTTCAACCCCAAACAGTGCGTGACAAGTCTCGGAGTAAAACTAGATGCTGAACTCTCAATGGCCCCGCAGATTATCTCAGTAGTGAGGTCTTGCTTTTAACAGCTTTGCTATGGAGCTAGGATTAGGAAAATCTTCAATGTAACTTGTACCAAGTTTTGTAACTTGGAACATGTTTCATGACATGTAACTTTGGATTCGTGACTTGTAACTTTAGTCTTCTAACTTGTAATTCTCAATTTCTCCCAATGATTGGACAGGAATTCGAGAAATGTGATTGGTAGCTAAGACTCGTGCTCTCATTGGTTCCACCCAAGTTCCTCCCACCGAAGCTAGAATTGAGAAAATAATTTGTAACGCTGTAGATTTGAGGTTTGTACCTGTAGAATGAAATATGTGTTTTGAGTGTTTTGATTTCAAACATGTACATTGATTTTTTTTATTTTGGAGGTTGCTAGGTAAAAACCGAAAGGTTCATGTTTATGAATGTGTGATGTTACAAAATGAGTAGTAAATGTACAAAATAAAAGTTTGATTTTACATAATAAAAAATGCATGTATAAAATGAAAATTTCCTGTTACAAAACAAGAAATAGAAGTACAAATTGAGAATTACAAGTTAGAAAACTAAAGTTACAAGTCACAAATCCAAAGTTACATGTCATGAAACATGTTCCAAGTTACAAAACTAAGTGTTAGACGTAACTAGACGGACCGGTTTTGATCCCTTTAAGTCTAAATTCACAGCTTTAACCTGAATTACTTAATGAGAAAAACAAAAGGAAAATTAGGTGTTGGACTTTAACGCCTGAAACTCCAAACACACAGTCAGACCTGCAGGTCAAACATCTTAAAGTTGCTTGTTTAAATAAAGAAACATCACTTTAAACATTACAGTCTCCTGGGTTAATGATCGTTTTCTTAATCTTTAAAATGAGGTCAACTTGACCCGCCACCTAACAGGAAGGTTAACTATCTGCAGGTGGTTGGTTTGAATATTACAGTGTTCACTGACCTGTCCAGGTGCTGTTCACCCAACCAGATAACACATTTTATTATGATTTTTAACAAAATCGGACAAATGGCATGATAAGTAAAGCATAAATATAATTAAAGAACAAAAATGTAAGTAAAAAAGTGAATAATAATATCATTCGGTTTTAATATTGAATAATAATCCCACGAGATCTGTTTTCAATGTGCCAGTTGTTGCAACCGTTATTTGCCTGCCCTGGGGGCTTGGAGATTGAGGAACCCACCCAAAATGGCAGCGATGCTGTTACACTTCCCAGCACCCAATGACACATCTATGTTTTCAGGTTTATGGGCAACAATGGTAGAGGAGTTGGGTGCCTGCCCCTCAAACAAGGTTAAAGGTTTGCTCCCCGTTCAGTCTGTCGCAGTCGTTGTGTCTTTTGGCAAGACACTTCCTCTTCTTGTCTGTTGGTGGTGGTCGGAGAGACCGGTGGTAGCCTCACCTCTCAATGAGCCACCAGGGCAGCTGGGGCCGCATTGAAGCTCCTCACCACCAGCGTGAATGTGTGTGGGCATGGGTGGTTTGGGGGGTTTAGAACCCTAGAAGGCAACCAGGACATTTACCGTACCTGTGATGACAATTATAGACCTTGTTATCTTTTTAGGTGGATAACTCCTCTGTTGTCTGGTGTAGCTGTGAATTATTCTCTCGTGAGAAGTCACCGTTTCCCAACATGTCAATCGCAGTTACCGTGTTAACTACGCACAGTTACCGTGTTAACTACGCACAGTTACCGTGTTAACTACACACAGTTACCGTGTTAACTACGCACAGTTACAGTGTTAACTACGCACAGTTACAGTGTTAACTACGCACAGTTACCATGTTAACTACGCACAGTTACCGTGTTAACTACGCACAGTTACCGTGTTAACTACGCACAGTTACAGTGTTAACTACGCACAGTTACCGTGTTAACTACGCACAGTTACCATGTTAACTACGCACAGTTACAGTGTTAACTACGCACAGTTACAGTGTTAACTACGCACAGTTACAGTGTTAACTACGCACAGTTACCGTGTTAACTACGCACAGTTACAGTGTTAACTACGCACAGTTACAGTGTTAACTACGCACAGTTACCGTGTTAACTACGCACAGTTACCGTGTTAACTACGCACAGTTACCCTGTTAACTACGCACAGTTACCGTGTTAACTACGCACAGTTACAGTGTTAACTACGCACAGTTACCATGTTAACTACGCACAGTTACCGTGTTAACTACGCACAGTTACCGTGTTAACTACGCACAGTTACAGTGTTAACTACGCACAGTTACCATGTTAACTACGCACAGTTACCGTGTTAACTACGCACAGTTACCGTGTTAACTACGCACAGTTACCGTGTTAACTACGCACAGTTACCATGTTAACTACGCACAGTTACCGTGTTAACTACGCACAGTTACCGTGTTAACTACGCACAGTTACCGTGTGATATGATAGACACATATGATGATGCATTTTTGGCCCAGTTACCTCTGCTTGCTTCGCAGTCAGCATGCTAAATGTTTAAAGTTAAAGTCCCATTAGTCCTCATCACACACTGGTGAAATTACATCTCTGCATGGGATCCATCCCCATGGGGAACGGTGAGCTGCAGCAGTGGCTGCGCTCGGGAACTATTTGGTGGTTTAACCTCCCAACCCCTTACAGATGAGTGACACTGATCTCCCAGTCCCAGGGCAAACACTCCACCACTATCTCACTTTTCTTTTCACACAAGCTGTGGTGTTAGTGTGCAACAGTGAAATCAGTCCCTGCTGAACACTTTCCCACGGCATATGCTACGACCGTTGTCTAGGCTATCGACTAGTATAGTGGAATATGAAAAAATTCATAGTATAACGGAAATAAACACTGGTTTTAGGTACAAATTCGTATACCACACAGGCCTAGACCAAATACACTGCTCACAAGAATTAAAGGAATACTTTTTTTTTGGGCCTGGCATGAAATCAATTAAACCTGTCTGAAAATTTCCTGGTTGATTAAGCAGCTGAGGGCATTGTTAATCACTTTCAGCTGTATTGTGTTCATGGATTTAATGACAGGTGCACTAAAGTGGCAACAATTACAAAACCCTCAAAACAGGACTGGTTTAACATGTAGAGGTCATTTCAAGTTTCTCCCTCGTGAACTTTTTCGGCCGGTTTTCCACTCGTGCTAGTTTTGGCTCTCTACTGGCAGTATGAGGCGATTCCTTAACCCTACAGAAGTTGCACAGCTTGTCCAACTTCTCCGGGACAGCACATCCACACGTGCTGCAGCAAGAAGGTTTAATGTCTCTCCCAGCACAATCTCCAGAACATGGAGGAGATTTCAGGAGACTAGCGGTTATACTCTGAGAGCTGGACAGGGCTGCAGAAGGTCCCCAACCCGATACCTGCTCCTTTGTGCAAGGCGGAACAGGCTGAGCACTGCTCGTGCCCTACAGAATGACCTCCAGAGGGCCACTGGTGTGAACGTCTCTACCCAGACAATCAGGAACAGACGTCCCGACCATAGTCGGACAGGCAAGTGGTCAGCATCTGTGTATGAGCATAGTCAACATTCACAAAAGAACGTAACTCACTCACAGCGGAAGTTGTTTTACGCAAAATGTCGCTATGAGCGTTGAGTACCACCATAGTCTGTTGTTCAGATGTGCCCTGCTGTCTCAGGGCACGCCACTGCTGCAGTACCTGCTTACGCAGAGCCGGATATTCTCTGTTAAGCTCATCAACGTGTCGACGAACTGTGTTAGTCTCAATCGACTTGACTGAAGAGAATCCAAAATTTAAAAGATTGCCAATTGTATTAGCTACTGAGAAAAGTCCGTCAAGGAAACGCTTCGGCCTAATGCTGGTACCGGAAAGGTCACTGTTCGAAACCGTGAATTTAAGTGCCTGGACCAGTATGTGACGGATGTCAGCTTCTGCATGCTGTGTCAGGGTACTAGTCCAGGGAGCTCCCGTTTCCGAGAGGTTGCCGAAGGCATTCGTCATCTTATCAGTACACGCTATAGCGGGGTAGAATTTGACGAAAATCTTTTGTGTGAACAGACCTGGGCAGTCTCAGAACGTGATAACCGAAGAGGGCTCAGGTTCATACAGACACGTTGGAGGAGACTGAGAATGAATCACAGCCGCGGTCGATATCAGATCGATACACGCGACTAACAAAATGTAGTTTGTCAGACCTGAAAATGGAAATCAGGAACGTTTTAGACTGTAGACTGGTGCAGGCTTGCGAAAGTTCGGCGCAGGTGAGCGCTCTGGAGGGCCCTCGGTCGACACGCAGGTGCAGTCAGAGAGATCAGGGTCAGCCAGCAGTGGTACAGGGCGCCATCCAACCCCCCCTTTGGTAGGTGATCCATTCATCACACAGAGTGTTTAGAGTTAGTTAGCCTTGTTTTAAATTGTTTAGAAATAAATCTTCTTAAACTTTAAAACTTGTCTCTCTCTTTTTTGACTCTGGATTAATATGAAGTGTTACCTAATCCCTGCAATAAAAAGTTCTGATCTTCTGTTTAAAGTGATATTCAAAGATCCATCAAATTGATTTCATATTTCCTATGGAATCTCACATTTTATGGATCATTACTTAAGATGTAACTAGCAAATCGTTACAGGAGCATGTCCCGACGTTGTCAAGCATGAACACAAGCTTGTGGGGGCCACACAAGATACTGAAAAGCAATTAGAGTTGCAGAAATCAAGTTTTTGAAATAATGGACTAGCCTACCACATCTTTATTTCACTCCGATTTTAGGGTGTCTACACAACTGAGCCCTCTGTAGGCTGATAACTTTTATTTCCATTAAAAGACTTGGAATCCTTTTGTTCCTAAGACATTGCCCTGTCATTATTTGTATAGATATCCAACTTCATATTGAGATCTGATGTATCTAATGTGTTTCTTTAAAGTGTTCCTTTAATTTTTGTGAGCAGTGTACTTATTTTCTGCACCATGATGCAAATAACTTTAAAAAATCAAACACTGTGATTTTCAGGACTTCTGTTTTACATCTTCTCTCACAGTTGAAGGGATGAAAATTACAGATGTCTCATCTTTTTAAAAGACCACCTGCTCAATCTATGGCTGCCAAATCCTGTTTTAGCTCCACGGCAGATCATAATGAAAAGTTCGACATTATTCTAAGATTTGTTCCTGTTTTTGTGTGAAAGGACTAATAAAGCTAAATGTGATCTGTCTTAAACATAATTTAAAAAACAATTCTGCAGGTTTTCAAGTTAAACAGCACAGATAATATTTTAACAGAGATCTGACTGATGGGTTGGGTTTTATCGCCTTTTTTTACAGAATCAGTGAAAACCTTTAAATGATTAAATAAATTTGTGGTTTGATGAATTTTCTGAACCCAGTAAATGTACAGCTGAGGTGGAATAAATACGTTGTGTCTAATGAACAACCGGCGATGCCACAGACCAAAGTTCCCGCTGTTGAAACAATCATTCACTGTTTTATAGATTAACCTTTCTGCTATACGTCCAGACGACCTGATGAGCGCCTCAGTTCTGGTTTCTCTCTAAGCTTCAGATTCTTCTGAACTCCAGTCAGCTGGACTGAAGCTGTTAAAGTCATGGCTGTTTTAGGCCTTCTGCTCCAGTCCTACTCGGTCTCCCTGCTGGTGGTTCTGGTGGTTCTCCTGCTGACATATCTCCTGACTTCTCCCAGCTTCATTGTCACCAAACACAGGAAGGAGCCACCAGGACCGACACCACTCCCGATTCTCGGGAACCTTCTGCAGGTCGACCTGAAGAGGCCATACCACACGCTGCTGGAGGTGAGGAGGTTAAAGGAGAGGTTTGTCTCAAAGATGAAACTCATTTAATTTTCTTTCTTGGTGTCGGAAAAACTTTTAGTTTTTACAAATTCAAATTCTGAAATGATTAACACTACTAAAACGAATGAAACTAAATGATCCCATTTTAACCAACAGATGACTTTTTTTTTATTTCTGCATCTTTTTAAACATCTCGACTGTTTTTATGAATGAATAAATGAATGAATGAATGAATGAATGAATGAATAAATAAATAAATAAATAAATAAATAAATAAATAAATAAATAAATAAATCTGATCTATGAGGATAATTTGATCTGTTTCAGTTTCTGCTGAATCGCGTTACTGTCGAGCGGGTCGTCCGGTTAACGTTGTGTCTGCAACACTTCACACACCTTGAAGACTTGCTTTTGTTGCACATCAGGGCTTCTCAAATCCTGGTCTGAGGGCCGGTTCTGGTCCATGAACCATTACTTGCTGAGCACAACTGAAAAAGTAAAAACATCTGTATATAAATTGATCTGCAAGACATTTTACTTTGAAAAGTGACTAAAAATTTATGCTATATTATATAACGTGTAATATCTAACAGGATCATAAAAATGCATAAAACTTTAATTAAAATAAACCAAACTCCAAAGAAAATGTCAAAAAGGGGATTTTTGAATAAACAGATGAATTTATGATATTTCATATTATCAGCAACTTTCATTGGATTATAATGGTTTATTATCTGGATTAATAATGTAAAACGCAAACATTTTCATTGCTGTTTGTTGTTCAGTGTGGAAGTTAAATGGTTAGGGTTAGGGTCAGACCTGACCGCCGTCCGGCTCTGTAGCTTTTATTTTTATATTGGAACGCAGAATTAATACTTATTTACAGGGTCAACTTTAGCTAAATTGTAAATGTCACCTTTTAGAGTCCTAAACCCCCCAAGGTGCTTTACCACACAATCATTCCTTCATGCACACATGCATGTTGATGAGCTACATCATAGCCACAGCCGCCCGGAGTGTACTGACACAAGCCCCGTTGGTTCCTTTGGCCACCAGCAGGTAATGTGGGTTAAGTGACTTGCCCAAGGACACAACGGCTGTGACAGACTGAGCAGGGCTTGAACCTGCAATCTTCCAGTTACAGGGCAGACACTAATCCTCTGCCACCCAGTAGAAGAAGAAGCACTCAGGTAAAGCTTTGATCTGGTAAAGTGACTGGAAGTCTATTTTATTTTTGTCCATTAAAAACGTCACGAACAAAAACCAAAACTAAAGTTAGTTTTAATAAATTTGTTATTTTTCCTCACGAATGGGGCGACGGTAACAGAGGAGTTAAGTGCTCGCCCCATAACCGGAAGGTTGCAGGTTTGAGCCCCGCTCAGTCTGTTGCTGCCATTGTGTCCTTGGGCAAGACACTTAACCCCCCTTGTCTGCTGGTGTTGTTGGGAGGGATCGGTGGCGCCATGCGACAGCCTCGCCTCTGTCAGTGTGCCCCAGGGCTGCTGTGGCTACGATGTAGCTCACCACCGCCAGGGTGGGAATGTGTGGGTGTAAAGTGCGTTGGGGGGTTCCAGGACTCTATAAGGACAAATATAGGCCAATTCATCTAAATGTAGGAGGCTGGTTTTACCTAAAAGTAGGCGGAGCCTTGTGCATGGGCTATGTACCAAAAACGACATGAACTTTATTAGTTAAGTTAGCAAATATGTTCTTCAGGTGGGTTTACTTATTAATTAGTTTATTCATGTTAATGTTCCTCTGTTGTCAGTTTTCCAAGAAGTATGGATCCGTCTTCACCGTCTACCTCGGACTCAAGAAGGTGGTGGTTCTGGCAGGATACAAAACGGTGAAGGAGGCTCTCGTTGGCCGGGAGGAGGAGTTTGGAGACAGAGATTTCTTACAGATTGTTAAAGAATTTACCAACGGACATGGTCAGGAATAATAAAAACTATTTAAATATCAAACTGACCTTTTAAAGATTAAGATAGGAGTTAATGGTGTTTGGTTTCAGGAGTTCTGTGGGCCAACGGAGACTCGTGGAGAGAAATGAGACGTTTTACTTTGACCAACCTCCGAGACTTTGGGATGGGGAGGAAGACATGTGAAGACAAGATCATTGAGGAATGTCAGTTCCTCAGTGATGTGTTAAGTAAATATAAAGGTAAAAATTCATATTGTTACCAGAATGCATACATGCATACATGCATACATACATACATACATACATACATACATACATACATACATACATACAGCTACGCTAGGGGAGAGGAGATTATGTGGTGACGTACAAACTTTTACAAGCTGATAAATCTCAAAGTATGTGACTGGCATGGTCGAAACACCCATCATTACATACATACATACATACATACATACATACATACATACATACATACATACATGCATACATACAGTACGTACATACATACATGTACATACATACATATATATATATATATATATATATATATATATATATATATATATATATATATATATATACTTGACCAACGCCTACAATTATTTAAAAAACTTACAAATGAGGGAAAAAAACTAAATATACACATTTTATGTCTTAAATATAAAATTATTTTGTTGAGTTTTAAATATAAAGAATGATTTCATAGTCCTCCATATGTAAATCTATAGTCTGGTCACAACCCATTCAAACCACCCAGTCAACTATGGACAGCGCTAGGACCAATCAGAGCAACAAAAACGTGATGAGATCATCGCTACAGAAACCAGTCAACAGGGCAGTCCACCATACGCGTCAAAGACAAAGTAAACACATCATTTTTGTAAATGAGACTAAAGTCCATCTCCTCGAGTCTCAAAGAAAAGCTTCATTCAAAGTTGAAGCCAAAGCCGTTTTAAACAATCGCTGTTCCTGAGCAGACGCCATCTTTGTAGTTTTTCTCAGTTGTATAGTAGTGGTAAGCATGCCAATCAAATGTAGAGTGATGCGATTGGCTAGAAACAAAACGGTTCGGGCCAATGGTAGACCTGCTGAGGCTGCAATGGAGAATGGCTAGACCAATTAGGCTGGACTGGTATGGTTGGTCTCTAGGGAACAATTTTACACTTTAGGGGGGAATTACCTTAACTAACATTTAAAGCACAAAACTGTTGGTATGATTTTTGAAGCTATAATGTGAAAAATACTGACTAGAAGCTCTACTTCCTGATTTCTTTGCTCCAGGAGAAGCTTTAGACACAATGCTGCCTCTGAACTACGCCGTGTCCAACATCATCTGCTCCATGGCCTACGGCTGCAGGTTTGAATACGATGATCAAGAGTTTACGTCTTTGGTGGATCGAACCAACACACACATCCGTCTCACCGCATCTCCTTCCATCGTGGTCTCTCAGCCTACAATCAGAAACACGCTTTAGAAGTTGTGTCAATCATTCTAACCACTGATTGTTGTTGCTTTAAAGGTTTACAATTTGTACCCATGGCTTTTTAAATGGGTTTCCAAAAGGAAGGAAATCCTGGGGCTCGTTGCCGCCAACAAGCAGCAGAACTTTGCCATGTTCCGTCGGTTAAAGGAGACGCTGAACCCACAGATGTGCAGAGGGATCGTGGACGCTTTTCTGGTCCGCAAACAACATCTGGAGGTTTGTATAAAGTCATGAAGACTGTAAAAGTGAAAGCAATAAAAATGTTGAACCCACATCTGCCTCGTTGATCTTACAGTACCATCATAAAACCATCTCACAATGAATTCCTGCATCAGAGTGGTTTTGTTGTCCTGTTAGCCTAGAAGTCAGACCACCATGTTAGTCGTGTTTTTGCAGGAATCTGGGGTTAAAAACAGTCACTTCCACAATGAAAACCTGTTAATGACTATCACGAACCTGTTCACTGCTGGAACAGAAACAACATCCACCACACTGAGATGGGCACTTCTCCTCATGGCCAAGTATCCAAAGACACAAGGTAAACACAAAACATCTCTGGATGTGTTTCCAAAACCAAATATGGTTTTGTTTCATGACGCAACAGTCTATCCATGGCATATTTAGGTTGAAAAGAAGAAATGGTCATAAAAGTATAAAAATATAGGATGTTTGTTACATAACTTAATGCTTCTGCACCTTAACCAGCAGTAATCAGGATCACGAGTTTCTGAGACATAGTTTCACAAGTCAAAAGCTGAAAAGTTCTGAAACAGCTGGTTTAATTGTTCTAAAACTAAGCAGACAGGTGCCACTGAGACTCATTTACCTGTAGTGAGGTTCCGTTTCATCAATAAGACCAGATCCAGGAGGAGGTGAAGAGGGTTGTAGGAGACCGGCAGGTGCAGGTAGCTGACAGGAAGTTCTTGCCGTTCACTGAGGCCGTCATCCACGAGACACAAAGACTGGTCAGCATCCTCCCTGCTTCGCTTCCTCACAGAACCAACAAAGATTTCTACTTCCACGGTTACTTCATCAAGAAGGTGAGACCTAAAGGAAATTCAATTCAATTAATTTCAAAAATACTTTATTAATCCCAGAGGGAAATTGATTGCTGTAGTAGCTCAGAATAATAATAATAATAACCAAGTCATCAAAGAGTTGTTGTATATTACAATGGCTGTTGGCAGGAAGGATCTCCAGTAGCGGTCAGTGTTGCAGCGAAACTGAAGAAGCCTCTGACTGAAAACACTCTTCCGTTGTCGGACAGTCTTGTGAAGAGAATGCTCAGGGTTGTCCATAATTTTCTTGATTCTCTGGAGAATCCTTCTTTGCATGATCTCCTCCAGTGGTTCCACAGTCGTCCCCAGAACAGAACCAGCCTTTTTAATTAGGCTGTTGAGCCTTTTCAGGTCCCTGCTTCGGATGCTACTACCCCAACAGACGATGGCTGAAGAGATTACACTCTCAACAACAGACTTGTAGAAGATCTGCAGCATCTTGCAACAGACATTGAAGGACCTAAGCATCCTCAAGAAGTGCAGTCTGCTGTGCCCCTTCTTGTAAACGGCTTCACTGTTCTTTCTCCAGTCCAGTCTGTTGTCCAGGTAAACTCCAAGGTGTTTGCATTTCTCAACCACATCCACTTCTTCTCCCATGATGGAAACAGTGTTTGACTCCTCCCTGTTTCTTCTGAAGTCTAAAATCATCTCCTTTGTTTTGTTCACGTTCAAGGTCAGATGATTGTTTCCACACCATGCCACAAAGCGCTCCACCAGCTCTCTGTACTCAGCTTCCTGTCCATCTCTGATACACCCGACAACTGCAGAGTCATCTGAATATTTCTGTAGATGACAGGTCTCTGATTTGTACTGGAAGTCTGAGGTGTACAAGGTGAAAAGGAATGGTGAGAGTACAGTCCCCTGTGGTGCTCCAATGTTACTGATCGCCTGGTTTGATGTGCATTTCTTCAGCCTCACAAACTGTGGTATGTTTGTCAGGTAGTCTTTAATCCAGGCGATAGTTGAGGCCCCCACCTGTGTCTTCTGGAGTTTCTGGCAAAGCACATCAGGCTGGATTGTGTTAAATGCACTGGAGAAATCAAAGAACAAGACCCTCACAGTGCTGCCTGCTTTGTCCAGATGACAGTGGGTTGGTTGAAGCAGCTGGATGATGGCATGTTCAACTCCAACTCCATGGCGATAAGCAAACTGCAGTGGGTCCTGATATGTTCTAGTTTGCTTATTCAGGTGGACCAACAGGAGTCTCTCCAGGACCTTCATGATGTGGGATGTCATGGCAACCGGTCTGTAGTCGTCAATGACTGATGGGCGAGTTTTCTTTGGAACTGGAACAAGGCGGGATGTCTTCCACAGGACTGGAACCTTCTCCTGGGCCAGGCTGAGGTTGAAGAGGTGCTGCAGATTCCCACAGAGCTGCTCTGCACAGGCCTTCAGTACCCTGGGGTTGACACCATCTGGACCTGCAGCGTTGTTCCTGTTCAGTCTCTCCAGCTGCCTCTTCACCTGACTTCTAGAAACAGATAGGTGGGAGGGGGAGGTAAATGGGGCAGCAGCATCTCCTGACTTGGTTGAAGACAGATTTATAGAACCAGAAGAGTCCATGACTGCATTAGAGGACAAAAGAGCTGGCGTGTGACAGGACAATGTTGGATCAGAGGAGGATGGGATGTGTGATTGGCTGAGGACAGTCGAGGAGGATGCTGGGTTTGTTCCTGAACTGAACCTATTGAAGAACTTGTTCAGTTCATTGGCTGTGTCCAGGCTGCTATCTGTGCAATCATTCCTCTGCTTGAAGTCTGTGATCTTCTTCATCCCTGACCAGACATCTCTGATATTGTGCCTCTGTAGTTTGTTCTTCAGCTTCCTGTATGCCTGATGAAACAAGTGTTTCATCAAACTATTCTAGTCCAATTGGTTTCCACCAGTTGATGGCAGTGTTTACGGAACGTTCTCTGGGCTGCATGGTGGAGCGGTTGGTAGCATGTTTGCCAAGCAAGCTAGGTCACCAGTTCGAATCCGAATCCGAGCTGCAGCCTTTCAGTGAAGAGTTAACATTTTCTCCCCATACATGCTAGGAGCTATGTTCTCCTCCTGTACACATGGAGTTAGCATGCTCTCTTCACGCATGCGTGAAGATAATGTTCTCCCCATGTATGCGTGGAGTTAGCTCGTTCTCCTCATGCATGCTAGGAGTTACCATGTTCTCCTTTTGCATGTGTGGAGATAGCATGTTCTCCCCATACATGCTAGGAGTTAGTTTGTTCTCCTCATGCATGCTAGGAGTTACCATGTTCTCCTTCTGCATGAGTGGAGATAGCATGCCACATACATGCTAAGAGTTGGCATGTTCTCCTCACGTATCCATTGAGTTGCATTTTCTCCTTCTGCATGCATGGAGATAGCATGTTCTCCCCATACATGCTAGGAGTTAGCATGTTCTCCCCATACATGCTAGGAGTTAGCATGTTCTCCCCATACATGCTAGGAGATAGCATGTTCTCCACATACATGCTAGAAGTTAGCGTGTTCTCCCATTGCATGCTAGGATTTAGCTTGTTCTCCTCATGAATGCTAGGAGTTACCATGTTCTCTTTCAGCATGAATGGAGATAGCATGCTACATACATGCTAAGAGTTGGCATGTTCTTCTCATGTATCCATTGATTAGCATTTTCTCCTTCTGCATGCATGGAGATAGCATGTTCTCCATACATGCTAGGAGTTGGCATGTTCTCCCCATACATGCTAGAAGTTAGCTTGTTCTCCCATTGCATGCTAGGAGTTAGCTTGTTCTCCTCATGCATGCTAGGAGTTACCATGTTCTCCTTCAGCATGAATGGAGCATGCCACATACATGCTAAGAGTTAGCATGTTTCTCATGCATCCATTGCATTTGCATTTTCTCCTTCTGCATGCATGGAGATAGCATGTTCTCGCCATACATGCTGGGAGATAGCATGTTCTCCCCATACATGCTAGGAGATAGCATGTTCTCCTCATACATGCTAGGAGTTACCATGTTCTCCTTCAGCATGAATGGAGATAGCATGCCACATACATGCTAAGAGTTGGCATGTTCTCCTCATGTATCCATTGAGTTGCATTTTCTCCTTCTGCATGCATGGAGATAGCATGTTCTCCCCATACATGCTAGGAGTTAGCATGTTCTCCCCATACATGCTAGGAGTTAGCATGTTCTCCACATGCATGCGAGGAGTTACCATGTTCTCCTTCAGCATGAATGGAGATAGCATGGCACATACATGCTAAGAGTTGGCATGTTCTCCTCATGTATCCATTGAGTTGCATTTTCTCCTTCTGCATGCTAGGAGTTAGCATGTTCTCCCCATACATTCTAGGAGATAAAATGTTCTCCCCATACATGCTAGAAGTTAGCATGCTCTCCCATTGCATGCTAGGAGTTAGCTTGTTCTCCTCATGCATGCTAGGAGTCACCATGTTCTCCTTCAGCATGAATGGAGCAGGCCACATACATGCTAAGAGTTGGCATGTTCTCCTCATGTATCCATTGAGTTGCATTTTCTCCTTCTGCATGCATGGAGATAGCATGTTCTCCCCTTACATGCTAGGAGTTAGCATGTTCTCCCCATACATGCTAGGAGTTAGCATGTTCTCTCCATACATGCTAGGAGATAGCATGTTCTCCACATACATACTAGAAGTTAGCATGTTCTCCCATTGTATGCTAGGAGTTAGCTTGTTCTCCTCATGCATGCTATGTTCTCCTTCAGCATGAATGGAGATAGCATGCCACATACATGCTAAGAGTTAACATGTTCTCATGTATCCATTGCATTTGCATTTTCTCCTTCAGCATGAGCATGTTCTCACCATACATGCTAGGAGTTAGCATGTTCTCTCTGTGTATGTGTGGATTTTTTCCCTTTTTCCTCCCACAGACCAGAAACATGCCTTGTAGCTTAACTTAAAACTCTAAATTGTCCCTTGGTGTGAGTGAGTGACTGGTTGTGTGTCTCTGTGTCCCTGTGATGGACATGGAGACCTGTCCAGGTTGTCCCCACCTCTCACCAGAAGACTACTAGAAAAATGCACCGGGGCCTCATTTATCAAGCTTGCTTATGCACAAAACGGGTCGGAAAACTGCGTAAGCAACTTTCCACGCAAACTTTGGGATTTATGAAAGAAAACTTATCGGAAAAATGTGCGCGACTTTAAGTTGACTAAGGACCTGGCTTACGCACATTTTGGAGATGGAGAGCACCTGCAGTGCTGCTGCTGAGAAGGATAAAATTATGAAACCCTGCAGCATTATCACTTGTACTGCTTCATTTTCACACAGAACAAGACCCCCCACATGCACACACGTGCGCGCGCACGCACGCACACTCACACACAGTCTGAAGCACAGAATACGGAATGCAGAATATCAGCAGGGGGACAGATTGAGACAGAATGTCATGCGTCTGTGACAGTGTGTGTCTTGTCACTGTGACCCGATTGATCATGCGCCCTGGCTACTTGTACAGGGGAGATCTCTGTTTGGCTGACTGGTTAGCATGAATGACTCTCAGCTGGGAGTCTGGGGATCAAATCCTGATTGGACCATATTTTTTTTATATTCGCCACAGATCTCAGAAGAATTCACAGCATTGACGGCTTCAGCAACGCTGCGCCACTCCGTGGATTTTCTCTTATTTGTTTTGTAAAAGCACTTCCTTTCATTATTCCATCTCACCCACAAGTACCTCAACTTCTGCTTCTGTGAAATTGCGCTTCCTTGATCTGCCTTGATCAACGGTCGCCATTGTCATTGGCGGAGCGCTGCAACAGCCGGCTTATGTATATGCATGAGATCCTCAAGGCACTTTGCATTGACTATTTATGGCAGTAAGTGGGCGTGGTGAGGGCGGGATGTGACTAAAAAGCAGCTGAGAACATTTCTAGATAGTTTCTGATTTATGAAGCGGAGAGTGCGTGCAGCTGTGCGTACTCCATGTTTGATAGATGACAAACCTGCTTGGCGTAAGTACCTTTTTTTTTTTTTTTTTGCTGAGCTTAAGTACGGTTTTAGTAAGGATTCTACACAATGTTTGATAAATGAGACCCCAGCTCCCCAGACCTTACTGAGGATGAAGTGGTTAAGATGAGTGAGTGATGTTATACACTTTTGTGAAGAATTTGCCATTGAGTTACAAGCAGAACGTTGGGTCTATCAGATTTTAACTTTAAAATAAAACTTGTGAAGTGGGAAAATTAACAACCTGGAAAAAATTCACAAACTAGGAAAAGTCCAAACAATCAAAGCTCACTAATCTATTTAGAGGTTGTGACAGAAGACCTGAGGGCCTCTGGTGGTTAGAAATGGGAATACAAACAAGTCTGGCTTTAATAAGGAGACACACTTCACCACAGGGGTCAGCATGAGTAGCTAGCATCATCTCACTATTTAGGTTAATTATTAAACAAATCAAAGACTTTCATTCAAACAATAAAAAAGTTTGTTTTTTCCTTTAGAAAGTGACGTTCCACAGCTAAATTTGTCAGGTAAAAAAAAAACGTTTAGGATTTATGTTTTTACAGGGAACCACCGTTTATCCTCTCCTGACTTCCGTCCTGCACGATCCCACTGAGTGGGAGAAACCACACACCTTCCATCCCGCTCACTTCCTGGACAAAGAGGGAAAATTTGTCAAGCGAGACGCCTTCATGCCCTTTTCCGCTGGTTTGTATCGCGTCTCTATTTGAGCTAAATTTAACTAACAAGGTGTCCAAACCTTTATTCATCGTTTCCTCCTGCAGGTCGTAGGATTTGTCTGGGAGAGAGTCTGGCCAGGATGGAGCTCTTCATCTTCTTCACCACCCTCCTGCAGCGTTTCAGATTTACTCCTCCTCCTGGAGTTTCAGAAGAGGGCCTGGATCTGACTCCTTGTGGTGGGATTAATCTCAACCCTTCACCTCACAAACTGTGTGCCATTTCTCGTATGTGAGGAAGAGGAGGCGGTCTTTTAAAAGCTGTATAGAAAAAAGCTAAATCTTCAACTTTATTTACATCAAATCATTATAAAATTATTATTCCCTCAAGTATCAGCCAAATAAATCTACCAATAATAAAATTATTCACTTGTTTCTGCATGTTAACTGTTTTATAATGCTCCACTTTCATAATAAACTTATTTTACTAAATCACAGTTGTTGTAAAACACGATAAAACTTTGATGCTCCTACGATGAGGAACTCGTACCACATGAAGAAAAAAACAAAAATGTACTGAGATTAAACTCCCAATGTTCCAGAACTCACCTGATACTCCACTAACCAGTTAACCCTCCAGATTATGGGTGTCAAAGTAGAAAACATGCAGGATAGTGGTCCTCCAAAGCCACCTGGTCTTGGTCAAGAGCCTAGAATGCAACTCCAGTCCCTTCTTTAGGGAATGATATCCATTAAATCCAGCCAATCCCATCAGCAGCAAGTTAACAAAGGTGGATGTTAAAAACGATGAAACCAGGGTTAAAACAGACACCAGGAACCCAGAAACCAGCGTGGAATGGAGGGAAGCTACAGAAAATATGCCTTTTTCTTCAGGAGATTGATAATTCTTTGGTGCAACCTCTAATCCAGAAAACATGTTCCAAAAATAAGCCCTTTTGTCTAGGATTCTAAAGAACCAGCCTCTGCAGAGCCTGAGGTTGTCTCTTTCTGGTCTTGTGAGAAAATGTGTTATACAACTCTGGATTGTGGTCAGGAACAACAACAACAACAACAATAAATAAATAAATAAATAAATAAATAAATAAATAAATAAATAAATAAATAAATAAATAAAAACAATAAACGTGCATCACGATGCTTGTTTCAGACCAAAAATGTTGAATATCCTCAATTTATGACCAAAGCAGTCGCAACGGGCTTTCGCGCAGACCAGGGTGCTTTTCACACACCACACACAGCAGGAACCTCTGATAAGATTATCTTTAGAAAAACCTCCTGAAGAAAACTGGAAGAGGAGAATCAGGACAACACTGGGTGTATACAAATCTTTTTGTGTGAACTGGGCGCAAGCAACCGAACATTCGAAGATCTTCTGCCCTGTTTTTAAGGACACATGTCATTTGCACTGATAAAAGTGGGATTGTTTTACGGCGTACAACCCTGGAATGCTCAATGATTCGAACTTAAGACGCCCTTTGAATAAGAGGTGAAACACCTTCAAGTAACAGGAAAACAAGCCCAGTTGCTTCTTCATCAAGGTAGGAAATGAGGAAGGATAACATTGTTTCTGAACTTTGGTTCTAGATAGAAGCAAAACTGTTGCATCGGAGAAGATGGGGTGTCAATCCTGGTCCTGGATGACCAGTATCCAGCAGGTTTTGTGGTTTCTCTGCTCCAACACACTTGATTCAGTGGTTGAATCACCTGTGCAGCAGCTCATCAGGCTCTGCATATGCCTGTTAATCACCTGCAGCAGTGTTAAAACTAAAACCTGCTGGATGCCGGCCCTCCAGGACCAGGATTGGGCACCCAAGGAAATTGCTTCAGTTTGTAACAGCTTTAATTATGTGGTCTCTTTAAGACAGCCCAAGTCGTCTTGTTATGATGTCACCAGTATGCGCCACTACCTGCCCGCTTTGCTAAACTTGGGAGAAAAGTGCTACAGTTGGACACATGGACTGAACTTTCTCTCCCTCACTCAAGTAACATTACGAGTTGTGTGAACACTGCTTGTGGGATAGCAGCCATTCAACCGGGCATCAAATGGTTGTTGCAGAGTGTGTGCTGATTAAAGGACATACTTTGTGGGATTCCCCAGAACCTGAGTGGTTGTAAGTTATTCCCGTCCGGTAAAGTGTTTCTGCCGCTCCCTCTCAGCCATTGAACGCTACCAAGACATTACAAGTTTCCTTTGGACTTTCCAGACCAGGTCCAGGAGGAGCTGAACATTGTGGGAAGGTCGTCAGCTGCTGGCCAAATACCGACTCAGTTAAGCAAAATGCAAAATGGCTGAATCTATTTTATGTGTTTCGTAAATAAAAAGGCAATGTGATTAACCTAGAATGGATTCTCTTTTCCAAAGAACAACGGTTTTTCTTCTCTCGTGTTTCCATCCTGCAAGACGGGAGTGAATGGGAGAAGACAGACGTGTCTTATCCCACTCCCCTTCTGGACAAAATTGGAAAGTTCCTCAAGCGTGATGCCTTCCTCCCCTTTTTCAGCTGGTTTGTGGACTTCCTGAATATTTCTTCTAAATTCTACATATACAGACTGTTTCTCTCAGGTACCAGGATGAGTTCAGGAGAGAGTCTGGCCAAGATGGAGCTCCCCATCTTCTTCACCCTCCACACTGCCGTTTCACCCCTCCACCTGGAGGTCCGGAGGAGGAACTGGATCTGAATCCAGCAGTTGGTGGGACTCAGCCCTCAGCTTTATAAACTGTCGCTGAGGAAAAACAAAAATAGCACTGAAATGAGTGCTGAAAGCATAACAGAGCAAATATGAATTTAAAGTGTGTTAAAAATCACTGAATGTTAAAGTTTACATTTCATAAGGAAAACATGAAAACTACAGGGGCTACTGGTTAAGAGTGCATCTCCTATTTTATGTAAGATTCTTTTCCCTTGTTGGCAATGGTTGAAACTTTCGTCCAGAAAATTATTTTTTCTGTTTTCACACATTTTGATGGTTGAACTAGTCAAAGGTTAGATTTTATCTGTATGAATGCATTAATATAAATAAGGGCTGCAGTAGACTTTAGTTTTATCGGGGAGGGTATCGCTGCAGACCCGGAGACTGCAGATTCAGGCTTGTGCTGTTTTTGAGACAGCGCCGCCCACTGTTTGCTAGCATTCCAAGATGAAGTACGATCGGAGAGTAAGTATAGAACATGGAGAACAGTATTTGTTTAATTAGTAAGAAGGAAGAAAACCAAAAACATAATGGACCATCCAAAGGACCAATAATGCAGCTGGGTTTTAAATCAAGTTTTACTTTAATAAAACATATTCAGTTCATCACTGCTAAGTTCCACACAGCATTCTGCATTGAATTAATGAGCCATATGTGCTTTGGTCCATCAAGGTGTTACGAGGTGGTTGCTCTAAGGATGTCCAGAACCAGGAAAATTGGAAAAAGTTTTTTATTTGTTTTTGTTTCTACAAAGAACTTCAATTAAATCAATATGATCATAGGCGTCATTTTAACCGGGGACGCCGGGGACATGTCCCCGGCAAAATTTGTGATTGGCAGCAGTGTCCCCCGCACTTTCAAAAACACCTGCTGATGAGGATTTTTGTTTTACCAGCTCAGATCTTATACCGGGGTCGGCAACCTGTTCCCATCAAGGAGCCATTATTACCCATTTCCCACGGTAATTCTGGACAGACCTTAATAAGCAGTGACTTAAGTGAAGCAGGCAGGTCGCGCTAGAAAATTTCGTTTAAAAAGACGTCATAAATGTGTTCCCCGTCCTTTTTATTTATAAAATATGAAGTAAAAACTCACAATTTAATTTTCATTCATTTGTCATTAATATTTAGTCTACAACTGTGCGTTAAGTGGACCATCTTCCAGTAAACGCAAAGCATCCAGTCCACCTCTCCAAATGCGTAAAATGTGCATCAGCCGCTAGTTAGCCGCGCCGCGCGCACCATCAGCTGATCAGCCCAGACAAGAGCAGAGATGTGGATGGAGATTACATTCTACAGCAGCCTGATCATCGTTTAAATACGTAAACCATCACCTGTCTTCTAGTCCATGCTATCAGCATTATTTTAATTGGTGTGTGTGTGTGTGTGTGTGTGTGTGTGTGTGTGTGTGTGTGTGTGTGTGTTTTCCACTTCAAACACTGGTCTAACCAACCAGACCAGCGTGTCCAGTAACACATTAATGTTACAATTAAACAGTTTCACTTCATGTAGGCTAGGAACGTTTCACCTGCCGTGGCTCGACCGCTTCTGCTCCACATAAACTTTGTGCGTGATCAAATGTCTCTATGCGTCATGCGTCTCCATATTAGAGACGGGAACAAGCGCTGTTCAGCCAAAGTTTCATAATTTCATAAAAAGAACATTTTTCCAAGTGACACATCCCTCAGAGAGACCGGGTTTCCAGACTGTTTCAGTGGGAGGAAATCTTATCGTATGCGCCGTGGTTCTGCACTGCAAACCAGATCTTCAGCTCACTGTCCACCGTGGGCGCTCCGAGCCATGCTGAACACAGTGTCCAGTATAAAGCTCTGATGTTCTGATGGGAATATTTTACCTCCGCGATGTGCGTTAACGATTAAAATGTCAGCTCATCCATGCGCTTCAGTGTGCGTCAGGGTAATTCTTTCAAACCAAGCAACATCCTTGAGTTCTTCTGTCAAAATAAACAGTCAAATGGAAATATCTGTAACCTGCCGTTTAACTGTTTTGCCTTCCTGTGAAGATTGTTGCAAAGAGAAACAATTAAACTTGATTAACCCCAGAGCCACGCAGAGAACCATGCAGTGCGCATGCGGGAAGATTCCTCCCACTGAAGCGAGTGTTTTCCAAACCCTGTCTCTCAGAGAGACTTGTCACTTAGAAAATGTTCCCTGATTATGAAACTTTGGCTGAATAGCGCTTGTTCCTGTCTCCAATGTGGCGACACATCCAGGAGCTGAGGAGAATCCCAGAATCTCACATCCTCTTCAGCTCATAAAGTGCCTATATGATTACGCACAAGCGTGACCGGTCAACCACCGCAGACCGGGTTGGACCTGTTCAGGTTTACGCAGACAATCTTTACATTTAGAATTGGCATACAGGTGTAAAATTAATGCAGTAAAATATAAAGCATTTTATTTAAATATCCATTCATTATTTTACAAGCCCAGAGAGCCGCATCAGATGGATGGAAGAGCCGCATGCGGCTCCAGAGCCGCGGACTGCCGACCCCTGTGCTAGCCTACTTTATTGTCCCCAGCAATTTTTAAACCCCACTCAAGTGTATGGTTATTGTCCCCAGCAATTTTTAAACCCCACTCAAGTGTATGGTTATTGTCCCCAGCAATTCTGAAAACAAACTGACGCCCTTGAATATGATAAAAGCTTTTATTTTTAAAAGTTACTCAGGAGTTTTCAAATTTGTATTCTGAGAACTACTTCACTGAAGCTTTAACAACGAATAAAGTTTTTAATAAGCTTCACCAAAAATTACATACTTTTATATGTAAGTGTTAAACAGTAGAAGCTTGAATCTGCAGCAGGCGTGACTCTGCGGTGTCCGAGTCTGCAGCCTTGAACCTGCAGTTGCAGTTACACATTGGTCCTTTAGAGGTCGCCGTCTCAAAAACAGTACAAGCCTGACTCTGCAGTCGACCTGACTCTGCAGTCGACCTGAATCTGCGGTCTCCGGGTCTGGTCTGCAGCGATAACTATTGGTTTTATCACCTATGGGGATTTGGTGCCATCTGCTTGTCATAATTCACTAGATTTCACTGAACTGAAGAGCATTACGCATCAGTTGCCTCATATTTGATCTAATCTCATTTGTCACTCTGGCCTAAGGAAGCTGAAAGGCAGAATATAGTGCACAGGGCTTGTTTGGAGCTGCACCTCACTGGTTCTGGTGGGGAGGATGATGTCCTCACACAAGTTTCATCAGTCAGTCATGTTACTGATGTTCTCTCATCCAAGTCTGTAGCCTCAGAACATCCTTGCATAGTTTCTTCACCTCCTCAGTTCTGGTAACAGGTTGTTCTTTGGGGTTTCAGCACCAATCAGTAAGAGATCATCTGCTTTTCCAGTCGCCGGTCCTGCAGAGCAGCTAAACGCATGTTTGATGTTAGTAGTTTTAGTGGAGCAGGTTACAGTTTCTAAAAAGCCTTTTGTGTCTGTAGCTTTGCAGCAACTGTGCTGATGGCATCACCTGGAGAGTCAGCAGAACGCCCACTAGAACCAAAACACGGGTGAACACCCTTGGTAGGACAAAATCTCACAGCTTTCGGTTCAGTATCTGGGCTGCAGAGAGGATGTTTTACAGCAGCACGTTGTGGATTACGCCATCTGATGTCAGGGAGAGCCGCTAATCCACCTGTCCTGTTTCAGTGAGACACAATACAGCAGTTCCCACACTCTCGATGGGTTTCTGAAATTTAAATCAAGAAAATTCTTCATCATTCAAAAGTCTAATTTGTGTTTCTTGTAGTTTTTTATTGTTATGTCATCTAGCAAATAGGAAAACTGCAATAATAGACAATACTTCAAACAATGCATGTCCTACAGCAAAGATAAACTGCTAATAAAATGATCTGTTTACCTTGGCTTACCCGGGGTCAGGTTGTGGGGGCATCAGTCTAAGAACGGAGGCCCAGATTTTCCTCCCCAGCCACTTGGGCCAGCTCTTCGGGGGGAATCCTAAGACGTTCCCTGGCTAGCCAAGAAACATAGTCTCTTCAGCGTGTCCTCACCAGGGAGGTGTCTAGGAGGCATCCTGACCAGATGCCTGAGCCACCTCAACTGGCTCCTCTTGATGTGGAGGAGCAGCAAGTCTACTCCAAGCCCCTCCCGGCTGGCTACGCTTCTCACCCTATCTCTAAGGGAGAGCCCAGCCACCCTGTGGAGAAAACTCATACTGGCCACCTGTATTCGCCATCTCGTTCTTTTGGTCACTGCCCAAAGCTGGTGACCATAGGTGAGGGTAGGAACATAGATCGACCGGTAAATTCAAATTCAATTCAATTCAATTCAAATTTAAAAAAAAAACTTTAATCATCCCCGAGGGGCAATCGTTTCAGTACAGAAGAATTGGTACTGTGGTCATTCGCAACAAGAGTCGTGCTACCGTTAATTAGATGAAAAGGGGATTACATGAGGATAAATTGGGAAAAAAGGCATACCAGAGTTACTCCCAGCAGGGCGTAGCTTTACTATGCAAAAAAACAAAAACAAAAAAAAACTTCTCAATCATATAAGCACGAACATCAACTATTCACAACATGAGACACAGAGAGGAAGGTGGTGGTGGTGGTGGTGGGGGGGGGGGCTGGGATCCTGTTTCCCCAGCGAGAGCAGCCCTATGGCGCTCAGCCACTGTAGCCACAGGTGGGAGGGAGATCTTGGGAGGAGCGCAGAGCACATTGACACCTGCAGGTTGATGACCTCGCCAGGCTGAAGTCCACCAATCCGACGGCGGGGGGGTAGGTCGGGTTTTCACAGCATCTGTCTGCATTCCTACGTGGGGGTTTGTTGTTGGCATTCACAAGGCTACCATGGCGTCTGATTCGGATAACGACTTTGTTTGGGTCAGGCAGAGATAATTTTCCTCTCTGCCTTGAAGTCTGTAACTGATCATTCAAGTCCTCCAGTGAAGCCAATTTAGGTTTTAAACATCTCCACACCGTCCAGTGACCCTCTCCGAGATGACATCCATTTTGCGCACTAATACCGGTATCGCAGCTAGAACATTGTCCAGCTTACGATTCACCTCGAGTAACGTCCCAGTCTGTGAGGTCTCCACACGGACGGTACTTTCCGTGGGTGCGGGTCGCCCTCCAATCGCTCCCATCTTCCCAAATTTCCAGAAAACCAGATATCCTCCCACTCCAATCAGAAGAAATCCAGTGATCATCAGGCCAAATATCCATGCATCTTCGACATCCTCAATGGACAACTGAGAGAGGCATACGATCTTCCACTCCCTCCAGGAATCAAGCATATATCCCGCTGCGTGTGTCCCTTGCGGGCAAGTGGGAGCCCCCTCCTCTGTTCTCATCGTAGAAAAAATCTTGTCAATCGCGTTGAATGACCAATTAATTAAATCCATTCTAAAAAATAGGGTTTTTCAGAAGAAATGCAGAGAAGTGCTCTGTGGGCAGACAGGACAAAGAGCCTTGGGAAAAAAAGATAAGGGAGCAAAAGCAGAAGCGTCTGTACTCTGCGAGTGCCGGAAGAACTCTCCGAACAAATCGAGAGGTTTACCTTCTGGTTCAATTCTCTCTTCACCACGACAGACTGGTACAACGCCCGCATCACTGCAGATGCAGCACCAATCAGCCTATTAATCTCATGCTCCATCTTTCCCTCACTCGTGAACAAGACCCGGAGATACTTGAACTCCTCCACTCCTTCTAACGGGTCTTTCAGCCTGTACTGTGAGACCTCTTCAAATGGTCCAGAATGCATCTGCGCATCTTCAATCAACCTAAAAGAGCACATGTCACCCTTCTGTTCATTGAGCTCCACTGACTACCGCTAGCTGCACGCATCAAATTCAGATAGCTAACAGTAGCATACAGAGTCCTGGATGGCACGGCTCCCATCTACCTGAATCCTCTCGTAAAGGCTTACATTACAGCTCGGCCGCTTTGGTCATCAAAGGATCGTTGACTAGCAGTGCCTACACCACGCCCAGGACAATCCAGACTCTTTTCATGTGCCGTTCCACAAATGTGAAATGACCTTCCAAGAACTACCAGAACAGGGGCATCCTTGTCAATATTCAAGAAACTCATGAAGACCCTGCTCTTCAGAGAGCATCTTCTAAACCAGGACCCTCGCAGCACCCGCCCCCCACTCTACTGTCCACTCTATGTCCATGGAATTAACAAGAAAGTCTCACTAAGATCCTCAATACATTGAATCTTTAACTTTGCTGCTCCTACAAACTGAACCTTGGCTTAATTATTATTCAGAATGAGGAGAACGTATACATCAGTCAAACGATACAGCTCAGACACTTCTATACAATCTAAAGGTAGATTATAGTTTCAAAGGTCTGACAAAGTTCTTATGTTTATTATAACGTTCTCAAAAATTTAACGGTTATTTCCCCAATATCTCAGTAAAAACACCAACAATTTTAATGCCAGTTATTATAAATGTTGGGATAGAAAGCTTACTCACACAATAATAAAGTTTATTTTGTATAAAAACGAGAAAATATGTTTATTCATGAAAGCTACGTCTAAATCTTAAAGTCAGCCAACATGTGACTAACACGTAAATGATACTTGTTGTAATGAACTGAGGTACCTTTGGTTAAACTGCTTGTAGTTTTATTGTCAGCATGACACTCCTCCTCATCTTCGGACTTTGCCTTAAGAAGCAGCGGCTCAGGGATCCATCCCAGATCCATACCAGAGAAGATCTCCCATCTGTTAGTCATGGCAGCACTGGACCTTTTTCTCCAGACCTTCAGTCCCGCCTCACTTTTAACTTCTGTGCTGCTTTTGCTGCTCGTCTGTCTCTACGTTTTGCCCACATTCAGCTCTCAGAAACAGAAACCAGGACCTCCAGGACCAAAACCGCTCCCCATCGTGGGCAACCTGCTACAGCTGGATCTCAAGAGACCTGATAAAACCTTCCTGGAGGTGAGGAACTACCAGCTGTCAAATATTTACACAGCATAATAAAGAGGCCAGGAAATGTCTAGGTAACCGTTTATCACATGTGAGACACCAGCATTTACATCTGTGACATGTAACGTGATTGTTAGGGTGTTTTCATGCACAGCTTTGGTTTCCGTTTGTCGTAATCGTATACCCTGCTCCAATTTTAGTTTTCCAAGAAGTATGGATCTGTGTTTATGGTCTACATGGGACAAAGGAAAGTGGTGATTCTGTCAGGATACAAGACCGTTAAAGAGGCCCTGGTCAACTATGCTGAAGAGTTTGAAGAGCGGGAAGTACCAGCTTTGATTAAAGATGTTCATCTAAATCATGGTAGGGGGCTTTTGCCCTTTAAAGCCACCTAAGTTGGCTGAACAAAGCAGACATCTTAAATGCTGAGCTGTGTCACACAGGCATCGTTTTTGAAAACGGGGACTCCTGGAGAGAGATGCGCCGCTTTGCTTTGATGAACCTGAAAGACTTTGGGATGGGAAAGAAAGCGTGTGAGGACAAAATCACTGAGGAATGTCGGTTCCTTCTTCAGGAGATTCACAAGTTCCAAGGTAACAGTGGTAACACATGACCAAGTAGGAAAAGTGAGTAACTACTCAGACAAAAGAACGTTTTCTTATGACAGGTGAAGCATTTGATACGAACCAAGTCATAAACTACGCCGTCTCTAATATCATCAGCTCCATGGTTTATGGCAGTAGGTTCGACTACGACGACCCAGATTTTAGAACCATCGTCACTCAAACAAACAAAAGCATCACTCTTCTAGGGTCACAAGCAATAAAGGTAAGGTATTTTTATCACTAAAGGTATGAACACACACAAAAAGCAAAACTACATTTTTGTTTCCTACATTCAACAGCTGTACAACTTTTTTCCGAGGATCGGCATTTTCCTGCTCTCTGCAAGGAAGCAAATATGCAACATCTTCGCCGCCAACAACAAGCATCACTCAAAGCTCCTGAGACGTTTGAAAGAGACCATAAATCCACAGATGTGCAGAGGCGTGGCTGATGCCTTCCTGATCCGTCAGCAGCAGATCCAGGTTAGAAACCACTCTAGATAAATACTGCTTATACTAAAACTATCTGCTATATTTCACCATCTGGTTAAAAGACCCTCATCCACCGTTCTGCTCCCAGCTGAACCAGCCTTACAGCACAACACATTAACATCCAAACTGATTCTCTATCTCTGTTTTTGCAGTTTTTATTGTTTAACATAAGACAGATCAAGCCATACCAAACACAATATTTCCCCCAGTTCCTGGTGCAGTCTGTGGTCATCTCCAATCTTGACCTCTGCCAAGTCCGTCTAACTGGCCTCCCTGTGATATTGTGGTCCTGGAGATCAGTCTTGGTCTTGGCAAACTCGATAATTGCTGATAGGTTTTTTTTGTCCATGCCTTACTGATGAGGGAATACCAGCTTAAAACCTTTGGTAGTGTAACAATATTCCCCAGCTGCCATAGGTGTCGATATCCAGCATCGTGGGTGGGTCCAAGGGCACCGTCAAGAATTTTGGGCCTAATCACCACAAGCCACAAGCAAGGGCATTAGTTTCTTTTGAAGGTTGTTGGGGACAATAACATTAAACTTGAGTGTTGCTGGAAGAGTATTGGTGACAACTAATTATTCATTTATAAGTATTTATCCATTTGATGATTCTTTACAATATCCACTACAGTGTCTTCAGCAACAAGCTGTTTATGGGTTTACTGGTTCAGAATTTTGGAGGCTTGGATGTACTTGAGTTTTAGTTTAACTGTTCCTGTTAATTAATGATGTCATTTCTTGAAGGAAAGACAAATTTCCAAGAACATAATAAATAAAAATAGTAAATTTTTGTTTTATTATAATAATCCTTTGATTTATATGGTTTTGGTCTTGTCTCAGTTCTCTCTCAGTGATGTCTTGGTCTTGGGTGGTTTGGGCTCAACTAACACTATCCTGTGAAACCCCTACAGAAGGCCCTGAACGCAGCAATGCATCTCGTCTTCAAACTAAAAATGCTCACATCACCTTGCCCATAGTAAACGCTAAACAGAACGGCTCCCATCTTCTGTGAATTTTCTCTTGCAAAGCCATACATCTTTACCCAGTCACTGTGGTCATCTGAGAAATGTGCGCTAGCCGTGCTGACACCATCCTTTAGGTAATCCAGACTCTTCCGGAGTCATTCCATGATACATCCCTGTCTGTCGTTAGGAAACGCTTAAAGACTCTTCAGAAAGCCTCTCTTACCCTAGTCCCTACCCTTTCTCCAACTCTACTGCACTCTTCTCTGTACTTCTACTTCATTTCTACACCGTATCCTCTGACTAGGGTTCTTTTCTGTAAGTTAGCCTCAAGGGTAGATGCTCACATTGGGTAAAAACGTTTGCCACATACATAAACAGATACCAAAAGTGTTTGTTTAGAAGTGAATTTTAATCCCAAAAAGAAATCTTGTAATAGAATCTTTTTTTATGCCAAAGAACTTTTTTCCGTCTATTTTTTCTGTCTCAGAAAGAGAACGGAGCAACAAAACAGAAAAAAAAAACACTCATTCTGTCTTTGGGTGATACAACCTAAAATTAATATTGTGATAAATGGAGGCTTTCATTGCAATAAACAATGTGCATCTTAAGATCTTTAGCCATTTTTAAAAAACATTTTAAACCAAAGCATCTGTGACTTTCAGACAGGGGAACAGATTTTTCCACACATGCTCATCTCAAATAAAACATGGCACTAAATGGATATGGGACACTTTAGTTTTACTACTGAACACCATGTTCTTTTTGAACTCAGAAAACAAACAATGTGTTACACAGGTCACTCTTTATTACACCTGACTGTACTGTTGCTGTGTGCTGAGCCAGGTGTACGTCATTTCCAGGCACCACGCTGTGTTAGATGTCAATGGGAGATGTAGCTGGCAAAAAATTAGCTGCTAAATTTATTAACCCTTATATGTCCCAAGGGCATTTTTTGTGCAGACAGGTGTATTTTTATGGTTAATTTTGGTTATGCTACTGTAATGCATCTTTTTGGGGGGAGAATGAGTATTTTTGTGGGAAATATAAAAAATATTTTTAAAATTTCCCCTACGCCATTTCATGTCACACTGAAATCATTTTGTACCATTACTCCCATGTAAATAATTTTTTTCTAGTAAGCCTAAATATTAGCATATTATTTTTTTTATTATTATGTCTGGGTTCCCAGGGCAATTGCAGACTCAATTTAGAGTTTTTTATGTTTTCCACTAGATTGTACATTTTTTATACGTATATACCAGGGAAATAACTAACTCTGCATTCAAATAAAAATATTTAATGCAAATATTTTTATGACCATTTATGGCACATCAATGTGCTAAAACTTTGCCCATAAAACAAATAATCTCAACATAACACACAAAATATGTTTATATTTTTTCATTTGTTTACTTTTCTGGTTATGATCATGCACCTGACAATAAATGGGGAAATAAATGGGTAAAATCTCAGGAACGCACACATATTTTATTATATTTTGTGAGGACTGAAGCCAAGGACAAAATTCATGTAAAAAAAACTGGGAGTTATGAAATATTACATGAGGAAGTAATGTGTCTGCATTTTTTTGTGGACCAAGGTTAAAATTGTGACTTTAGAAAACATGAAATTACACAAAAACTATAAAGTGAGCAAAAAATATTTAAATGCCTATTTGTGACACTCCAAGGCTGTGACAGTTTAATCCCCAAAAAAGTCATCTGAACATAAAACACAAAAAATGTTTTTTTTTCTTCAAATTTTCACACAGTATTGATCATAAACCTGGCAATAAAGGGGTTAAATCTCAGAAACACACAAATTGTTTATTATCTTTTGTTAGGGCTGGGGATGAAATTCATGTAAAAAAAACTGGGACATGATAATTATATAATATTCCTATAGGACATTTTATATTTGCATTTTTTTTTGTGCTCTAACACCCAAAACATTAGAAAATGAAAAAGGGTTAAGAAAAAATTTCAACACGGTCAGTGAAATCAACACACGAGGAGCAAGGCTCGACATGTTGAGCGTGTTGGGTAAATCGCCCATGGTGAACCGTCCCACCTGCACTAGCAGTGTCATCCAAAAAAAGTCAGCTTTCTGATTAGAAGCTAAACAAAAACTAACTTTAGAGACTAAAATAATTTTGTTTAACCTCTTACTCTTACTATTCAAGACCAACCAACCAAAAGGAAGATGATGTAGAATCAGTAAATTCATCCTGATGAGTTAAACTGAGCTGCCGCATTAGCTTCACATTATGGGCCAACACTACAGAACGTGTAAGAACTCACCTGAGTCTCCATGACTCCTCTTTACCTCTGAGCTTCATGATGTCAGAATAACAGCTGATCCTCACCTGCAGGAATCTGGAAACACCAACAGTCACTTCCATGATGTAAACCTCCTGGTGACCATCCAGAACCTATTTTCTGCTGGAACGGACACAACAGCAACAACACTGAGATGGGCGCTTCTCCTGATGGCCAAATATCCCCAAATGCAAGGTGAGATGCTACCAGCAGTTTTATTGTTTAATATATTCTAAGCATCCAAATTTTATTTGTCTTTAAACTGCTGTCATCAAGAGTTTTCCGGGTTTTCGGAAAGTCTTTTTTCCTGCTTATTCAGCTGAAATCAAATATTTTACTTGACCATGTTCATACATGTGTTATGAAGTATTTTAAACCCCTTTTGTTTAAAATGTTACCACTTACCTAACTTTTAAGCACATGTTGAGTAACATGCACTTATTTACACTGCACCAACAAAAGAGGATTGATCTACTGCTTCCAAGCCTCTCAACTCATGATCCAAACTGATGCATTTTGGGTACGAGGTGAAAAACCTTCAGTAAAAAGAGTCCGGGTGCGTTTCCTGAAGTCTTAGGAAAAAGGATTGATAAATAACCTTTGACCTGGACTTTCTCTGAACTGATTTCCCAGAAAGAACAAAACTACGTGGAACACTGTTCAGTCTAAGCAGACCATCTAAAGTTCACTTTGGGTTTTTCATTCCTCTGAAATTTCTAGACCAGGTCCAAGAGGAGCTGAACAGAGTCTTGGGCGGTCGTCAGGTGTTGGTCAAAGACCGACTCAACCTGCCATTCACCAACGCCGTGGTCCATGAGACACAGAGATTCGCCAACATCGCTCCGCTGTCCGTTGCTCACAGAACGAGCAAAGACGTCACCTTCCAGGGTCATTTTATTAAAAAGGTCAGAGATCTGGATCACAAGTTCCCGCCTCCTCTCTGCCCCGACCAACCTGAGATTATTAAACTGCATGACTGAATTTATATTTTCTGTAAATACAACAGCCGGTGTGCTAAACCTATCATGGCTTTTCTTTTCCAGGGAACACCGGTGTTTCCTCTCTTGACATCCGTTCTGCAGGATGAGAGTGAATGGGAGAAGCCAGACATGTTTTATCCCGCTCACTTCCTGGACAAAGATGGAAAGTTCCTCAAGCGTGACGCGTTCCTACCATTTTCTGCAGGTTTGTGGAGCTCACTTCTCTGAAATCCTCTAGGAACAAACGTTATTCTAAATGCATCTGTCGCAGGTCGCAGGATGTGTCCAGGAGAAAGTCTGGCAAAGATGGAGCTCTTCATCTTCTTCTCCACCCTCCTGCAACACTTCCGCTTCACCCCTCCACCTGGAGTTCCAGAGGACAAACTGGACCTGAATCCCATAGTTGGTGGGACTCTCAGCCCTCAGCCTCATAAACTGTGTGCTGTCAGGCGGGTGTGAGAAGAATCACCTGCTGAGAAAAACATTTTACTGTAACTGAAAAAAATACATATATCCAGTAAAGAATTGAAACAGAAGACTTGAAATTAGAGTTATTGAAAATAAAGAAGAATGAAGAAAATGTTTTCAAATTGTTTTATCTGGTGTATCGTCCCCTCTTGCATCTAGGAGTGGTGAGGGGAGAAACACAGAAAAATTATGTAAAAAAAAAAAGAAATGAATCCTAGGGATGGTGCATCGATATTAATATATGGACAATGGGTTTCCATAGACTCCAATAACAAGTTTTTGTGCTGAAATGGGAAGTGGCCACCACCGCCATTTTGACCGTGTCACAGGTTCCATCCAGCCCAGAAAATTCCATAAAAGGGAAGAGAGGAGGAGCTGAGGCTGGGGCTGTAAGGCTGAGATCAAATGACGACACCCGGTCGAACTAGCTACAAGCTAACCTGAAGCTAACCCTGGCTAAACCAAAGCTAACGCGGAGGTGGGAGCCGAGCTAACGGATGTAACCACCTAGCTTCAACCCAACCGGAGCTAACTGTGGAACACCCATCGACCTGAACCTCACACGAAGTTTAGGTGGAGGTTTTCGGCGCTTTTCCGTGAAAAGTACCTTGATTAATAAAGTATTAAATCGGTAAGTTTATAATTTATTTCCGTAATGAAAACATATTTTGCTTTGAGCAAGTTTTCAGTACCGTATTTTCCGGGCTTTAAGTCGCTCCTGAGTCGCACCAGCCATTAATTGTATAATGAAGAAAAAAATATATATTTAAGTCGTATTTTGGGGGGACATTTTATTATTTTTCTTACAAAATCTGAGACCAAGCGTTTCACATTGCAAGACAACCATAACAGAATGAACAACGCGGGCGCAGCAGCGCGCCATGGTCTCCAGCAGAGGAGAGGATGGTGGTGTTTCAAACCCTCCCGGCGGGCGAGGAGAGCTCATTCCTGGGCTGGAGCCGGCCCTCAGCACCCCGCCACAGGCTACAGCAGATGCTGGCGGTGTTTGAAACCCTCCCAGCGGGACAGGGGAAGTCATTCTTGGGTCAGAGTCGGCTCGCAGCAGCGCGCCACGTTCTCCAGTAGAGGAAGGCGGTTTTTGAAACCCTCTCAGCGGGACAGGGGAAGTCATTCTTGGGCGGGACGGAGTCGGCCCGCAGCAGCGCGGTGTAGCCTACATGTTTTGTTATATAAGTTGCTCTGTAGTAGCAGGACCGGCCAGACTATGAAAAAAAGTGTGATTTATAGTCTGGAAAATGCGGTAGTTATTAGTATTTGAGATAAATTAGCAGGCTAAATACATTTCATATATTTCCAAAACGTAATCCTTGTTTGTTTCTTGTACAGCCAAGTAGCCTTTATTCTGGACTCTTCACCAAAAGTAAAGAGACATTATACAGATGAAGTAAGCACAAGATAACTTACTGGAAGAAACAGAATTATCATGAGAACCAGAACAAGACAGCCTGATAACAGTCATGTGAAAATAACAGTTAAAAAGTATGTATGTGTAATAGAAATAAAAATATATTAGTGTAGCGTTATGGTTTATGCTCTTTTATGAAAGAGGAACCATTCTACATTTTAATTTGTGATATTAATTTTATTAAATTAATAACCAAATTGTATAGTTTTAAGAAGACTCAAGGGTTGTTTTCATCGATAACCTATCGATAATATCCGTGGGTCTGTGTTTCAGTTCAATGAAGAAACAAGTTTGACAATTAAAAGTTTTAATTCTTCAAATTAAACTAATGATTTTGAAATTGACAAACAGGAAATAACAATCAACATTGGCAACTTTGTGGGACAATCTTTAACAGTTGATATGCTGTTCTTGCTCAAATAGACCTTGTGATGAGTGTGTGAAGATTGAATATGAGGTGAGCTGAGTGCGGGTGTGCATCTGATTTTGCTTCAGGAAGAAACAGGTGTCTGAGTGAAAAGTGATGGTTTGAATAAACTTAGGTTTAGTTGGAAAAGATGCATCAAAACGCTATCTGTCGTGTTCTGCCTCACCGAAAATCGGACTCCCTGTTGGACCCGGGACGTCACCTTAGGATGATGTTTCATCCAGGGCACCTTGGCTGGCAAAGAAGACAAAGATGCGCCACGAACCGGTCCAGAGTTGCCCTCGGTACACGTTGGTGGTAAAGCGTTTTGTCGATGTGTTTTGTTAAGTTTAGGTCACTCAGAAATCAAAAGACTCGGTATGAGTCTGCGTTAGAAGTTGCGATTCAGCTATTCTGTCTGGCTGACAGGAACAGCGTGAGGGGGGGGGGGAGAAACGAGCTGACCGGCTCTGTCCCCCCTTCGGTTTTTCAGGTCCTCTCTCTTTCGTTGTCAAGCACGAACTGAATCATAAGACTGAAACTTACCAAAAGCCTTTCTCTTCTCAAAGCAAAACGTGTACGTCAGCAAATGTGTTTTGGAGTTTACTGTGAGAATCTGTGTGTGGGTGTGTTTGAGCAGTGGCGGGTGGTGCATTCCACCCTTGGGCCTTCAGTGATTTCCTATTCAGTCCAATCTAAATTAACACACCTTAAAATACCATCAATAGGACATCACAGCTGGAGAAACCTCTCTCTCTCACACACACAGACACACAGACACACCCACACACACACACACCAGTGGCTGGGCAAGACGCCATTTCTGGAGCCTTTAAAATCAAACTCGCATTCCCAATTGAGAGTAGGAAACTAAGACCACGGATACTGTCAAATCTCAAAAATGAAAGACGGGTTTGAGAGATGAGACAATAAAATAAATTAATAAAGCAAACACATTATTTGCATTTGTTTTGGAGAAAATTGAACCGCGAAACAATTTAACATGTTGGCGCAGCTGCACACACCACGTTATACACAATATAAATTGCATAGAAACAGAACACATAGAATTATTTCATTTAGCCATTTTATTTCGTTACCATTTATTATTAACAAAATGAAATGACAAAACGTTAAAAAATACTAATAAAATGTTTCTACTCACCAACATAAATGTCCAGCATGGATCTCCTCCTCTCCTGCTCATTAGAAAATAAAATCCATCCTTCTTTCTTTCCTCAGGAAAACCTCAGTGGCTCTGTACAGTTTATCTGTGCGCTTCAGGTCCATGAGTGGATCCTTTTCTACGGACATGGAGGCTAATGCTGAAAGACGTGTCTGCCCGGTCGTGTTTCTGGCGTACGTTTTAACGCGCTTTAATGCTACCAAATCCATCTGATGCGAGCAACGGGCATTCCCAGCAGAATAACCTGCAGCGGTTCTCTGAAGCTGTTTGCCATGGGTACCGTTCATAGTTGCTTGCCTGAAAATGACGAACAAATCCTTTCCCCTGCTGGGACAAGCCAGCTCGCATTGGAGTCGGACGACCTGTTCTCACAAGATCCATTTTTTCTTGAAAAGTCCGTCTGGAAAATGGTGTGGCAAGTAAATCTGCAACCAAGTCTGTCCCTTCTCCTCTTTCAGCCATCATGTGTTCAAAAACACACCGATAGCTGCCTATAGATACAAATCTCTGTGTTTAGTTTTGATATTTTGCTTCATGCCGCTAGAAAAGTTCTAACTACTACTGCTTATCCAATCACAGGATGCGTTCATGTCAACTTTTGCGTGAGGCCAACTAGCTGGCCTGGGCCACGCTGACTCGTGAGCTGATTGGCTATCGCAACTAGATCGTCTCTGTTCACTTACAGCGGACAGCGGGCTTCTCGATTGATTTTGAAGGCCTAGAGCAGACTTAATCTGCCTGAAAACACAAGCTAGCTTAAATCTGATTGGATAACACCCAGCCTTGGTATTTTAACACTGGAAGCAGCGCAGCCAAGTGGGTATAACAGGATAAAAAGAAAATAGACCAGTGAACTTTTTTTTTATTTAAAAATATTTACCAAAGGAAAAAAAATACATTTACGTTTCTGAGTACGTTTAGGCCAGCAGAGAAGGCTTTGCTGGCCCTGACTGCCCACCACTGTGTTTGAGTGTGTGTGCTTGAGTGTGTGTGAAGGTCGATAACAAACATCCATTGAGATAGTCCTGGTAGATTGTAAGAATTTATAATTATAGAAATTAAAGATTCTTAAACGATCCCAACTTTCTCTCTTTCTTGTCTCTCAGTCAATACAAAGTTTTTAAGTAAACTCCCTGATGATAAAAACAACCTCTTCTGATTGATTACTTAGTTTGTATAAATATACCAAATCAGGTAATTAAATTATCTAATTACAGTATATAAATATACAACTTCAAATCATTACATTAGAATTAGTGTAACTCACTGTGATCCAAACAATAAATCAGCCATAGCTGATTAGTAAATATAAAATTAGGTCTGGGAGTTTTTAAGTTTCATTCTTTTATTACATTTTTTTCTTAGATCTGTTAAAAGGTCACCATGGCAGCCTGTGTGTCTCCAACACCAGCTACACAATGCAGGAAGTGTAAGTTCCAAATACCTGTCTTGACCACTTTATGTATGATTTTGTACTTTAAACAGCTAGGCCAAACCTGTTATTTTTTTCTCCATAGCCATTTGGATCATCGGTGACAGCTGAGTGAGGCGTGGTGCCCAGAGAGCTGCAGAGACCCTCAGACAACCTTGGCCTCCCTGACGTCCGTGTCTCCTGGTTCGGTTGGGGCGGACTGAGGTGGAAAGACCTTCTCCCCTTCTTTTTCAACTCCATGCATGGAAGAGCAGCTCCTGATCTGCAGTGTGAATCTGGTGAACATGAAGGAGGACCTGCACCGGCTTCACCTTCTACACCCTCATATCACACTGTTGAGAACTGTTCTTCCTTCACAACCCAATGTTCCACTCACTCTGCAGCTCTCTGGGCCCCTTTTATTATTTTAAGTATTTTTTAAATGTCCCGACACTTTGTGTCCTGTTATTTTATAAAATGTGACGTAAAAAAATTAATGTTTTTGATCAATTACTGGAATTTCTTTGGTTAAGACAAAAAAGGAAGAATCATTTATGCCAAGTTGTTTCTACAACAGGCCTGTTTTAAGTCCAACAGTTTCTTAGCAGCCAATAGAAATGTGTTCTTGACTAACTTTACTTGGTTTAAAAATCTTATTAAATAAACAGAGTGCTGTATTGCAAAACCAAATCATACTTGTTATGTAAATATTAGATTTGTAGATATTTTTTACAGAGATATTTGTGTGCTAAAAAAACACAAACTTAAATAATTTGTCATTCTTTATTGAAAAACAACAAAATACAGGTATACAGAAAGTGTGGGAAATGATAATGTGAAAGTATCGCTCTTTAAATGTAATACTATTTATCTTTAAAAAGAAAAACTCTAAAAATGTCCTGTACAGCAACATGACAGAAGAAAGGTGGTCTGTCTGTCAGAATGTGCTGAACAGATTTGCTCTATCAAGAGGAGCGTTTTGTGTAAGAGTTTATGTTATTGTAATATTGGTTTGGGTTATGTATCTGACACGATCCAGGTGGAATGGAAGGTGCCACTAATATTAAAATAATTAAAATAGGTTCTAAAAAAACAAGGCAATAAGTGCGACAGCCAAAGCAAATTAAAAAGGTACATTTATTACAAAACCCTGATGATGATGCCAAGGGAAAAAAGTGGTCAATCGAGTGTGCGTTCTGGATCCAATCCTCCTCGGCCCGGCCCCTGTGGCACACAACAACTCCGGCAGTAAATAGGTCCCCGGCACCAGACCACTCACAGAGAGAGAGCAACTCTACTTCCGCGCGGGGGCAGAGTAACTCTGCCCGCCTGCTGTGTTGCGCTCTGTGCCCTGGCGTCTCCGGCCGCGGATCTCTCTCCGCTGTTGCTGCTGCTTCTCCAGCCATCTTCTTCGCCATCACCTGCTGGGCACTCCTTCTCCTCCACCCCGCCATCACCTGCTGGGCACGGCTACTCCTCCTCCCCGCCTTCACCTGCTGGAGACTGCTGGTCCTCCACACCGCCATCAGCTGCCTGTGGCGCGCCACTGATGACCAGCCCAGGCCCAGGTCTCACCTCTCCCTGCCCGCCCTGGCTCCACCTCCACCCAGGCTTAAGGTTGGTTTATGCTTGACGCGTCCGTGAGGTCCGCACGGCTTCGCGCGGAAAAGTTGCGTCATTTTGCGTCATTTTAACAACCACGCCCCTCCACCGCGCCTCCGCACCGCCCAGAATTTCCACAACGCGCACCTCGGAAATTTCTAACCACGTGGACGGACGGACGTGGAAAAACATGGCGGACCGGCAAGAACTAGTATGGCAGAGGTTCGTAAATACAGACATTTGTATGATTCAGCTCTCAGAGATCACCGTGATCAACATGTTGTAAATAATTATTGGAGAGGAATAGCTTGCACTGTCGGAAAAGACGAGAACGCTGTTAAAAATGCTGGAATGCCATGTTGTAAACAGTAATTTCTACTTCTACTATGGTGTAGTGTTGGGTGCATGCCGTAGAGCTCCATGCTGCCCCGTTCAGTTTGGGAGAATATTGGCTCACCGCAGAGACGAGACGCACGAACCATAAACGCTGCGAGTTGTGAAGCGCGTTCCATCCGTGAGCCGCATCACCGCGCGGAAAGTGAAGGCGTCAAGCATAAACCAAGCTTTAAGCTTCCCCCTGCCCGCTGCACATCCAGCCGGCCTCTGCCCAGTCCCCTCTCTCACCTGCATCCCACCCAGGCTCATCAGGCTCCCCCATCCCTGCAGCCTTCTCCCACCCACACAGCCTCTCCAACGTCATCCACACCTCCAGGTAACCCCCCCTCAGCCCCCCCCCCCCCCCCCCAACACGCTCACCCTCACCTGGCTGCCACCTGGGACAGACATGTCATGAAATGAGAGATGTACAGACGTTATCAAAACTAACCTAAACATTTTTGGCCTATACCTTAGAAATCTGGCTAAATGATGAGCCAGACTTTCTGGAAGATGAATTTCCGTCATGGTCCCTGTGTCACCAGACACACAGCGGCTGGGAGCTCTAAACTGGGTGGCTATATAAAAAACAAAGAAGCAGCACATTTATAAATGTTTAAAAGAGCATAAAATCACGTGTAATAATAATCTGCAAAACAAATTAAAACTACAAGGTGATAATAAAATGTTTACATAGACGATTATAAAAAATAATTCACCTTTGCTACGGGTACGACTTCACGTCAGCCTGGACAAATGCATCCTTGCAGCTAATCAGTCTGACAGCCAATGTCTTGGATAGATTTAGCCTGAAAAAAAAATAGAAGCACATTGTTGTTGGAGTTTATAAAGTCAGATAATATACAAAAGAAACTGTCAGATATAGGCGCTTTATAACATTACTAGTGTGTGGTCGTTATTATACGTAAAAGTCAGTCACATATGATGTGGAGCGCCTGAAATGCAACCTCCTGAACAGAATTCCTTACAGAACCAGGTCACGCTGTGCTGGATTTCACGCTGTAATGATGTCTGTCAACTAGTGCTTCGTTAGTTAGTCACTGTTGCAGAATTACAACTGACACAAAAACAACCCGAATTTTCTCCGAGCCTGACAGTAATAGTCATGTGGACCGTTTCGTCGGCCAGGGGTTCGAGATATGTTCCGATTCGCCGCTGATTCTAAACTTACATCCCGTTCCACATTTTGTGAACTTGACAAATTAGCCCAAAGGAAGTGCAGACCTAAGTAAACCACGTCTCTCAAACTTTGCATTTAGGTAGGGAATTGAGCTGCAGTATATCTGCGGTCAGGTCTCTCTATGAGTCCGAGAGCTCCACAAGCGGTCAGCCCCGTCCGAGAGCTCCACGAGCGTTCAGCTCGCGCAGCAGCTAGTAGGCGCCGCATCGGTCAGACATGCACTGGGCTGACCGCCAGGGAGAACCGGGGGGAAGAATGGAGCACAGAAGTGTCCCTCCAAGAGCTCCGTCATATTTCAACCCATTTTTATGTTAAATGCACTGGGTTTTACCCTTGTACCCATCGACATATGCCCTATTAATTATTTTACTGTATTTTACATCTAAATTTCATGGTTAAACAGTACATGCTACATGTTAAAATGATAGTTAGCTAGCTACTTCGATAAACTCAGCTACTTTAAAGGCGGCAGTGACCTAAAATAAACTGTGCAGATATCATGCTAGGCTCGCCATCTTGGACAGGTCAAAAGACAATGTTATTTTTGGCATTATTGAACACTTTTGCCCAAAATATTCATTCACCAGCCAAGCTTCCCTGTAACTAATTTTTAATAAGTCTACAGGTAAGGTTGTTTCTACATAAACATCTAATTAGAAAACTAATCAAAGAGAAAGTTAGTAAATTAAGAAAACTAATTAATATCTTGGAAAATGGACTCAGAGGTAACGATGCAATTATCATCTCAGCTTCAGGCGATGCAAAACGCTTTCCTACCAATGATGACTAACATGATGAACATGATCTGCAATCTTCAGCAAGACGTCGAGGGCGTCAAACAATTTGTGCGTGATTCTCAGGCGATCCGGTCAGAGACTCCGTGTTTGCCTGAGAAGCCACAAAATGAGACTGAAATGCTGCAGGCTGATGTTTTCACAGGTTCTGATTCACAAGAAAACAACAACACCTCAAAGGAAAGCGACAACACCTCACCGGTCGTTCCATCCGTGGCGATGTTAGGCGATGAACCCGCAGATGACGACCCCAGTACCACTACTGCTACCGCCGTGACTGAAAAAATTTTGCTTGCACCTCTGGTCGTGAGAAAGGGATCTAATAGGCCCGCAGTCAGTGGCGGTTCTACATCGAATTACTCCCCGGGCGAGGCCCCCTTTGAGCGCCCCCCCCCAACCGCCCCCCCCACCACCACCACCACCACCACACCACCCCACCTGCATGAACACACGCATGTTTTCTACAAACAGGCATGTTTTATTAGAACGACTATTGAACATTCATTTTTCTAAGTTGCACATATTTACATTAATTACTATGAAGTTGTCAGAATGTAAATCACTATACATTATATACTGTATCAAAATATATAGAATCAAATATACAAAAACAAACAATAACTAAATATTAAGAATATATGAACATAATAGATAATAAATATTGTAAATAGCAAAAATATTTCACACATAACAAACTAAAGATAATCACTACAGCATTGCACTTAGAACAGAAAACACAAACTAAAATTAAAACCTAACCTTGATGCAACGTCATCAATAATGTCATCATATGAAATCTGCTCCCCTACTGAGTGATTGATACTAATCAGAGCCAGGTTAGTGAGCCGCCCCTGAAACATAGGTGACCTCAGGTATGACTTGATCAACTTTTGAAAAGCTCCTCTCAGCTTGAGCCACAGTGACTGGCAGAGCAGTCCAAAAGTTGGGGTAGATCTCCAATAGATCTCATGATCCATAATATTTTAGAATTGCCTCTGAAATTGTAATTTAAACTGACATAAAAAATTGTAGACTACCAAAAATGCCAACTTTTACAGAACAAACCATGTAAAAAATAATCAGTGCAGCCATCTGCAATAAATAAACAGTTAGTGGTGACTAGGGAGTTTCCTTCTGCTTGTAGAGTTGTTTTATTTATTATTATGTGAACATGATCAACATGTGTTTGTTGTTGTTCAGGCAGGCCACAGGCTGCAGTGAGCATTTAACAAATCCTAGTTTGAATCAGTAAAAAACGATTCAAGGACTTTTTTCGAACCATTTGAATATTCGTTTCAATATTTCAGCCCTATTAGCTCTGTTAGCAATTAGTTGACCGCATTTAACCGTTAAAATCCCAGTTAACTGGTTCAAAAAATTGAAAACATGCATCATGAGAGCTACATACCTTTATCTTTTTTTTCCCCCTGAATCGAACACCTGGTGGTTTTAGCCTTTTTATGTTCATCTCTTCTGTTTGGCTCTTAACTCAGTAAGTTTCCTTTAGTCAGGACTAAACAATTTGACCTTGATGGGGGGGTGACCACAAAATCGTTTTGTTTTTCCTTTTTTTATTCGGCCATTTCACACAATTCAGAGAAACCTGAAAGAATGATAGACCTGTGTTTATGATATTATGAATGAAATATGGAAGAAAGTTAAGATGTGATTGACTTTAGCCATGTTAATACAGTTGATTCAGCCCCTGCACGCTCATTTCATTTGGGAAAGACGCAGAGGTGAATTCCCCTGCCGCACCCCTCCCCTTCCTGTTCTTCATAGACACACGGTGCACGTGAACGTTCTCAGTCAGCATGAGCGCCTGCAGCTGCAGGGGGCGCCAACTTGCTGTTTCCAATCCAGACACTGTCATATGACAGATAATAGAAAACCTCGGTGCGGCGCAGATTTCCTTTTTTTTTTTTTTTTACTCAGCGCTTGTGCGCCCCTTTTGTGTCATGAAAAAATGCCGCCCCGGGCAACTGCCCTGTCTGCCCGTGCCTAAAACCGCTACTGCCCGCAGTGGAGGTTACTGTAAATCAGAGACATCGCTGTGTCGCATTATTAGACACAGGAGCGGACATCTCGCTCATCAGCGGAGCTCTTTACAGCAGCATGTGTGAAAAAAGGGGGGAGGACATCTCACCCCCCACACTCATTTCGGGCCCAAAGGATTTTGACGATTTCTATGGCGCTCCATCGTCCGCGGCTGCGACGACTGAGGTCAACATCTCGATAGGAGGCATGTCCTTTAAACACCTCGTGTACATCAGCGAGGAGATGCGGATGCCCATGCTCATAGGGTTGGACTGTCTCCAACGCCTTGACGCTAGAATCAGCTACGTGTCCGGACAACTGTTTGCACGTGTGAGAAAGCCAAGGCCGTACAAACCGCGGCCTGACACAGGCGGATGCCTTTCGGTGGCAAGTCTTTCGCGGGGGGACGCGATTTCGACCTCACCACCACTCTCGAAGCCACCGGGTAGACCCCCGGAACTTCTGTCACAGATTGAGAAGGTAGTAGACCAAGCAGATGCTCTCACAAACGAGGTTGAGCGAGACAAGCTACGACAACTTTTGCTAAAGTACCAGGATTTTCTTTCACTTGACTCCTTGGACTGTGGTCTGACCACTATCCATGAAGTCCGGATTCCTACCAGGCCAGATGCACCGCCGTTCTTTGTGCGGCAATACAAGATTCCCCTGGCGTCCATAGAACCGGTCCAGGAAATCATTGACAGCCTCTTGGCTAACGGGGTCATTCGACCCTGCAACAGCACCTACTCGGCTCCGTTGTGGCCGGTACTGAAGCCTAATGGTAAGTGGCGACTAACCATTTACTACCGGCAACTCAACAAACAGGTCCCCTTGTCTAGGTGGCCTATGGCACGCCTGGAGCAGGAGCTTCCAAAAGTGAAGGATGCTAAGTACTTTTCCACCCTTGACATTGCGTCTGGATTTTGGACGATTCCCGTCCACGAATCGGACCAACACAAACTTGCTTTCTCCTTTGCCAACCGGCAGTACACCTTCACCCGGTGTCCTTTTGGTTATTCCAACTCGCCAGCTGAGTTCAACATCTTCTTGAACAAGGCCTGCCCCGATGCTCGAGAGCGTGGGACCCTCATCTATATCGACGACATTCTTATTTGTCGGCGTACGTTGGATGACCACCTGTCCGAGCTGGACCATGTCATGGGTCAGCTCGCGGCGGTGGGTGCTAAGATCTCTCTTGCCAAGGGACAGTGGTGCAGGTCGCAAGTTCAGTACTTTGGCCTCCTTGTGGGACCACAGGGAGTGCAGCCTCGGCTTGGCAGGATTCAGGGTGTTGCCACCATCACACCTCCGACGAACGTCTCCGAACTTCGCAGCTTCTTGGGGGGTCTGCAACTACTCGCGTCAGTTCGTGGAACATTACTCTGAGTTGGCACGACCTCTGACTAATCTGTTGAAGAAGGATGTGGCGTTCGAGTGGGCAGAGCAGCTCCAGCAGGCCATGGATGACCTTAAGGCCGCGATGTGCTCGGCTCCGTGCTTGGCGCTCCCCGACTGTGACAAGGAGTTCCACCTTGAGGTTGGTTTCTCAGCTCACTGTTTGAGTGCTGGTCTCTACCAGGTTCATGACTGCGACAGGCGTGTCGTGGCCTATGCTAGTAAGCTCTTGACTGGACCTGAGTTGAAATACTCTGACTGTGAAAAGGCTTTGCTTTCCACCATGTGGGCAGTTAAGTACTTTGCGAACTACATTGGCGGACAGAAAATCATCATTGAGACACAGCACCAGCCGGTGACCTTCCTTAACAGTCAGCGCATCAGAGATGGTGTGGTGACCAATTCACGAATTTCTTCGTGGCTGCTGGCTCTTCAAAGCTTCGATGTCGAGGTGCGCTACGCCCAGAACCGACGTAGCCCTCTTGGCATGGGTTTGGCTGCGTGCCAACACTGCTCGGACGACGCCATCGCGTCAGTCCCGCCAGCCAGGCCCCCTCAGGCTCTTCTAAACCACAACCACCACTACTACGACCAGTCATACTGTGTGGGTTTACCGACCATATACGTGGATGGCAGTGCTTTTCGGCACGGTTCTGCGCCTAGTGCGGGCGTGGGTGTCGTCTGGGTAGACGGTGACCACAGGGAGTCCCGGTGTTACTCTCTGGGTGAAAAGACCTCACAGTATGCTGAAGTAGCGGGGATCGTGATAGCGCTACGTAGCGCTAGGGACCGTGGCTTCCGTGAACTGGTGATTTGCACTGACTCGGACTACGCGCATCTCAGTTTCTTATGTCATCTACCAACGTGGAAGAGTAACGGGTTCCAGACCGCTAGCCAGAAGCCCGTCAAAAATCAGGCCCTTTTCAGGGCGTGTGACATTCTGGTAACTGCACTTGACATGCACATTTACTGGCGTAAAGTCAAAGGTCACTCTCGCGCACCCGGTCCTGAAAAGGAGTTGAACGATCTCGCAGACTCTTTGGCCAAACAGGGCGTGACAGATGGCCCCCTGTGGGTTTTCGACCCCGGGTGGCTTGAGGGACTTGTGTGGTCTTTCCCTGATGAGAACCAGGTGTGTGTTGTTACTCGAGCTCGGGCTGCTGAAGCGTCCGCCTCGGAACCACCAAAAGGTGTGGTGGCCGTTCAACCTGCCTATTCGGATACCGATCTTGTCAGTCTTCAATCCCAGGACCCTGCTATCAGCAGGATGATCAAGTACATTTCTGATCCTAAAACCCAGCTACCAACTTCCGTCGAGCTTGATTCCGTTCCAGAGCTTCGCTCTCTCTTTCGTGTGCGGTCCACGCTGAGGGTCGTCGAAGGGCTGCTGATGCACGCCGCCAAGCCTCCTTCGCCGCCTGTCCTGGTTACTTCAAAACCGCTGAGGAGGGGCATGATCTCGCAGGCTCATGACTCTCCATCCGCCGGTCACAAAGGCGTCAAGGCCACGTTCGGTGCCCTGTGCCAGGTTGCTTATTGGCCGGGGATGCGTCGTGACATCTCGGACCACGTCGAGCGTTGCTTGGTTTGTTGTCAGTTTCAGCCGTCCAACCCTACGCACAGAGCTCCCCTACAAGAAAAAGGGCCGACCACTCCATGGTCGGACTTGCAATTCGATTGGGTGGGGCCTCTGACCAAATCCACCAGAGGGAGTAAGTACATACTGACTGTCACATGTGCATTCACCAAATGGGTTGAATGTTTGCCAGCACCTGATGACACGGCTAAGACTACAGCGATCCTCTTGCTGAATCACGTTTTTGCCCGCTTCGGTTTGCCCACAAGGGTCGACTCGGACAGGGGTACCCATTTCACCTCTGATGTGATGAAACATCTTTGGGAACTGTTGGGTGTCAAGGCTAAGTTCCACATTAGCCACCGGCCCCAGTCCTCTGGACAGGTCGAAAGGGTGAACCGCACGGTTATCAGCATGTTAAAAAAATACGTGAAAGCTAACCACCGAGATTGGGATGTGAAACTTCCGTTGGTCCTCATGGCCATACGGGCTACCCCCCATGAGTCTACAGGTGTCTCCCCGTTTGAAATGATGACGGGCCGACAAATGACTCTACCGCTTCACCTGCTGTATCAACGACCGGTTCGGTCCGACACAGCCCCGGCTTGTACGAGCGGCCAATACTTGCAGGACCTGAGAACTCACCTGCTTGCAGCATTCTCGTTCGCACAGGCATCTCTGGAAAAGTCAGCTGAAGGCAGAACAACTTATTACGATAAGAAAGCCTCACATTCCGAACTCGATGTAGGTGATCAGGCCTGGTACTACATTTTCGCTCCCAAAACGGGTAACAATAATGCGACCTCGGGGAAGCTGACTAAGAAACTTTTGCCCAAATGGTCGGGTCCATACCTGATTACAGATAAGATCTCTCCGGTCGTCTATCAGATCAAGATCGCCGACAAAAACAAGGCGCCCATCTACAAATGGGTACACTGGGACCATATCAATCTGCACAAGTGTCCCACAGATTTGGCCGATACCAACAACAACAATCCACCGACTTCGAAAGGGGGGTGATAAATACGTCCCGTTGGTTCCACAGATTTCTATCTCTGATTACACAAATTTGTTTGTTTGTGAGAGTGCATGGTTGTCTTCCATGTTATACGTCACGTGCAGACTTAAGGTGTGTTGAGACGGACGTGCTGTGGGCTCCTGGAGTCAGGTAAACGGCCAGGTAACAGTGGTTGGGTTAGGACACATAGTACTGTTGTCCAAAATTTTGTTTTTTTTAATCTGTTTTTTTAATCTTTACTAATTACAATTCCTTAGGGGTACATTAACATGAACATGATTACTAACCACTGATTTACATTTTAGTACTGATTTACATTTCTGTTTTTTATAGTACCTTTGACCAGTTGATTTTAACAGTGAATATTATGTTTGTGATTATCAATTCTTTGATTTATCCTATGGGGCTATAACCAATTTTGCCCCTGTCCTGACAGCATGTATTTACAGTGAGGATTCACTGATACCAGTTAGGGTTCTTTCATTTTTCTGCTTCTCGCATCATCCCTTTTTGCATCTACCACAGACAGGGCTGCATCCATTTCTTCACTTAATGGGTAATTACACATAAAAATTCATTCGTTGGGATTACTGTCAACTGCTCTACCCTTTTTGTGGATTACGATAAGTACTCTTTCAAAGTTCAATTTTCATTTGGAATATTACCCTGCCTGCGGATACAACAATCGATTTTTTATTGGAATACTACCCTGTTCGTGGATACGTTCAAGATTTGCTCCTGCTTTGCTTTATTGCCCGTGAGGATATAAAGTTGCTGTTGCTTCGTTTGTGGCTTCCATGGGGAATAATTAATAACCTGCTGACTTGTGTTCTTCCGTAGGAGTATGCGAGACTGTTCTCCGGCGTGGGGTTCGTACTTCACCACAGATGGCTGTTCCCTTGGGATCGCATCCGGTTCTGTTGTCAAGATTCTTCATAACTTGGGTTTGTTCAACGACCAAGTGGTCTCTTGAAGGACCACATTGACCTTGAAAAGGGGGGATATGTAAGGTTATGAAGTTCATTATTTTCAGCTCCACACAGCTGCCCCTGTGCACAGTAACACCCGTGTTGAAAACGCCAAGGTCGGGTGTTCCTCAGACTGTTTACATTCCAGGAGAAGAGTCCGAAGGAGAAGAAGAATGCTTTTACTTAATCAAAGTACTTTATTTGTGATAAAAAAATTAAGCAAAACATATGTTGATCAATAATTAATCAAGTGAATGATCTGTTTTTTTCAAAATAAGACACCAAAGTGAAACACAGAGAACAGCGTTGTTTGTAGCTTTTAGATGTTTGGAATCAGATATATCGCAGATATAGAAGTCTGGATACGCTCGCCATATTGTAGGAGAAACTGGTTTGGCTCAGTTATATTGTAGCGTTGTGGTTTTAGGCTCTTTTATGAAAGAGGAACCATGCTACGTATTAATTCGGAATATTAATTTTTAATAAATCAATAACCAAATTTTATATTGTTAAGAAGACTCAAAGGTTGTTTTCATCGATAAACTGACGATAATATCTGTGTGTCTGTGTTTCAGTTCAATGAGGAAACCAGTTTGACAATTAAAAGTTTTAATTCTTCAAATTAAACTAATGATTTTGAAATTGACAAACAGGAAGTAACAATCAACATTGGCAACTTGTGGGACAATCTTTAACAGTTGATATGATCAAATAGACCTTGTGGTGAATTTATGAAGATTGAGAATGTTGTGATATGGATGCGTGTGTGAGTCTGATTTTGCTTCAGGAAGAACAGGTGTCTGAGTGAAGTGATGGTTTGGATAAACTTAGGTCTTATCAGAGAACTGCATCAAACGCTAAACACCGTGCTCTGTCTCACCGAACTCTTGTGGACCCTCTTTCGGATCCGGGCCGTGGAGGATGGTGGTGGTTCATCCAGATGACACCAACGGCTGACAGGGGAGACGTAAGTGTCGAACGGAACCGGTCCAGAGTTGCCCTCGGTATACGTTGATGGTAAAGCGTTTTGTCGATGCGCTTTCTTAAGTTAATTCACTCAGAAATCAAAAGACTCGGTAATGAGTCTGCGTTAGAAGTTGCGATTCAGCTATTCTGCCTGGCTTGGCAGGAACAGCGTGAGAGGGGGGGGGGGAGAAACGAGCCATTCGGCTCCCCCCTTTAAGCGTTTATTCAGGTCCTCTCTCTTTCGTTGTCAAGCACGAACCGAAATCGTAAGACTGAAACTTACCAAAAGCCTTTCTCCTCTCAAAGCAAAACGTGTGCGTCAGCAAATGTGTTTTGGAGTTTACTGTGAGCAGATGTGCGTGGGCGTGTTTGGGTGTGTGAAGAAGCAGGAGTGTGAAGGTCGTTACCAAACATTCTCAACATTAACATTTAATTAAGAATGGATTAATTAAATCTCTTATAATTACCCAAAGCATAATAGTCATTCATTTGATTAAAACACATTTATAATGAGCAAATTGATGATTAAACTTTTAACATTAAAATCAAGAAACAAAGTTTTAAGACTTGTTATGTTATGACTACTTTTATGGGAACAACATCTTCTGTGGGAACAACATCTTCTGGCACGAAGCTGCAGGTGGCAGATGTTATGGTTTCCTCCCAGACTCGCTGGCGTTCAGGTCTTAATCTGTGGGTGAAAGTTCTCAACGACCCAGCTTTGACCCAGATGAGTCCAACACCACCTTTGTGACAGAAAACCCACACTTCCTCACGTTACACATACATTTAATTTAACTTACCGAAAAAAAATTAAGTGGAGACTCCTTGGAGCTCTATTAGTTCAAGTAATACCACAGCAAGTCATTTTGTCCAACAATTGCACCAATAATATCCAAAACAGAATTCACAAGCACAGAGACTCAAAATCCCGAAAGTTTCCAGGAGAGACAGAGGCTGTACTGAGGCCTTTCCACGGAGCTAGCTCTGTGGTCACGTGGGTCTGAGGCGGCGGTCACGTGTGTCGGATGCTCATTAATTATACAGAATTTTAGGCTTTCAATACACTTAAACAGAAGAGTGAGAAAAAAATTCACCCCCCTCAGAGTTGTCATGAGTGTAAACTAGATAATTAAAAAAAAAACATGTTTTGGTACCAGGCTGTAAACATGTTTATTTCTGCTGTGAAATTGGCATTTTTAACATGGGAGTCAATGAGGATTCGCTCGCTTCTGATACCAGCCCCCAGCGGATGAAGGTGGAACTGCAATTTTTCTTACTTCTGGGTTGGCTTCAATTTTAAAGCCGCATTGTGGGGGCTTGGTCACCACCTACTGGCGAAAGCCGAGATATGGTAAACCTGCGTCGTCAGCTCGCGCATCTGAAACTACAAAACTATTTGTTAGTTTACATGCGTGACGACCACAGCCCGCCGTGCTGGGTTGTTCCAATCGACCACAGAGGAGTAATGCTTGCATACGCCCACGACACTCCGGTTGGAGGTCACCGCGGAGCAAAAGCTACCCTCGCGTCACTGACAAAAGTAGCATATTGGCCGTCGATGTCCAAGGATGTACACAGCTATGTCCAAGGCTGCCTCATCTGTGCCCAGTTTCAACCCTCCCAGCCGCTCGCTAGAGCACCACTGCAACGCAGGGGAATAACCTTCCCTTGGTCCCACCTGCAGATCGACTGGGTTGGACCGGTTCCCAAATCAGCAAAAGGAAACAAATATATGCTAATTATAACTTGCAGTTTCACAAAGTGGGTGGAGTGCCTTCCAGCGCCAAACGACACAGCCGTCACAACCGCTGTTCTGCTGATTAACCACGTTTTCAGTCGATGGGGCCTTCCACTCTGCATCGACTCTGACCGGGGAACCCATTTCACATCCAGTGTAATGACATCCCTGTTTGACCTTCTGGGAGTGGAAGTGAAATTCCACCTCCCCTATCGCCCACAGTCATCTGGACAGGTCGAACGGATGAACCGCACGGTCGTCTCCATGCTCAAAAAGTACGTCTGCTCCACCGGGAAGGAATGGGATGTTAAGCTCCCTCTGGTCCTAATGGCCATACGGTCCACTCCCCAACAATCCACGGGGGTTACGCCCTTTGAGATGATGACCGGCAGACTGAAGACCCTACCACTGCACCTCCTGTATCACCCAGAAGATGTCAGTGTTGCCACTGCCTATACCGCTCATCAGTATGCGGCAGACTTGAAAACACACCTCAGAGCTATGTTTGCGCACGCTCAGAAGAAACTGGAGACCAACGTAGAAGGCGCTAAAGCCTACTACGACCAAAAGACAACCAGCCGCGAATACGAGGTGGGTGACAAAGTATTCTACTTCCGGTTCGCCCAACCGGCAGGCAAAGCTAAGAAGTTTCTGTCCTGCTGGGCAGGACCATTTGAAATCGTAGCAAATGTCTCTCCAGTTGCATACAGGTTACGCATCACCAAAGCAAGACAGGAGCCTGACTACAAATGGGTGCATGCGAACCAAATCAAACCCTACGTCAAACCATCCCCGTGGGTACAGAGACCAGACTCCCCGCAGGAGGTAGACGTAGTCTCCAAATAGTTCTATGCATGGAAATGGAATGGGGGGGAAGTGCACGTCTAACCCACTAACATGTACTAACCGACAAAGAACAAGGCCCCCCCGCCGTTCTTCTCACTAACCACGAGTCTCTCCATTACAGGATGGAGTTCCTCTGGATCTTCTGCATCCTCATTGGATCAACTGCAGCAACTCCATCAGCTATCATTCAACCAGGACCACCAACCGGGATGGTCCTCCAAGACAACCCGGATTGTTGATCACACACTGCCGCATACATACGCAACGTATCGTTGTCCGTTTGGACCCGTGGGACATCTATCACAAGCATGTGATACCGGTCCCCCCTCCTCACAAATCCATTATTGGTACTGTTCAACATGCCAAGCGCACCACTACTTACATGTTGGCACAACTTCAAAAATTCATAGTCACGGAGGACGACCTCAGCAGAAATAACCGCCCAAAAAGGTTTCTAGGTGGACTCATCGCTGCAGTGTCCGTGGTGGGATCCCTCTTTTCAGTTGGACTTTCGGCGGCTAACACAATTAGTATTGAGACTGTCCAACGACACATTGCCGAACTCCAGGACGAGATGCCAGAGATCCAGGGGAAACTCCTCCTCCTAGACCGCAAACAGGATGTACTTACTTAAACCTTACAGGGTACTCTTGTAACTGTTAACCTACACTCTGCTCTGATTAATGAATTTCTACGTGCAATCAAGGCTTTGTCTGAAACCATACAGCAGGATATTGTGTAAACACGAGTGGTGAGAGATTTGATGCAGGACCTGCTCAGGGAAATAAGTTCCACTCTGGACAGCCTGGTTGAAGGTCGCATTCCCACATACTTGGTACCACTGGATCTGCTCAAAGATATTTTGACAGCTGCTACTCTCTCTACTGTACACACTTCACAAATCCACCTAGCGTACAGCCTAGGCAGTGCAATTCCCATTCACGTTGATACAGAGAAATTAGAACTTGGTTTCCTGTTAAATGTTCCCATAATTGAGACACCTCACATCTATAGGCTTAAGTCTATGCTAAACGTTGGTTTTTGGAAAGACGGTAAGCATTTCCACCTTAACACTCCGAGCTTCCTAGCTTACCAAGATGCTGATAGCAAACTCTATCTAACTCCTAACTTAGATCTATGCACAAAAACCAAGGATATTCACTGGGTGTGTCTTGGTAACCCATTTGTCTGGGACGTTGCCAATTATCAGTGTGGCCTCAGGAGCGACGCGCCCCTGCAGCATTGCCAAGCAACGGTTACATTAAAAGATGTGGACATGGATACTAGAGTGGAACATGCAGGTGACAGATGGCTTATCAGCACCCCAGCAGACTCAGTCCTTGTAACTTATGACCAGCATAACGTTGCCACTGGGTTACAACTGCCGAACCAAACCATTTTCCTCTCAGTTCCGCCGGGTGCAATCGTACACTTGGGCAACCTGGCACTCCATCATCTCAACCTCGAACAGCATGACTCAGAGATTGAGATCATGGACGCATTCCAGGGTTATAACTTTACCATTGATTTAGAAATTGACCAACAACTGCTGACTGAAGGAACCAAACTTGTTAAGTTCATACAAACCCCACATGAACTTACTCTGACGCCCATGAATAGATACCCAAAATGCTCCATAGACACAGATTATACCACCTTAATCTGCACATTGGTCGCCCTGGGGCTGGGATGGCTCATCACGGCCGTGATAGCTTATTCCGCCTACAGGCGTGTTAATAAACTCCAGGATAAGATGCACCTGCTCACCTACGATGTGCCTCGTGACCGCGTTCGGAGAGAGTCCAAGCGTGAGTGTCCCACATCGGTCTAAAGGGGGTGAGCAACATTTTCTTTGTTATTCTGTAACCCTAAGAGTAGTTTCACTTTAGTCTACCTCACATTTTTATCTGAGTGTTGCATTATGTCACATTCTTTATAAGCTACACACTGAATGTATTACCTAAGATTGTATTTTATGATACCTCAGGGTTGCTATGAATTTTCTTGGATGTTATGATATGTTTTTTTTGGGGGGTTTCTATATTTTTATTTCTTACTTGGTCACATTTTAGCTAGTGGTTATGTGCCGGCCCAGCTCAGTCTGTCAGTGAATCTGTCAGCCGCCCAGCACAATGTAGTACCTCTTAGTTTATGGTCCTTGTTTAGCCCAAAGACTGTCCTAATCCACCCTTTGGACCAAAAAGGGGGGAATCTTGGGACCACATAGGCCAATGCGCGCTTGCGAACTATGGACTCTCGTACATGAACCGCGTGCCCATGAACTGAACTGTATGGCCGGCGGAGATAAGCCCTTTTATCCCCTCACGGGTGCCCTGTTAAGCCCATGGACTGTGGACTGCCTGATCCCTGTCCCCTTGTCCCCATGGACTGTGGACTGCCTGATCCTTGTCCCCTTTTGTCCCCATGGACTGTGGACTGCCTGATCCTTGTCCCCTTTTGTCCCCTCATGGAGTCAACCTCCCGCCGGCCTCCCTCCTTCCACACTACTACCTCTCGCATGGACAACGACACCCCTGGTAGAATTTGCGTACCACCTGCATGGGTGGCTCCTCCTCGTTATGCGCGTGGGGACTATCCCATTTCCTATCCCCTCTTGTTCTTTTGTCTGACCAGGATCCAAGACCAAGACAAAGACCAAAGGCGTCCAAGTCGACCAACGGTCATGAGGGACGAACCCATCTGTGCTTCCGACGATCAAGTCGACCAACGGTCATGAGGGACGAACCCATCTGTGCTTCCGACGATCGAGCTCTGGCACGATCCCCGAAACCAAAAGGGGGAATGTTGAGGGTCTGCCCTCATGAGGAAATTACTATGCAGTAATTTCTCCAAAAGACTGTGCCAAAAACGCCCTGGAGCGTGAATAAAAAGGCATATTAAAAATCAGCGCCAGCAACAACTTCATTTCCCATGATTCCCTGCAGCCCGAAGCAACGTGATGAAGTCACCGAAGTGACGCCGAACCCCGGAACCTAAACAAGTTCCTGCCCGCTAAAAGCTATAAATCCCAGCGAAGAACGAAACTTATCCCTCTTTTGTCCCAGTTTCAACTGGCATGAAGAAGAACCCATTCTTCTACCACTCCGGACAGCATGTGCACGAGGCCTAGCTGCTGAAGCGGACGGAACAGCGAGCTACTGGAAGCAACGGAGAACGCCGATTGAACACTGAGGGACGCCTCGCTGTTCGTTTGTTCAAAGTTTTTTCTCTCTCTCTCTTTCTCTTCCGCTTCTCTAATAAGTTCAGAACAAGCGATCAAACCGCGCGATTGCTTTAAGGTAAATACGGTCTCTCCTCCATACCAAAACACGCCATCGGATCATCTTAAGAGTAAGCCGTTTTGTTTTTGTCATTGTTTAATATCTCAAGAAGTTTTATGCTGTGGCCAGGCTGACAAACAGATATTTCATTTATGATTGATCTTTTGTTTTGTTTATCGATCTTTGTGAAGCGGTTTTGAAGTTTGTTAAGTTTTATTGTGATTGAACGTGCTTCAGAAGTTTAAAGTGAAAGTTGCCCACGCGCGCACACACACACACACACACACACACACACACACACACACACACACGCACACACACACACATTCTGGTTTTCCGTGTTTGGGGGGACAAGACACACACACTGTCATGGTCCGTGGTGAGCTGCCTGCCTGTAACCTGGTTTTTCTACCCTGAGCTTGTTTCCATAGGTGGGCGTGTCTGAGAGCTCCCAGCTGAAGCTGATCTCATCATCAAGGCCAGGGGATTTAAGGAGCAGTGGGACGCTTCACCACGCCGGATGATTTACTCAGTTTGGGTAGCTCTAGCCACTAACCAGACCTTGACATTTTTGTATTTTTTTACTCGTGATAACCTGTCGTCTGAAAACCCCTTTATGCCCTCTCCTGCTCTTTCCCAGGTTCCTCTTAAAGTCCTCAGCCTCTCCAGAACAAACCCGGATCACAACCTACCTGACACACTGCTCCATCCTCTGACCGCCCGCTCTCAGCCGCTCACCTACCACATCCATTTCGGCTCCTCTGGACAAACCAACCACCTTTCTTGGATATCCTCAGCTCACCCGGACCCGACAACCCTCCCGGTGCATTTAGTGCTGCCAAGAAACAGTAAGACCAGGCTCCAGTTAAGTTTCCGTCTGTTTCCTTTAGTTATTCACTCTGTCTCCCTCCTTAGAAACCTCCTCCTGGAGTCCTGCTGCCAGTCCTGCATCTCGTCGAGTCCCGAACCTCCGTTGCTCATTATTTCCAAAAATAAAACCTTTTACTTACCTTCCTGCTCTCCGTGTGTGATTCTGCATGTCGTGGGTCAAGAAACTGCCTCCCATCATGACACACACACATATTCTGGTTTTCAGTGTTTGGGAGGACACACACATCCCACATACACGGTCGGGTCCTTGCTCCCTCAGACAAAGGGACCAGCCATTTTGTTTCAACAACCTCCATTTTGTTACCCCACCTATCAGATTAGTATTTCACATTATCATTCCATTGTTTTTATTATTTGTTAGTCATTTGATAAAATAAGTTGGTGGATATTAATTAGCTAACACTTTGGAAGGAGCTGAAGTGAATATATTAGTTAATAAAGGTCATTGCCAATTAAGTTTGTCTCAGGTGATTTGTTTGTGTTGATAGAAAAATAACTGCAGCTCGTTAAGGATTTCACGGAAAGGATAGACTGATTGATAGAGGTGTGGATTCATTGTTCCCCTGTTAAAAGGGGTGGTGCCCCGAGGACATCCAAGGATTTCCTAATTACGTAATAAATCGGTAAATATTTCCATATTTACAAATTTATTGATGAATCCAAAAAAGTAAGTAAAGCTTACAAATTGTTCGTTGACTAATAATCACAACAAAGCAATGAAATATAAAATTTCCATAACAAAAACCATGATGGAGACACATTTGAAAATAGAAAAGGGAAAAGACTGAAGCTGAGTTGGTAAAAGCTATAAGTCTGACAACTGATGTGTGGACACCATTGACTATGGATGCCTATCTTGCCATCACATGCCACTGTATAAATGTAGAAATAAAGATGTCCGCTGTCCTGTCGGGAGCACAGAATTTCTCCAAAAGCAAAGGAAGTATGGCATTACCAGTGGACATTAGAAACTCTACTTCATATCATACATTCACACTCCGTCTTAAGAGCTGGCTTTTAAGCACACAAAAATGTGAACACCTCTCCTAATAATCATTGGATGTTTGTTTTGAGACTTTATTGTGTAACCTATTAGATGTATGAGAGATTGATGGATATATGGCTACTTTGGATTCTTTAATGAGTTGTATGGTTATATGAATATATGTTATGTTTTAATGGACTAAGTGTAATGGTACTGTGTTTTATTGTTGTATGTTAATTCTTGTTCTAATTATTATGTTCATTTAATATGTTCTTTCTTTTTAGCCGTCATGTGCTTCGTATAACATCTTGCCAATGGACTACAGTTGAAAATTAGCCTGCTGGCTAACACTGGCACCATTTACATAAATGTTGATTAATGTGCACTGTCCTTAAATAAATGGAAATGGAAAAAAAGAGTGGGGATAAGAGAAAAAGTGAGGGATGGTTCTGGCAACATGACTGCATCAGCAAACCTTCTCAGCCTGAGCCAGGTGGCCTGTTTCACACACATGCTAAACCTCTGAGCTGAACACAGCCAGGCCAACGCAATCACCTCACGGAGAGAAAAGCTCTGTTCCAGGAGCCTGCAGGAGGATATTTAATCATTTAGTCAAATTTAACAAATAACAACAACACTCATATTCTTTATTTGCCAATATAAAGTGAAAAGGAAAACTTTTAACCAACGTCTAAGTTTAAATCTTTTTATATAAAAAAAAGAAAGTCAAAAGGCTGGAAAATAGAAAAAACAAATTCAGGAAAATTTCAGTTTTCAACAAAAACCAAAACTTCTACCATGAAAACGTTAAAACTTTAGCTTTGACTGTAGTTTAAAAATAACATAATATATCAACGTTATATTTGTCTATGTTGAGTTTCACACTAGAAAATAAGAAGCAAAAAGCTTTTCTGTTAATATAAAATTAATGTCTAAAATACTGATATTGTTCACAGATTAAACAGTTTTAATCTGGTGCTTAAAACGTGCTTCAAGAGTCTGAGGTTGTTTTAATGTACAAAAACAGTACAATTCGTTTATACAGATGTTTGTGACAAGTAAAAATCATCTAAAACGGTACAAAGATGCAGAACCACTTTTGTTCAACACGTTGTGCTTTTCTTGCTTTATTTTACAACCTCGTGAATAGGATTCTGTTCAATAAACAACAAAAACACATAAAGGTTGATAACCGACAGCAGGTGACCATAAAAAATAATGTTCAAAACATGTTTGCAAAAGTGTGCGTTTGTTTGTTTTTGTGCATTAAACTCAGATTCTGTTTGGTCCAAAAAGATTCTGTTAGAAAACAGAGCAGCACAAAACCTTTTAGAAACTCTTCCGGTTTCTTTTATCTCACCAGACGTTGGATCAGAGCAAACCTAACAATAAATCAGATTTAATCAGCTCAGATCAAACAGCTTTCATCTTCTCTATGAGTGTTTTGGATGAGTCAACGGAAATGCTGTTTGAATGTTGAGCACTGAATTCTGCTAACAGCAGAATTATTTAGATGATTTGATAATTATGTTTCAGTGAATGAGCTAATTGGAACCTTAAGAACCAAATAAACTAAAGAACACAAAGTTTAAAGTCTTAAGTGAAGGTTAAAAACTGTAAAATATATCAGAATCTGAGTCATTCTGAGTCATACAGAAAAACATTAGTCTTGTGACTCATCCATCTATCCATTTTCATTCACTTATCCGGAGTCGGGTCGCGGGGGCAGTAGCCTAAGAAGAGAGGCCCAGACTTCCCTCTCCCCATCCACTTGGGCCAGCTACTCCGGGGGAATCCCAAAGCACTCCCTGGCCAGGTGAGAGACATAGTCCCTCCACCGTGTCCTAGATCTACCTTTAGGCCTCCTCCCGGTTGGACGTGCCCGGAAAACCTCACCAGGGAGGCGTCCAGGAGGCATCCTGACCAGATGCCCGAGCCACCTCAACTGGCTCCTCTTGATGTGGAGGAGCAGCGGGTCTACTCCGAGCCCCTCCCACATGACCGAGCTTCTCACACTATCTCAAAGGGAGAGCCCAGCCACTCTTTGGAGAAAACTCATTTCGGCTGCTTGTATCCGTGATCTTGTTCTTTCGGTCACTACCCAAAGCTCATGACCATAGGTGAAGGTAGGAATGTAGATCGACCGGTAAATTAAGAGCTTCGCCTTCTGACTCAGCTCTCTCTTCAACACGACAGACCGGTACAACGCCCGCATCACTGCAGATGCAGCACCAATCCACCTGTCGATCTCACGCTCCAGTTTTCCCTCACTCGTGAACAAGACCCAATGAGACCCCGGATGAGGTCCTGCCCCAAGTGGAGGAATGACTCATTCAAACGTCGAAAATTGTTTTCCTTCTGTTCCAAAGATCTGAACTATCCCCTTAAGGTCATGTTGTGATTGTTTCCTCTTATGGTGTTAAACAGAAGAAAAACTCCTAGTAGAATTAACGTTCTGCTCTTGTTCTCCATAAATGTCCTCCCGCGTGGTCGTGTGTGACCAGCAAATGAAAACCTCAGAAGGTTTCTGGATAGCTGTAAAAATAAATGAGTCATTTATTTTATTAATAAACCATCGTTAGTGTTCTTGATGAGAATAAGAGCTGCTTGGTGGATATTAAGACTCAAGTAAATGTGACCAAAATGTCCAAATCACCACGGAGACCCAGGAAGCTTCAGGTTTTACCTTCTAACTGCTTCCACATCCAGCTGAAGTAAAGTGCAGAGGATTATATTTTAATCTCCGTCTCAGTGCTTGCATACTACTAATCTGGCTCAGTTCTTTCTCTGTGGAAGAAGATGTGGAACCATGGATGGAGAACTGAGGCTGAACCAAACTGGAGCTACCCAGCTAGTTCCTGCTGATGTGGAACTCACACTTCGAAACTAAAGTCTGTCACTTTGCTTTAAAAAATAAATAGATAAAATAACGGTGGTGCCTCCCAGACCAGTTTCCTGGACAACAAACTGTCCAGGTGCCTTTTTCTGGTTCCATCACAGACAAGAACGCCAAGATGACGACCAGGTGGGAACGGCCTCCAGCAGCTATGGGAACTAGCTGGTCCCCGCTGTCCCGAGTACTGCTAGTCTGTGATTCAGTGACTTGGCAGGTCACAGCGAGGTTTCACGGGAGAAACTGAGAGAAGGTTCCAGTTTGACGTCGTTGGTTTTGTTTTCTGAAGAGCATTCCTCAGGACACTCAGTGGGAACCTGCAGGAGGGAAAGAAAATATAAAATATTATAAGAAAAAACAAGAAGAGCTGGTTTATTTATCTTTGTAATGATTAAAAACTAAATTCAGTGATCAAAATATTTCTGTATCATTCTCTATTTGACCACCAGATGGCAGCAGCCAAAACCCCAAACAGCTAAAGACGATTTATGTGTGGAGCTCATGTTGGTGTGAGAATTAAAGCAAGGATGAACGAATCTGGTCACCGCAGAAAAAAAGAGCAAACTGTCCTTTCTTCAGCCGTGACTCAGCAAAATGTTGGGCAGACAAAAGGATGAGGCAGATTTAGTAGCCAGGCTTCATTTGCAGCCGAGTTAAATCAGAGAAAGGTTTAAGTATCTGTCAGCATGTTTAACTGGGAACCTGGCAGCAGGACAGCGTTTAAAGGTTGTGCCGATAAAACCGGTAGAGAAACAAACCGGTTTGGTGAGACGTCATCTAAGAAACACGTTTGTCAGAATATTTTGGCTCCAGCTCAAAATGCAATCAGGTCAGAAAAAAAATAAAAACATGATGCAGCTGAATTAGAAAAAGTCAAAAAATGATGATGATGATGATGATGATGATGATGATGATGATGATGATGAGGAGGAGGAGGAGGAGGAGGAGGAGGAAGAGGAGGACAAGTCAGGAGAAGACAGACGAGGGGAAAAGAAAAAACTGAAGAAGAAAGGGGGAAAGGAAAAAGGAAGAGAAGTAATAACAAAAAGGAGAAGAAATAAAACAAAAGTAGGGAGGGGGAGAGAAGAAGAAGAAAACAAAGAAGGGGAGGATGAATTTTGAATAAAGAGGAAAATAAAATATGGAACAAAAGAAGGGAAAGAGGAGGAAAAAACAAAAGGACAATAAAGGAGAATGAAATAGAATAAAAAACATAAAATAAGCTTTTTGTTAAAACAAAAACCTCATTGCTAAGTCACACATCAGATCTGATCCACCTCTCGGGAATCTGTTTAGGAGTTAAGCGGTGACCTTTGACCTTTCCTACAGAAGAAAGCGTGAGTCTGAAATGCTTACGGCCTTCCGGTCACCACCCTCCGTCCTCATGTTTACGTTGTGTCGCTTCAGTTCGGACTTTATTAAGGCTGGAACACAGAACAAGAACATCACCGCTGGGATCTCGGGAAAGGTCGGGCTCGGAAGACCGCTGAAACGGGTGCGTACCTGTCAGGATCACTCCCAGGAGGATCCAGGAGGAGAGGAAGATATTCCCAACCAGCGGACCGAAATCTGTGGTCAGTCTGCCCTGGATCAGCGTGAAAATGATCCCAAAGATCTGAAAACACGTGACAGTTCAGACCTTTACCCAAATGTTGGAAGTCCATTTGGAGATTTTCCACCAGAGAGGAAAAAGCTGCCTCTGTGGTGGTTTAAAATAAAGAGTTTTCTCTACAGATAAAAGCATCGGGAGTATTTTGTTCTTGTACTTCAACGCCTCGGTGGTACCTGAGCAAAAGCGTTGAGGAGTCCTGAAGACGTTCCCTCGGACTCCGGGTACGTGATCTCCACCCCGAACTCAAAGCCCAGAGGCAGGTAGCCCGTCATGAAGAATCTGGAAACAGTTATGGGAACAAAGGTCGATTTACTGTTCAGACGCAAAATCTAAAGCGTAAAAATGACAGAAACACCTGGATCTTCGTACACATAACAGGTAAACAAACAGCAGGTGAGGTTAGACCCAGAAACAAAAACGTTTTTTACTCTGACACAAACCTAGAGTTCTCAGCCTAGCCTGCTTCCTAAATGTCCCACAACTTTCACTTTTTAGGACTAATTCAGGAAAAGTCTTCTGGCTGTAGCTGCATTTATGTTTCATCCAAACCGGTCCAAACCAGCTGACACCAAACAAGTCAGACAATTATCAATTTTTGTCCTAAATTAGAAATATTAGTTTATTTTTTCTAGTTAAGATCTAAAGAAATGAGGTAAACGTGAACTCCAACTGTTTATATTTAATCTGTTACGACACACACACACACACACACACACACACACACACACACACACACACACACACACACACACACAAGCTCCTCCTACCCGAGGACTCCAGCGGTGACGAAAACCACGTGGATGTTGTTGAGGTCCAGGGTGAAGGTGAAGGCTAGCATTCCCAGAAACGACAGGATGTAGACGATCAGAGTCGTGATCCTGAAAGCAGGAAAAGAGACGAGGCATCGATGATGAAGCCACCAGTCTACTGGTTACACTGGTTTGGATTCGTCTAATTTATCCTCCAGATTTACACATAATCATTTAGATTGATCTGATGGGTATTTTCACCTTGAGAAAACAAAACAAACTCTTGATATTGTAGAAGAAGAAGAAAATATCATTTCTATAGCACCTCTCAAGATAAAAATCACGAGGCGCTTCACAAAAACAAAAAATGTAAAAATATAAAAAAGAATTTAGAAAATTGTTAAAAATATATTTAAAATGAGCAGAAAAGTTACAGTTGTGATTAAAAATGTTAAGAAAGAGAGAGAGTGAATAGGAAAGAGGGAAATCAGTGGATCCTGAGGAAGGTGGAATAGGTGGGGAGAGCAGAACAAGGAGAGGGTGATGAAGGTCACAGCAAAGCCTGAACAAGTGAGTTTTCAGCTGCTTTCAAAGGAGACCACTGAGTCTACTGATCTCAGGCTCAGGGGGAGAGAGATCCAGAGTCAAGGCGCCACAGCAGCAAATGATCTGTCACCTTAATCATGTTAACATGATGAAAATATCTGTCGTCAGTCCTGTATATTTCACACATTAACCTGTAATTCTAGCAGGAATACCGATTTCCCACCAGGCATGAGGCAGAAGAAGCCCTTTTTCCTGAGACTAAGGCGCGTTTCATACTTGTACGTCTTCGTGCGGTCCAGCCACCAACCACACAGGATGGAACCAAACATTCCAGCAACCACCAGAGTCAAACCAATCCTCCCAGCGTTCAGCTCCTGGTTCTGGTTCTGCAGGAAAGAAAGGTCACCGTAAGGTTCAGACCTCCTGGGCACTTGTTAATCTAGTCGCATGTCCGTGTGTGTTTGGGTGACATGTCGGGGAGAGGTCATGGGTCCACCGTGTTCTGTGGGAGATATCATCTGAGAGCTAAACTGTGTGTGTGTGTGTGCGTGCGTGCGTTATGGTGGGCAGCAGGAATGCGTGAAAGCAGCTAATAAACTATGAACTCAGAGCTTCAGACAATAAGGTCTATGGAAGCTCATTCCCGCCACTCCGATAAAAACAAATCGTATCTCATAATTATGACATACAATATGTTAATTTTTTCATTGTGGAGGGATTATAGGCTTCCAAGTGTTCCAGTTTATTTAATAAACACATTTTTATAACTTATCAACAAGGATGGATTGTAAAAAATTTTGTAGAGAAAATTTTGTAAATACTTTTCATTTTTGACACAAGCGATTGTCATAAAAAGCAATTCAATGGAATTCCAAGTGAACCTTGGCACCGTTCTTCCCACTCTGTGTCTCTAACTTGTTGCCAACGGTTTTTGTGTCTGTGAGGTTTATGTTGACTGCTTTGTTTACCTTGAAACAATCCAGGATGATCTGGTTGAGGAGGGTAGAGACAGAGTAGAAGGATCCGGTTAGAATACCTGTAGAAAGGAAGAGAAAGGAGAGTGTAATCCCACGGTACCGGGATCAGCGGCTCTTCCGGGTACCAGGAGTAAAACAGACCCAGCGAACTGGGATAGGCTCGTTTCAATGATGGAAACAACATTTTCTACCACACCTTGACCCTAGTTCCAACACAACCTCTGCATCACCGGAAAAAAATGCACTAGCGAAGTTTGGTTTTATCCCGTCCAACTCCAGACGTTTCACCGCTCTCCGTGCTAAACCCGCTGATCAGCAGCAAGAGAGAAGAACAAAAAGAGTCTTCTTCATGAAGTCACAGCTGAGCCGAATCTTTGCTGTTTTAAAGTCGTAATCGGTGTAACAGGGTAACTTTCCACTTGGCTGCTGTAAGCCTTTGTCCCTGCATCACACTGACAGGATTCCTGACTGATGTCGGCTTGTGTGTCTCTTGGACAGACAGTCAGAGAGGCTTCGTGCACTCGTGAGCAGACACGTGCGTTTTCCTGCCTGGATTTGTTTTGGAAATCTGCATAAAATTTGGTTGAGCCAGCGCCCAGCCTCTGTACTGTGGGTCATGAGGTGTTTTGGGTTGCAACAGCATACTCCCAAAGGAATACTCGCGCTAAAATGTACATTTTTAGGTGAAAATGAATTGTTTCCGCTGTGTGCTACACTCTCACTCAGAAACATGAGAGGCGACTTTCACACCTCTGGAGTTCAGGGAGATTTAATCAGAGCTCTCAAAAGCTAATCCGAGCTCTCAAAAGCAGGTAAAGGGTTTGAGAGGATCGAGTGAATTTTAAACAGAGACACAAGTCCGTCATCGCAGCTCCATGTGTGCAAAACAAAAGATGCATCCATTTCTGTTGTGCTCAACAGAAATGATCCCGCCTGAGCCCCCCTCCCCACCTGAACAGGTGTCTTTAGCAGCCATTTTTAACCTGCACTCACACACCCAAAGAGGCACACCCTCATAAAAGGGTCAATGGAGAATATACACACCAAGGCTCACCAAACAGCACACAATCTTAATCCGTGTGGGATTATCTCTGTTGGACTAAAATGTGGTGACCTGAGCGACGACCCAAGATAGGATAAACAACCAGGTATCACTCCCGCCCCTTTGCAAGGCTGAACTCACAATCCTAGGGAACAAATAATACACCTCCACTGTTTTCACGTTTATGTTTGTTCGTTTATTAGATGCTTTTATGCAGAATCACTCAAAATTCACCTGATCTGATTGGTCAGTGAATGAAACCTCCGTTGATTGGTCCTCGTCCAAGCGACAGCGATGAAAAGTTGAAAATATTTCAACTTTCTGGGATTGCGTCAGTGGGTCACCTGTGCACGACACGTGCACGAGCGCAAAATTTCACACGCACGTTTTTCGCGTTTCGCTTAGTAGGAGGGAGACCCGCGATTATCGCTTTGTCGCGCATGTCTCATTGAAAATGAATGGAGGAGAGGCGATGTCGCCTCCCGTGTGTCGAGCCCATGAATGTTCCTGAAGGAATTTGTTCAAAATAAACATTTATTAACACAAGGCATTCAATCCTGGTCCTGGAGGGCCAGTGTCCAGCACGTTTTAGTGGTTTCTCTGCTCCAACACGCTTGATTCAGTGGTTCAGTCACCTGTGCAGCAGCTCAGCAGGCTCAGCGGATTGAAAGCAGGTGTGTTGAAGCAGAGTTAAGACTAAAACCGCCCTCCAGGCCCGGTGCGCTGAACAATCACTGATGCCCTTATTTTGAAGAGCTGCACCTCAGGAGAATAACTGCGTGTTCTGGATGAGTGTTTGTGCTAAATATCCACGACTTTTGACCTTGTTATTGACCTAAATAATCATGATTCCTGTCCACATTTGAGTGATCCTCAATACCAATAATATCCTAATACAAATCTGTAATAATTGATAAATTCCTCATCAATCCTGAATTTATTCTTATTATTAATAAAATATAAAAGCCAGTTATGAGCTTGTATTTGTAGTTTAAGCTTTTATCCAAGGAGACCTTCAAATGAGTCGAACACAAAGTTCATCTCTCCTCAGATCTGATTTGAAGGAAAAACAGTGAAAACTGATAAAACACAAATCCTTGACGGACAGAATTGTGACAGATAAGATTAGTTTTACTGTTTAATCATGAAAAGTTTATCTCTGGAGGTCGAAGTCAGCAAAGTGGAGAGAAAAGACAGACAAATGAGGTGTGAGAGGTCCATCGGGGGTTTAATGGTTACCGTAGCTGATGAGCAGCAGGACGAAGGCTCTGTTCTTTATCAGGTTGATGATTGACTGCTTGTATGAGTACGACTCCAGCGGGACGCCCGGCAGAGCCGCCTGGGCCGGGCTGGGAGGAAGAGGAGGTCTGTCTGTGATTACTGCAGGAGAAGAAGAAAACAAGGTCAACGAGCCTTCTGCTTCATAAAGACAGACGTGTAAAACGCACTAATGTCGCGTCACATGTCAGCTGAAACCTCCAGACTGCTGATTCACCTAAACTAACCAGGTAACTGGCAGGTCAGCAGCTTGGAACACGTTTCAGTCTCACGTTACGGAGAGCCGCATTTGATTACTATATATCATAACTGTCATCGCCCCAAACAAGTGCAATTTTTTTCCACAAATTTCATTTTTATGCTTTATTTTTGGTGTGGAAGATTAAACGTATGAGTGGTGTCGGACCGAGGTCAACGGGGTTAAAAAAGCCATTTTCTAATCCCGTTTGATGTGTTCCATGGATTTCACATGATGTCCGTGAATTTTTAAGACCCATTCAGAGGAATCGCCTATTTTTGAACGAGGGCAAAAGTGATGTTAGGTTTTATGCGAAAGGACGTAGCAAACTACAAATGTTCGTCTCGTCAAAATGACATCATCGAACCAAAAACGAAGAAGAAAAAAAGATTGGTTTAGCGAGCGTCGTACATGCGACGTCTGATTTGCAGTAATTTTATTAACCCCCCCACTGTCTTTATGGGTGACCCCGTGAGGAAAGTTGACCACTGAGCAGCGTCACGGCTACCAGCCTGGCCATTGGGATGCAGGAGCCAGGATCACCCAGCCCTGGTGATCAGCCCGACACCGCCCCTCCTCCTCCTCTCTTCCAGGCTGCTGAGGAGCACAGCTGATCCTCCTGATGACCCACACCTGGGATAAAAAGGCTGTGCCTTCAGCAGTCTGGGAGGCAGCAGTGCAGTGGTGACGCTGTCCTCCAGGCCTCAATTTGTTTTCAACCCCTTCGTTTGTGATGAGTTTTAACTTTTAAAGTTTTAACTCTGAGTTGAGGAGTTTTTAAGGGAAAAACTCTGAGTGACCCATAGGGATCTTTGGTTGATGTCAACTTAGTTGACTCTGTTTTAAGGTGAACTCTGCTTTAGTTTTTACACTTTTATCAACTTTGTTGTGTTTTTAAAACACCTTCAGTTTAGGTAAAACTTTATTAAAAGTTTTAACCAGGTGTTTTATATAGTTGATAAGCTGTCTTTTAACTGTTAACCTTATAGTGAATTTTTCCTTTTGCATTATTTTAAAAATGCTCACAATCTGTTTGCTCTTGTTTTTAGAACATTTTATAACAATTAAACCCATTTTAAATCCACTGTCGCAATTTTATGTTACCCCCTCCTTCACATTTTAACACCTCCTGTTGGGGAGGTAACAGCAGGGTTGATGGTTTATCCCTCGGGTCCACGTGGCAGGGGTGAGGTGGTGCTCACTCCTCACCCCTGCCACGTGGACCCAAGGGAGAAACCATCAACCCTGCTCAATGGTCAACTTTCCTCACAGGGTCACACTCGTTAGGACAGTGGGAGGGTTAAGAAGCTAATAAATCACGCGACAGTTGAAACTCATCAGAATTCTTAATGTAAACTGAAGAACAAATGTGTTATTCAGGGAGTGGGGCAAAGCGGATTGGAAAATAACGCTATAGCCCCGTTCAGGGACCCATGAGCCAACTGGAAACCTGCCCCTGCTGGCTGCCACTGGTACTGCAGTCTTACATATTTGCTCATTGGCTTCATATTTCAGTCTGGATGATTCTTTTCATCACTAACATAATAAAACTGTTCACCTCCCATCCAAATTTGCATTTGGCTCCTAATAACGAGGTATTTATTTACATATGAGACTAAAACCAAACAGAATGAACATGAGGAGCTGCTTTACTTCCTTGATGCTTTTGTGGATTTGTCATAACACCGAAGGCCTCTTGCTGACTCAGACTGCTTCTGCTGAACTGAAACGTATTCATCAGAATGGCAGATTCAAATTACAGCTGCAGCTTTAACGTGATGCATTTGCATACTGGTTTAAAGTCACGCACCATTAACACCACTCTCAAAGACTAGAGATGAAATCTTTAGTCCAAAGCTGCAGTCTTGCTGTTTAACTCCTGAACCTCAGGTGCTGTCTGCACGAGGACATCTGGGTCTCAGACGCAGAAACTCCCCTTATGCCCCTAAGTGGTCAGATAATGAGTTTGGGGCACCCCCCCCCCCCCCCCCCGGGGCACCCCCCCCCCCCCCCCCCCCCCGCTGCAGATGGACGCACATCAGGAATGACATAAGCTGTTTGTGATTACCTATGATGGTGAGGATGAAGAGTCCTGTGGAGACAGCAGCTGTGCCGTAGAACATGATGCGGATGTTGTGAGCTGCATGATAGAAAAATCCATTTTAATTCACTGATGATCTAATTAAACAGCTTCCATTATCAGTGATACCTGCAATGAGAACAGATGTTTAACGGAAGATGGAATAACCAGATCATTCAGGTAGTCAGCTGACCTCGTTCTTGGAGCACATCCTGTTGCTGAACCTACACCTGACAACCTGCATCAAGCCCAGATCATAGCACTGCCACCACAGGCTTGTAGAGTAGGCCTAGGCATGATGGGTGCACTTCACCTGCCTCTCTTCTTACCCTGATGCACCATCACTCTGGACCAGAGTCCATCTGGACTCATCAGACCAGTTTTAATAAAGCGTCGGACAGTTCTGAACCCAGTTTTTGTCTTTTCTGCATCTCCTTAGATGTTTTCTCTGCTTGAATACAATGATCTGACCCTTCTCACAGACTAACATCTTTTCCACTACCACCAGGTGTGTCTTTCCACCTGGTTGTTTAAAAAAATGAGAAGCAGCTCATTGCACCAGCTGGGTTAAATAAGTTGTTGCAGCTGAAAGATCATCACCCTGCAGTCATTATGCAATAGGAGGCAGGCGCCTACCTGTCTGCTTAGTTAAATCCAGCTGGAGGCTTTCTTGTCTGGCTAGTAGCTATAGGGCCAGGGGTGGGGAACTCTGGTCCTTGAGGGCCACCATCCAGCATTTTTTAGTTGTTTCCCTGATCCACCAAACTTGATTCACCTGCTTAGCAGCCGACCAAGCTCTGCAGGAACCGGTTAATTAGCTGCTGATTAAATCAGGTGCTGAAGTAGGGGAAACACGTCAAACATGCTGGATAGTTGCCCTCACCTTTAGGTGAGAATGCAACAAATTTCAGCTAATTTTCTTTCTTTAACATTTAATTTACAAATAATGTATTACATGTCCCCCATTTATGCAGTCCAGTGTCACGAGGACTGTCCAGATGTTTACATCGGGGAAACTAAACAACAATTACACAAGAGCATGGAACAACACAGGTGAGCCACCTCTTCAGGTCAGGACTCTGTAGTCCACCTACACCTGAAAGACAAGGGACACACCTTTGAACATGACAAAGTACACATTCTACACAGAGAAGATAGACGATTTGAGAGAGGAGTAAAAGAAGCTATCTATGTCAAACGAGAAAACCCCACTTTAAATAGAGGAGGGGCTTAGATTTCACCTTGATGCAGCTTTGAATCTCATTCCTACGCAGCTTCAGTCTAGGTCACATCTTCCTGCATCTGATCAGCACAATAACTCCCTCTCAGTAGAGGCCAACGACTCATCAGGGGGTAGGAAGGAGGGGTACTCGAGTAGTTTCTGCTCGTTAAATAGCAGAGAGCTACAGCTTATAAGCTTGACTTTCCCATATTCCAGTCAGAATTGACAAAGCTCATCTGATAAGAGAACTGTCTTCGAGAAACCAAAGATGTCCAGCTGCCTTCATCTGAACCCTTTTGGATCACCATGACCTGGATGACTGAGAACCTTCACATCGCTAAGGGTCAGGAGGGAGGTAAATTCTCTATTTAAAAGATTGAAACGTTGAGTTTTTCCTTGAAAAAAAAACATTTGAATAAAACGTGTAATTTTCAGACCTGTTAAATCCAGGTCATCCGGGGTATTTGGAACCAGAAGTGGAGGCAGGAGGAACCCGATGGCTGTCCCCAGCTAAAGACAAAAGCAGACGTTTTATAAATAAATGTGAAGTTTGGGGTTTGGGGATATAAGGGCCACCCCCCCTGCTGACCTGGTTCCCCAGCACGGCCGTGGCGCACGCGGTGGACACCCCGCGGGGACCGAACCACACCGAGGCGATGCGGGACGGCAGCCCGAGGATGAACACCTGCGCCACGGAGCAGATGATCTGCGCAGAGAGAGTGACTCCAAAGAGGTCTGGGTGCACGCTTGCGCACTTGAGCCACGCGCCTGCGCAGTTGAGTCCAGCTCCCAGCAGGGCCGTTAACCGGAGCCCCCTCCGGTCCAGCAGCCAGGTAGCGGGGAAGATGAGCGGCACGTAGGCGACCATGTAGACCACGGAGAGCCAGTCCACCTTGTCGTTGCTGACGCGGTAGAAGCGCGTGAACACGTTGGTGATGATGCTATAGTGAATCCACTGGAAGGCGTTCACCATGGAGTACAGGCTGAACACGGCCAGCACCGCGAACCGGCGCCGGTACAGTTTAGTTTCCAGCAGTTTCCCTTCCGCTGCTCCTCCTCCTCCTCCTCCGTTGGGCAGCATCGCCTCTCTTTCATCCGGCTGCACCTCCCGCTCCAGCTCACGGTTGGTTTCCGCCGCGCCCGCCAGTCCGATCCTCGGGTAGAACTCCGCCGCTCCGTCCAGATCGGGGCTCTTCCTGTCCACCGTGATGTCGTCAGGTGCGCCGGTGTCAACGCGCAGATGCTCCTGCACGAGCTCCCCCGCGACCATGATGACGGCGTCCGCGTTTTGTTCCTCACTTCAACCGAAAGATAATCAACCGACAACGAGACAGGAAGCGAGAGACCGGGAGAACAATCATCTCCTCACCGGGAACCAAAAGCCAGGGTGATGCGCCAGGTGGCCGGTGATCCAATCATAACCCACAGGAGAGGAGAGGGACTTCTTCCTGAAGTCAGCGGCTTCCTGAACAGTGCCACGCGCGTCTGCGCTCTTTTTGTGCGCCTGTCTGAGCCTTCCGATGCCGCTGAGCCAATAAGAGCGGCAGGAACTGGTGGTTCATCCTGCTGCCTGCTGTGACATGGCACTGATGACGCAACAGTCACACTCAGCATCACTCAAATCAGTTACGCGTGTTATATTTAACACGTTTAAAAGCACAATTTAAACATTTTATAATAATAATAAAGCAGTGAAATAAGAATCAAGCTGATTTAACAGCCAGGGTTATCTCATCAACCCTGAATGATTGGAATTCCATTTCTCTGAAAACATCCAGGAAATCATCTGGATAAGATCTCAAATATTTTAAACTTATCTACAGGAAACATTTAAAATGTCCCAAAGATCTTAATTCTAAACTTTCAAAGGGAAAGAAAAAAGGAGACGATTTAGAAACCATAAAAATCTCATAATGAGTTAAAGCAGCGCTGGCACAGAAAGCTGCAGCCATATGCTCAGCTCTTTATCTGCTCTAATCCAAATCACCTGACCCAGAGGGAGCTTCAGCGGTATACCTGGGAAATATGTTTTCATTAATCGCTCTGGTTAAAAGTTAGCAAAAGGAAGACAGAACTCACTATTATAATGGATTCATTTATCATCATATTTATTTATAAAATATTTTGGGATTTTTAACCGATGTGTGATAAAATCATTTGTTTTATGGATCAAACTGTCGCTTATTTTAATAGATAATGTCTTTAATTTCCTGCTCTAAGGACACTTTTTAGTAAATCAGTGTAAAGTTATTGAAAACTTTAAAATTAAGAAAAGATAAAAAGTAGAATCTAAAATAATGAAAAATGTAGAAATAAATGGAAAAAGGAAGTTACTGAAGAACCCTCATGTGCCACTCGTCTTAAAAAAAGATCTGTGGGACGCATGGGTAATCCCCACCCCCCTCCCCCCCCCTCCCCCCGCTAATGTAACCATGGTAACGTTGTAGCAACATGCTAACCGGATCGCTTGTTCACATAAAAAAAAAACCCGAAAACATCAATAAAAATGTCCGGATGTGAGGAGCGGGCTCTGCTGGAGCTGAACACCCGGAGGGAGACGTGGTGTCAGGTGGAGGCGAGCCCGCAGCAGTCCTGGGAGCGGTCCGAGAGGAGGCACTACCGGAGCCACCTCCAGACCAGCCCGGTGCTGCTCTCCGCTCTGACCGGCGGACCGCAGCGCTGGCCCGGCCGCGCCGAGAGACCGGCCCCGGCAAGACTCCCGCAGAGAAAACACTTTGATGAGAGCTGTAAGAAGTTTTATTTATAATATATATATATGTATGTATATATATATATATATATATATATATATATATATATATATATATATATATATATATATATGTATGTATATATATATATATATATATATATATATATATATATATATATATATATATATATATATATATACATTAGGTGTTTATTAAAATTATTTTCTACTAAACTCCTAACCGTTTCAGAAGTTTTGAGGTTTACTTCTCAGACCCTTATTGTGAAGGACCAAAGGAAGTTCTTGAGCACAATAAAATAACTGCGTTCAGGTTCTGCCGGATGTCCTCTGACTAACTAGAAAAAACCCACTTTTGATTTTCTTTATTTTGAAGCTAGTTTTGTTTTTCTATAAATCTGGACTCCTTGTCCCTTTTCTAAAGATGCTCCGTGTCTTTTCCTGTCTTCCAGACACGTCTCACCTGGTGTAGACACCTGAGAGGACCACAGAAGCTGGAGCACAAACACAAGACATTATGTATTTACAGGGATTTCGTTGTGCAGACGTTCATTAAACTCCTCAATTGTCTTGCTTTTGAAACCATTTTCTAACAGCTGATATTTTAGTTATCATTCCTGTGTGAAATTCCCAGAACCCATGGGGAATACTTTCTGTGCAGTGAAATTCTTACACTTGTGCCCATTCAATCGCTGAACCACGATTGGAGACAAAGTACTTATGGCTCTGAAACGTGATCTGTGAAGCAAAAACAAATGTAAACGTATAGATTTCCCATTCCCACTGAACACAGCATGATGTGCAGTTAGCTGCTGAGGTGTTTTCTAACCTAAAGAGGCTCAAAGTAATATCAGAGTTGTGTTTGAGGTAATTCTACCGTGTGTGTGTGTGTGTGTGTGTGTGTGTGTGTGTGTGTGTGTGTGTGTGTGTGTGTGTGTGTGTGTGTGTGTGTGTGTGTGTGTGTGTGTGTGTGTGTGCATGAATGAAGAGAAGATCTGTGGAGCAGAAAATGTCGTATCTCACCAGCTCCAAACCCGATCCCTAAACTAACAGTTGTGCCAACGGCAGCGTGGGATCGTAGCTTCAGCTCCGAGATTCCTGAATTCTGCTCTGACCAACACTCACTTTCCTCAGCCGGAAAACCATCAGCATCCGTGAGAATAAAGCAGAGCTGACAGAACAAGTGAAGCCTTCCTCAGAAGTCAGATTAGGAGAAAAGTCACATAACGTCTGGATTTGTTACACGGAATCAGAATTATGTGTGCAGCAAGCACTTAAAAGCAGCAGAGCCACTGAACCCTGGTGCTGAAATCCATGTTTTATAAGTTCCTCTGCTCCAGCAGCACACTTCATTTAATAAATAAATCACCTGTTCAGCAGATCATCAAGCCCTGCAGAAGCCTGTTAATCACTCACTGAATGAAACCAGGTGTGCTGGAGCAGAGAAACATAGAAAACATGCAGGTATACCCTCCAGGAGCAGGATCCAGAAGCCCAGACACGGAGTAAATGTTTTAATGAGAAGGTTTCATGTTTTTAGGTTTTCTTTGTTACAGGCTACAAGTAAAAATCCTCTTCAAGACCTAAAAATAAGAGTCTTAAACTCTGGTTTGTCCCTTAGGTTCAGATTCTGAATAAATCAGAGGTCAAGTTTAAAAAAGTTCAAGTAAAACAGAAGAAAAGTGGCTGAAATCTAAATAAAAACCCTCAGTACGTATGAAGGACAGCAGAACCAGGTTGTTCCAGGAGAGTACGGGCAGGGTAAACGGATCAGGAGCGTTGGCGACGAGGCGATCTCTGTGGGTGTAGATCCGAGACATCGCAGCTTCCAGATCGTGCTGCAGAAACACGATCAGCTGTGTAGAAGTTCAGCTTCTCTGAGAAATCTCAGATCTCAGATCTTCATCCGCGTTCTTTCAGCTTTTCAGGATTTTCAGGGCTGTTGTTAAACACTGATGTTCTGCATCAGTTGGAGTTAAGAACTCAAACATCTTCAAGGATTTCAAGCACCATTTATGACACCAATTCAACTAAACAGTTCAAAATATTAAATATTTACACAAACACCCATTTTTCTTTTCAAAATAAAAGTCCTCCAAGTGCTGGCTTGATTATCACCTGTAAGTCGCTTTGGGCAAAAGCGTCTGCTTAATACATAAACTCTCATTTCAGGTGATAAAAACACAAAACTGTACCCTGAAAATGTGCAGCCTCTAGAGAACTGTAGTAACGTTTGTCATCTTAAAGATTTAAAATATTTGTGTTTATTTTTAAATCACACACAGAGCTTTCCGTTTTGAAGAGAAGAGCCAACAGCAGGACTGAACTCCCTCCTGAGAGATCCTGATCCAGAAACTCTTCATGTTTCTCAGAATAAATAAAGTAAAATGAATTTAAAGAAGTACGCTGAGCAGATGGTTGTACTACCTGAGGCTTCACGCTGCGCTGATCTGGACCCCCGCTGGCCTGAAGCGGGTGGAGGCCAAAACACGGAGCCACGAGGTCCGGGAAGCTGTGAGAGAAGAATTTAACACGACAGAGATGAAGCAGCCAGCTGACAGCAGCCGCGTCTGCACTCGCTGAACTTCAGCAAGAACGACTACGGGAGAGTAGGGAGTACAGATCTTTAAAAATCTGTTAACAACTTTAAAGAATTCCTTTTATTCAAATCAAATGTCTTCTTTTATGACTCTACTGATTATGATTCTGTATTAAATAGACAACATCGAGCTTTTCATGAGTCTGACTCAGTTCAGTGTTCATCCTCCAGCTGACCTTTGCTCCAGCTGTAGAACTCCGGAAAACTCCCAAACTTCTTCTACAAAGGCCACCAGTCTCTACACCGGCCTAAACACACATGAATGGTTAAACTACGTTGTTCAAATGTTTTTACAGAAGCAAACACACGACTGTTTCTTTACACTGCTGAATAATGTGAATATCAATTCTTACAGTACTGAGAGAAGGCTTCAGCCAATGTTTTTCTCTTCCAGACACAATTTCTAATTAATTTGCTGTCTATTTTCCAGTTCTGTTACATTTTTAAGAATAATCTTCACTCCACCAATCAGTCGTTGAAAATCATCCTTTTAGTGCTAAAATGTCCTTTTATTGGTGCCCAAATGAAGCCTTTACACGCCCAACAAATTCATCTACACGAGTGTCTGATGAAGCCACGTTATAAATAAACCTGAAGCAGCTCAAACCATTTGCAGTTAGACCATGTTATTGTTTACATCCAGGTAACACGTTATTGTTTACATCCGGGTAACACTAACTGGAGGGCAAGAACCCGTCCATTACCCAGAGCTGTATCTGCGATTTAAGCAAACAAAATAAAACCTAAAGATTTAGTTCTTACTACTTTAGACTATCTAACACATTTTTGTACAGATGAACAAAAAATAAACATTCCAAAGCTAACGGTGGTTAGCACAATGCTTCCAGATGCGTGTGGAAAAAGCTAGCTAGCTGTGAGCAGCCAGTCTGGACCTCTCACAGCCGAACCAGAGCTCTTCTACGTTTGCTTGTTAATGCTGAACGACCGTCGTGTCACCGCTCGTCTTTGCATTGTGATGGATAGAAGACGGAAGCTGCCGGGCTCTGAGGGTGTGGTGATTGGACACCGGCTGGTCCTCGTTATGGATAACGAGGCCGGGGAGGATAAAAGGGTGACAGCTCTACAGAGATGTGTGCGTAGTCGACCTGTCATTGTGGCATTGGACTTTGGGGGGTGGGGTCGTTCGCAGTCGGTTGGGGCTGCCGGCGACGAGGACGGTTGGACAGGTGTTCAGCGTTCCAGCGCCAGGAGGGAGGGCTTGTCGCCTTCTTTGGATGGCGGGGGCTGGGCGTGGTGGGTGCCGGGACCGCGCCGATGTCTGCCGCCACGAACTCTGGCGGTTGGACTTATGCTGTGAACTTGCCCGCTGTCCTCGCGGGCTGCACCCCGGGGCGTTGGGGGGGGTCACAGCATCTGAGATGGCTAGGTACCGCTGCTTGTGTTACTCATGCTGGACAGCTGGTTTTATGATTGAGTGTGTAATAAAGAGTATCGTTTGATAGGTTGTTGCCTGCTGGTGGTGTTTTCGGGTTCTGTCTGGGGGGCAAGATATTCTGCCCGTGCGCCCACGGAAGCTTACATTACAGTATTAACCGCGGCTCCTCATATTCTGACGAGCAACGTAAACACAAACACGAACATTAGCGGCTGCACGTGTTGCCTCGATTTGATTCCCCCTGCTCGAGATCTGTTTCCGCTCTGAACCATCCACTCACAAAAAATGCGTCTCCTAACCCCTAACAATAACCATAAAACAAACATAAAAATCACACTAGAAAGATTAAGTTCGTACATTATAGTTAAACAAGGCATAGATTTTTGTGAGTGTGCGGTTATGGTTGGGTAAGGGCTATTTTTTGTCAGCGGATGGTTCCATCGCTCATCTAGGCGGAACAAAAACAGACCTCGAAGGGGGAATCAAATCAACGTAACACCAGCTCCAATTCCACAACACATAGCAATTATTGTAACAAGACGGTTACCGTGGGACACAGAACTATAACCAAACCCGCATTGTCACTTTCCCACACCTTTGTTTCTCAGGACTGATCGCCAGCACAGCACTGCGGTAAATATAGCAGGCCGATCAGTTCACCATCTTCGGTCGTAGTCAGATGACGTATCGGGTGCTGCAACGCGTTACATGATGGGATAGCCTAATGTATAAACAATAGAAGCATGGCGGCTTTGTGTGTTCTGAGCTTATAAAACTGCAGAAAATGGTACACTTGTGTTATGTAAAGGACTGCCATGCTAGCTCACACAATTACAAGAAGCAGAAACGTAATGACAATATTTTCTTTCAGTTGCTTGGATAAGAGGTTCTGGACAGGAAATAGGAGAACTATCAACTGGGTCGCAACTGTCGGAAGGAAGAGCAAATACATTTGAAACCGCGTCTCCCCACATGCTTGTTTGCTTGTAGCATTTTCATAAAGGCAAGTAAAACAGTTTGTGTCAGCGATCTTACTGAATGTCCGTTTTTGGGCTATTAAAATTGTTGTTTACGAAGCATGGAGGGCATTTGAAAGCAGAGGTAATTTCCTTAGAAAAGCATTTCTTCTGCTCAACACGTATTATGTTGTTTATTTGTATAATTTATTTTATTAGTCTTTAAAATAACATAATTTGTTCACAACTTTATATGTTTTTGTCTGAAAAATGGCAATTAGAAAAGTATGAGATCTGATGATACTCAGTACTGTTTCTACTAAATATTTTTATGCTGTTAGTGGAGTAATGTTTTTGGACAGCTACTTTTTACTTTTACTTGGTTGTAAATATGTAGAAGTAGTGCAATGCATACTCAAGTGATGTATTTTTGGCAGTAATGAAACGTCTGAACTCATTTTGTTTCCTTTGAGGTTGTAGGGATCTACAATGTTGACTGTAAACAATTTCTGGGAAAAAAAAGTGTCAGTTAGATTTGACCCAGTTCATGTAATTATTTCCTAACTTTGAATATAATGTAATATATAAAATGTGGAACATAAATTAATTAAGCAAAATATGTGCTAAATTTTACCTGTCTCAAAAAATCTTCCACACGTTGTCTCAAAAACTGCATGATCCTTTCTGAGAGAAATGTTCTTATGTTTGTATTTTCTTTTCTTTCTTTTCTGTGTGTGTGTGTGTGTGTGTGTGTGTGTGTGTGTGTGTGTGTGTGTGTGTGTGTGTGTGTGTGTGTGTGTGTGTGTGTGTGTGTGTGTGAATCTGAGGTCTCCTCTGCACCCATATATGATTGGGTGGAGGTGGGATTTGACTCAAATGAAGCGTTTCATTTCCGGGTACAAAGACAGGCTGATGAAAATAATTCAAATTTAAGATGAAATTACAACTTGATAGTGCCAGTGGTAATATTTTATCATGTATTGGGTTGGGCCTACCTTTGCTCTCAAAGGTTTAAAACAGCATGATCCTTTCTGAGAGAAATGTTCTTATGTTTGTCTTTTCTTTTCGTTTCTTTTCTTTTAAACAAAGCCTTTATTAACACCTTAAGACTTCAAAATCTTACATTAATTGAGGGTTTGAGTGATAGTTAGTTATCGCCACCTGGTGGAAAAGACTAAAACCTACAATTTCAGTCTGACTGATGTAAAACCCCAGAATAGAATATAAAAAAATAAATGGCGCTTCCCTTTTTGCTCCCTTGTCTTTTTTCCCAAGGCTCTTTGTCCCATCTGCCTACAGAGCGCTTCTCTGCATTTCCTCTGGAAATCACTATTTTTCAGAAATGGATTTAATTAATTGGTCATTCAACGCGATTGATAAGATTTTTTCTACGATGAGAACGGAGGAGGGGGCTCGCGCTTGCCCTCACGGGGCACACGCAGCGGGATATATGCTCGATTCCTTGAAGAAGTGGAATGTCATCTGTCTCTCTCAGCTGTCCATTGAGGACTTCGAAGATGTGTGGATATTTGGCCTGATGATCACTGGATTTCTTCTGATTGGAGTGGGAGGATATCTGGTTTTCCGAAAAATTGGGATGACGAGAGCGATTGGAGGGCGACCCGCACCCATGGACGGCACCGTCCGGGCGGAGACCTCACAGACTGGGACGTTATTCGAGGTGAATCGCAAGCTAGACAATGTCTTAGCTGTGTTACCGGTGTTAGTGCGCAAAATGGATGTCATCTCGGAGAGGGTCACCGGACGGTGTGGAGATGTTTAATCACCCAAATTGGCTTCACTGGAGGACTTGAATGATCAATACAGACTTTAAGGCAGAGAGGAAAATTATCTCTGCCTGACCCAAACAAAGTCCTGTTATCCAATCTGACGCCATAAGCAGCCTTGGAGTTGCGTGCAACAACCCCCACGATGGAAAGAATGCAGACAGATGCTGTGAAAACCCTACCTACCCCCCCCCGCCTTCAGATTGTGGTCTCTGCAGCGAGGTCATCAAAATGGAGGCACTCAATGTGCTCCGTGCTTTCCCATGACCTCCCACCCACCTGTGGATTCAGTTGGCCGAGCGCCACACGGGCTGCTCCCACTGAGGAAACCAGGATCCCAGCCCCCCCCGCCTCCCCCCTCCCCCCCCCCCCCTTACCGGGTCTCATGTTGTGAACTGTGACGTTCGTGCTTACATGTTGAGGTGGTTTTTTGCATAGTAGAGCTACTCCCTGCTGGGTGTAACTCTGCTCGGCCTTTTTTCCCCTCCCCCAATTCTCCTCATGTAATCCCCTCTACATCTATTATCTAACGGTAGAGCGACTCTTGTTGCGAATGACCACAGTACCAATTCTTCTGTACTGAAACAATTGCCTCTCGGGGATGATTAAAGTTTTTTGATTGATTGATTGATTATTAGAAAAATCTAGCTTACACGAGAGTCAGTTGCCCAAAAATATTTTGAAGGAGGAAGGTGTTATTCACTGATCACCATATTAAATGGAGTAAGAGAAACATCTTTTTTTGTAAATCTGAAAAAATAAAATAAAATCACACATACTACATTAGCACAGCCAAAGTGATTGACAAAAACACACTTGCCTAAAGAAATACATAGAAAATATGTGAGGTATATTAAGGTTAAATATTGTTTGTCTTTGTCAGAAGTTGCTCTTCTATCATCTTGATCAGTCGGCCCGTTCTCCTCTGACCTCCAGCATCAACAAGGCATTTTGGCCCACAGGACCATTGTTGTATGGAGTATAATCAGACTTGTTAATGTATGGAATTAAGTCTGGATTGTGTCTCTCATTATGTGAAATCAATGCTAGGCTCTACAAGGTGTATCCGTGGGTGTGTGTGTGAAACCAAGCCTGTTACCTTCTCTTATGTTTGTGTGTGTGTCTGTGTCCAGGCAGACTTCTAGCCGCCTGAACTGTGATGTCGTAAATTAGTGATGTGCCTTCACTCTGCTGATGTGGTCAAACGATTCATGTTGTGGATATAACCTGTTTTGACCCGAACAGATGTTGGGAGTAAGCATGAATGTTATCTTTTATCCTCTGTGGAGACATATTGTCCAGCTAATGCTGGAGATGACCATTTGATCCTGGGCAGAAGAAAAGGAAGGGGTAATCATGCCACGCCCCCCTCTACTGACCAATGGCTACGAGAGGAGATTATGTAATCCCAAAGGAGAAGAGAGGAAAGCCTGCAGGAGGCGCTGAGAAGAAGAAAAATGTGATCGGATGAAGACTGGGAGAAGAAAAGGTGACATCATGACATCCAAGATTTATGGTCTCTTCGGGCCGTTGGAGAAGTAACAAGAAGAGGAACATGTGACCAGGAAGTCTGAGGTCTGAAGCAGCAAACAAAGAAATGACTGTGAGGGAGGGGGGACAGAGTGAATAAAAGGAAGATATTGGGTCTGTTCAAGAGGAGCTTGATGGGATGAGTGAGAGTCAGTCAGTCATGGACTGAACTTTTTGGAGAAAAGCTTTTGAGAGTTTTTGGGAGGAGAGGGCCTTTGATAGGAAGAGTGTGTGAGGTACAGAGATGGAAAGGAGGAAGCTTTTGCTTAGAGATTTTTGTCTGATAATCTGACCTAGTGTCATTTTTGGAGAGCTTATTCAGCTCAACTTTGCTATAACTCGGTTTATTGGCAAAGAGTTGTTTTACTTTTTAACCCACGTTGTCGGGGTTTCATTTGGATTATTATTCTTTTTCATCTGTGTGAAATAAAACCTAGTTCCTCGGATTCGAGGAACGAAAAAAGGATTTACGAGTGGGGTCTTCTCCTGTCAGTAATCGAGCAAAGGTGAGATGCTGGTTGTAAATGCCATCCCAAGGTGTAATTGATATGAGTGTTTCCTCCATCCTAGGCTACAGGTAAAGTCAGTTGTCTCCTCAGCATAAAAGGAACAGCTGGCAAGGGTCTTAACCTGAAGTGTTCATAAGCTTCATGGACTGGACGTGTGTGTAGGTGTGTTTGCGCCTCCTCTTTGTCTGCTTGGTCAGAATTAGAAGTGTGATGTCTCGATTCTCAAGTGCGGAAGTTGATCACGCCCCTTTTGCACCCTTGATTCGCACTTCATCCAAGTCAGCATCAATGCGGACGTGGGTGAAGTGTATTACCCACAATCCATTGCTGCAGGTGAAAAGGCTCAAGTGATTGTTCTGAAAACATGTATTTTCTAATGAAAGTAGTTCATTTTGGGACAATTAGTTGATGCTCTGAAACTTTTAGATGAAGCAGCAATGAATGCAGATTTATTTCAAATAATTTTTGGGTTGTTTGTTTGAAAGTGAAAGTATCACAGCGACCAGAATCCCGACATGCGTTGCAATCGATGACGCAATGCTCTTTGTCTCAAATCGGCAATTACTTGCACACTATACCATGGACTCGAAGCCTTACTGTGTACTTTCTCCAAGTGCACTTTGCTGAAAACCGCAGGGCGAGTGTTGGGATTGGGCCACAGAGTCCAGGACCTGAGCTGGAACAGGCAGCTGGATGTTTTGGGAGATGTTTCCCTGCTGAAAGTCAGGATGATCTGAGTTTCAACCTCATTTCCCCTCAAGTAGAAATTCAAAAACTGAATGAAGAAATAGTTACTTGGCGTCAGTTGTGTCATCAAAAATGTCCATCAGCATTTGCTGGAGTAGTTCAGTGGTTAAAACATGGTGTAGTTCATGAAGATGAATTGAGGATCAATCCCAGAAAAAACACTTCTACTCTTTTGGACTACATGTGAATTCTTCACAACATTAAATGCTGTAAAACACAATTTCTCAGGGACTTCTACAAGAGCTCAGTCTGTGAAGTTAGGCTGATGAGCACAAGGTTATGATTTCAATCCTTGGCAAAGCAGTTTAGTTTTCAGGCTTCATGTGAATTCTTCACATCCATTACTCTAAAATACATCTTGTATGTGTCTGCTAGAGTAGCTCAGGGGGTAAAACACTGGGTGGGTGTGCACAAGGACCAGGGATCAGTTCCAAGACAAACAGTTTCCATCTTTTAAACTTTATGTGGATTATTCACTACATGAAATGTTTGAAAATAAATAATTTCAGAGTCTGCTAGAATAGCTCAGTCTGTTGAAGCATTAGGCTGATGAGCAGGAGGTGCAGGGTTGAACCCCAGGAATCTGTAAAATGTGTAACTCACACTGTCTGCAGCCAGATGCTTGAGACACGGGTCGTGAAACTTCTACATCCGGCTGGTGGCGGATATGCGCCTGAAACGGGAAGTAAAGGAAGTTAAAAAAGAGAGAAGAATATAAACAAAAAAAAGTAGGAAAATGGAAAAATATAAGAATGGATAGTAGAGATCAAAGAATAATATCAAGATTAAGAATGGGACATACTGGGCTTAATAATACGATGCATCTGATAGGGAAACATCCCACAGGTTTGTGTGGGGTGGGGGGAGAAACAGTGGAACATGTTTTATGTGACTGCATAAAATATGAGGAAAGTAGAGGACAACTCAGGGAGGAATAAAAAAAACATAGACGGTGGAGTGATAAATGTAAAAAAATTGTTAAATGGTGAAGAAAAGTAATATAAGTTGGTTATTGAGTATCTAAAACACAGTGGTTTGTTGAATAGTTTTTTTTTTACGCTCTGACTCATACTCCAGCACAGTAGGTGGCGGAAATGCACCTGGAAGTTAGATGCCACCCGCCAATAAACACGAAGAAGAAGAAGAATATAAACAAAGTTGGCGGTAAAGATGGCGTCGGAGCAGGGTGAAACTTCGTCTGGAAAAAAAGCGACGAAGGAGCACAGAGTTCATGTAACATCAAAGAAATACGTGTCAGAGCTGATTAACGGATATAAGGAGGTTTTAAGAGCCGCTCTGGACGGACAGACGGACGTTTTAGAGGAGACGAAGCGGAGTTTAGTGAACGAGCTGCTGGACGTGAGTGTTTACGCCCTGTTCGTCACGAGCTGGAGGTTTTATACGACTTAAAGACGATAATAAACATGGTTTTATATTCAAGTCATTTATGTTGGTGTATTTGAAAATTCAGCATAAAATCCCGTTTAATAAACATCGTATTTAACCTTTAAATTGTTTTTCTAACGCCACTCTGATTTGTAAACGTTAATTATACAAGAAGCCTGTCATGTCAGCTGATTTAGATTTACAAAAAGCGCAAGAGTCACCCAGCAAAATAAAAATCCTAGTTTCTAGGGTCCAGAAGACATTCCTGCTTATTCCGTTCTAAATGTTAAATAAAAAATCATGTTCGTAATCAAAGTAATTTTGATTTCTGATGGATCTTTTCACGTTTTTAAGATACATGTGAAATCTAGTGGGATGCACATGTCTGACGCATATTAAAGGGACCTTTCAGCCATTGTTTAGTGTGGAAATCGTCACTATTACTAGGGTCGTGATCACAGCATTTGGATTTTATTAGTGAGTATCTGGCCACACGTAGCTCCTAATATCTACTGTCGTGGCCAAAAGTTTTAAGAATGACGCAAATATTAGTTTTCACAAAGTTTGCTGCTGAACTGCTTTTAGATCTTTAAGTTGTTTCTGTGATGTACTGAAACATGATTACAAGCACTTCATATGTTTCAAAGGCTTTTGTCAACAATTACAACAATTTATGCAAAGAGTCAGTATTTTCAGTGTTGGCCCTTCTATAATTCGACTGGGCATGCTCTCAATCTGCTTTTGGACCAAATCCTGACTGACGGCAACCCATTCTTTCATAATCACTTCTTGGAGTTTGTCAGAATTAGTGGGTTTTGTTAATCCACCTGCCTCTTGAGGATTGACCACAAGTTCCCACTGGGAATAAGATCTGGGGTGTTTCCAGGCATGGACGCAGAATTTCAACCTTATGGTCCCCGAGCCACTGAGTTATGACTTTGCCTTATGGCATGGTGCTCCATCGTGCTGGAAGATGCATCGTTCTTCACCAAACTGTTGTTGGATTGTTGGAAGAAGTTGCTGTTGGAGGGTGTGTTGGTACCATTCTTGTTTTTGGGCTAGACTGCGAGTGAACCCACTCCCTTGGATGAGAAGCAACCCCACACATGAATGGCCTCAGGATGCTTTACTGTTACAATGGCACAGGACTGATGGTAGCGCTCACCTTTTCTTCTCCAGAAAAGCCTTTTTCCAGATGCTCCAAACAATCGGAAAGGGGCTTCATCGGAGAGTATGACTTTGCCCCAGTGCTCAGCAGTCCAGAAGATCAATCTTTCCCTGATGTTTTTTGGAGAGAAGTGGCTTCTATACTGCCCTTCTTGACACCAGGCCATCTTCCAAAAGTCTTCGTCTCACTGTGCTGCAGATGCGCTCACACATGCCTGCTGCCATTTCTGATGGCACTCCGATCCCGCAGATGAATCTTCCGTAGGAGACGATTCTGGCGCTCGCTGGACTTTCTTGGACACCCTGAAGCCTTCTTAACAAGAATTGAAGAATTGCACCTCTTTCTTTGAAGTTCTTGATGGTCCTATAAATAGTTGATTTAGGTGCAATCTTAGTAGCCATTTTTATGCAATGCAATGATGGCTGCACGCAGTCACCATGGTTACCAATGGAAGAACAATGATTTCAAGAATCACCCTCCTTTTAACAGGTCAAGTCTGCCATTCTAACCTAATCAGCCTGACATGATGATCTCCAGCCTTATGCTCGTCGACATTCTCACCTGAGTTAACAAAACTATTTCTGAGTCGATCTCAGCAGATCCTTTAATGGAAAGCAATAAAATGCAGTTGATAATAATAATAAAGTTCATTTCCATGGCAAAGAAGGACCATCCAATTCATCTGATCACTCTTCATACCATTCTGGAGTTTATGCAAACTGCTGTTATAGAAGCTTAAGCAGCAACTTTTCCAACTTCCCATATTTGTGTCATTCTCAAATCTTTTTGCCGCGCCTGTATTGTTAATTCACTTTCTGTAGTTTTCCATCAGCCTGTGTTTTCATCCAATAGCCTGCTTTGTTGAATAGTTCCATTGATCAGATTGCTCTCGCGTCCCGTGTGCGTTCTAGTCTAAAGGTTTGGGATCGTTTTGAAATCTGTGCAGAACTTTGAAGCGGCTGTTCAGCTCAACGTGTTGGTGAACGGGCAGACTTGGGAGGAGGCTCCTGATGCTGAAGGTAGCTTTTGTCTTTACTATGATTCACACTGATCACATAATATGTTTAAAACTTACCTCTAAGGGAGTTTTTAATGCAGCATAAAGTGTTTTCCTCCTTCAGCAGAGGATGAGGCTGTTGATCTGGAGAGCATCCTGGATGACACCATCGTAGAGACCACCAGGAAGCGCCGGACTTATCCCAAAAAGATCCTCCCCCATGTGGTCCAGGGCCTCAAGACTGAACGCAAAATCATGGTGGGTTTGGATTTACACATTAGATTTAATCAGCCTGGGTTGTGGGATGATAACGAGCATCCAAAACAAACTAATATCAATAAAAATAACAAAACCAGGTTTCAGTTTGGTGTCTACTCTGACCTAAAACAGTTGGAAGCCTGAATAAAGAGATAGGTCCAAATAAATCCAGTTATTTACCAATAATAGGATTTGTAGGCTTTTATATCATACATTTATAACTTATATTATTAGATCATGTTGTCTGACATCAAATGAAAGCAACAGATTGTGTTGAGAACATCTGTTTTTGTGTTTCAGGGTTTTTACGAGCTTCCCATCAAGCCTGCAGATATAAAATTTCCAGATCCAGGTCTGAATCTGTTTGTTTTCTGAACGCTTTTATCTCTGACTAAACTGCTTCATGGGTCACGTAAGTAGGGCGTGGATCTGTGACACGATAAAACCCACAAAAGCAAAAAAAAATCCACATATTTCTAATTAAGCCACACTGCTGTTTGATTTGATTCCAGTAGAGGGCGCACTTTATCTTTAAATCAGGGATTCCCTATGTGTGGAGCTGCCGCTAGGGGGTGCGCGAGGTGAAAATGTAATGGCTGCGGAGCTCAGAGAAGTCTGTCATATGTCACCATTAGCGTAGCCAGAAACTCATTTGTGGGTGGGCCAAAGAAAAAGTAAGTGGGCCCAATAAATGTAATTCAAAACAAGTATATTTTGCTTGTGTGTGTGTGTGTGTGTGTGTGTGTGTGTGTGTGTGTGTGTGTGTGTGTGTGTGTGTGTGTGTGTGTGTCCTCCGCATGTGCCCTAGCTTCATAATAATAATGCACTCCGAGCTTCAGCACTCTGACCTGCGCACGCTGTTAATAGCAAGATATGTTCCGCACAGCGCGCTGAAGATCTGAAGTTCAGAGTGCGTATGTCAGAGGTCAGACGCGTTCCAGCAGAACCACGGCTCACGGGTGCACATGTGAGCACATCTGGGCTGGGCGGAAGTAATTTTACAACATTGGTTTAAATAGCGCCAAGAACGAGACGCAGTGACTGAAGCGGCTCATGGAGCTGTGCCGCACACACACACACACACACACACACACACACACACACACACACACACACATACATACTGATTCTACAAAAAGTCCTAAATTTCGTCTCCAACATAGAAAACACACCGAATTTCAGACTTTTTACCCAAAATTAGAATTAAACAATTTGATCATAAATGTGTTTTTCACTCTGGCCGTTTAACAGGACCTTTTTTCCGACGCTAAACCAGCTCTCGCTCCTCCTCGGTGCTTCAGTCGCTCCTCCTGTAAAACTTGGCAGCTTTACCTTTTTATAAAAAGAAGAACTGTTTTTGAAGCCGACGTGTGGAAGTTTCACTGTCACTAAAGTTTCACCCTGAAACTCATCAGAACTTTTTGTTCGTCTTTTTCAGAAAACTGAACAGAAAAATGGAGCTGCCGCTCAGAGAGGCGTCAGTAAAGACACGGAGAGGCTCTTTACACCGCTGCCGTCGTGTTGAAATGATATTTTAGTCATTTTACCTTTTTAATCCTCGTTCATATCTTAAAATGATTTTAGTTATTTACATTTGGTCTTAGTTTAACAATAGTTCAAATGTGCTTAAAATGACTGTATTTTTAAAGTAGTTACAGTCCCCTAATTACTAAGTACTTACATGGTAATTACATAGTAAGTGTAATATTGTGTAATTCAAGAGTATAATTGTAATAAAGTGTAATTATTGTGTAAAGCAGTATTTACTGGGAAGCATTAATAAAAATAAAAACTAGAATTGAACCTGTGTTACATGGTAATAACTGTTTAAGAACTCAGAAACAATAATACACTTTAACTTACTATGTAATTACCATGTAAGTACTAAGTAATTAGGGGACTGTAAAAGGAAGCGTTACTAAAGTTCTTGTTTTTACAGAAGCAAACACTCTAGTTGATGTTTTAAGATGAGACTATTGATCCTACAGTAGGAACATTTTGGGGATCAATAAAGTTTCATCTTATCTTTTCAGCCTGAAGCTTCAGTTTTTTATCCAGGAGGATAAATTCGGTGCCGATCAGACTTAAACAATTACAAAGCACAGTTTAAAATAGCATGTCAGCTAACCAAAGTGCCGTACATAAAAAAGCCTCAAGCTCAAACACAACAACAGACAAATAGCAAACACTTGAGGGATAATTAAAGGCGAAGCATAAAAACATGATTAAAAGGACAAACGGAGATATGGCAGGGAAGGGAAAGACTGGATGAAACCCGTTCAAAACTGCATCAATAAAACCAGAAGTGCTAAAAAGTTTTCTTAGGTGCCACTAAAGGAGCAGATGAACCAGAGTTAAACTAAGCGGGGAAAGTAAAACAGCCCTAAGAGGTGCAGACGCGGCCTACTGGAGTAAATTTAGGTTAATTGTGTTTATTTAAACCCTTTAATGATCCAGTTGTTCTGAAAACAACTCATTTCCTGTTTTCAGAGAGCATCATGAGCGACCTGTCCGCCGCTGCTCCTGGGGTGGTCAAACAGGCCATCCAGGTGATAAAGGTAAAACTCTCCTCTGCTTATGTTTCTACGTTTGTCCTGCAGACGCTTCAGCGTCTCCCTGCTTTGTTCTCCAGTCCATCAAAGTTCTACAGAAGCAAACAGAAGGCCTCTGTGAGGTCCTGAGCTCCAAGCCCAGCCCCGCCTCCATGGAGATCCACAGAGAGGTGCTTGGTCCCAACAGCCAATCAAACGCTCCGCCTGCTGCAAACGGAATTGCAGGATTCATGCTTCCGGTTAAAAGGGCCGTAGAGGAAACTGCGTCTGCTGAGGGATACGTCCCTCCGGCCAAAAAACCCGGACGCCGCGTGGGAGACGACGAACCGGAGTGACACTTCCTTTCTCGCGTGGATGCAGAAATAAACTCTTCTTCAGGAACAAACTCATATTTGTACTAATTTACTAAACCTCTAATAAAGTCGTTAACCCAAGAGGAGCTTTTATTTTCCTGATGCGTGTTTATTCGTGACACGTCTGGCATCAAAGGTGTTTAAATCATCCAAGTGTTCAGGACTGAGGAGCTAACGGCTAGGCAGAGTGCACCACAAACTAAAGAGTTTCTTTAATTTCCTAAATATCAGCTATTTATTAATGTTGTTTTACTAATTCCCATAAAATCGTGCTTTTATTGTGAAGGAACATGCAAACCTGGTGTTTCATCTCAAGCTGCTGCAGGGCCACACAAGTTCAAGGTGAAGTTATTTCCTGAGTCATGTGACTTCTGTAAACTGCTGAGGCCACTTCTGTTAAAACGGCAGCGAAATTAAGAAGTGAGAGCACAGCAGATGCAAAACCTGCGCCGCTGCTTCTAGCATCACTGGATCTCCGGGTTTCTTCTCCCAAAGCCAGAGATGTCCCACTGTGATTCCTACCAGCCTGATCAGAAGCAGCTGTGTGGAAGATGGGCGGTAAGGCGGCTCTCAGCATCCTCCCGACTGAAGAGGAGAAAAGCTGCTCTCACCTCTCTGTTTGCTGTTTCTCTGTTTAGTGTTTAGAGGATGAAGGCAGGAGGATGAAGAGGAGGGAGAAGAACAGAGTCGCAGCTCAGAAGAGTCGGAAGAGACAAACTCAGAGAGCCGATCAGCTGCACCAGGTGTTTGTTTTCTCCCTTTAAAGCCTTTTTATCAGCTCAAACAGGAATATCTAAAATATTAGGAGGGTCTGGTTCCTGATCAAGCACGGGGCAACAGTGGAGAGGAACAACTTCCTTTTAACAGGAAGGAACCTCCAGCACAACCAGAACTGGGAGGGGCAGGAGGAGGCAAGCGGCCAGAGGACTCGTCTGATTTCCTGGCAGGAATTTTTACAGGAATATTAGGATTTGTGCGGTAAACCAGCATCTCGCTGTTCTGGGACTAAAGTTCACCAGGAAGTTTCCTAACAAAGGCTCTCCGTTCCCTCAGAGCTTCGCTCTTCAACACGTCCAACACATTACCTCTGGGAATATTCACAAAGTCATCCCAGACGTCTGGATTTCCCATCTTTACGAGGCAGAAATGTGAGAGAGCTTTAGGAGTGGTCGGTTGGGAACTAACTGGGAATAACTGATGGATAAAATGCAAACTGATCACAAACCTCAGATAACATCGACACTTCTGTCTGATTCCAGATGAGTTTTTACCTTTTCCCAGATTTTTGACTCCAGTTCTTCTCAGACCAATCAGACGGACCGGGGCTGCAAAAAGGAACACGTGTTGTCATGGCAACATCAGGGTGCCAAAACTAATGGGCCATTCCCATCTGTACCGGGTCGGCCCGGGCCGGGTAGCCCCAGCCTGGCCCGGTTGATTCCACACATCCTTGTCTTAAGCCCATGTGGGCTGATTCTACCCACCAATCAGAGGCTTGCTCTAATGGAAGGTGTGAGTTTGCTGTCAGCAGTGGGTGTGTTGGCCCTGGTCGGCCTGAAGCAGACCCCCTCGAGAAGAGGGCTGAGAATGAGCCTTGGTTGGCCCGGAAAAATACCAGGCCACCCAGATATGTAAACAACCTACGCTACCCGGCCCGGCCGACCCGGTACAGGTGGGAATGGCCCATAAGATGTCAGCTTAAAACACAACCAGTCCTTTCGTTTGTGCCACTTTGAGAGAAATAACATATTTTATGTGCAAATATTATGTAATTTTAACAAGAATTAAGTGTTTGTGAGTTTTTCACCAACCCGTCTCAAAGTTGTCTCAGATTTCTCCACAAAATAAGTCTTCCTCGTGAACGGCGTTTACAGCTCAGTGAGACGTCAGATCTGACCTGATGGACTCGTGCTGTCCTGCACGCCCACACCGTGTCGGACGGCAGCAGCTGAAATTCACGGGAAGTTTTTTATCTGCAATGACAGAAAAATACCAGTTTATCAGAAATCAGCAAAAATAATCCGGATGTTTTTCTGACATCAAGCAGAATTCTGATGTTCTGTAGTAACACACACACACACATGCACACAAACACGCACACACACATGTACACACACAGACACAGAGGGTAAAACTAAAGTCTTCTGTTCTCCGGGTTATATGTTCTTCAGGCCTGTGAGCTGCTGGAGCAAAGGAACAGGAAGTTGAGGAGAGAGGTGATGAACACACGTTTCTGTTTCTGACCCGTAACAAACATCAGGTGAACGCAGACATGAAGCAGAAGTGGATGGATGGATCCGTGTTCTGTCTCCAGGTGGATTCTCTGTCCGAGGAGCAACACCTGCTGACCGAAGCCCTCAGAGCCCACGAGCCCTTCTGTCCCATCATGCACTGCTCCCTCATCTCGTCCAACCCGCAGGTCGAAAACTCAGCAGCTCGCTCCCTTCGAGAGGAGGACCCAAGCCGTCACCATGGTGAGCAGATCACATCTGGATGTTCCAGCTGTGTGTTCATGACCTCACCTGTAGAGGACGCTGTTCACCAGGGGTCTTGTTCCGGTAGAGCAGGTTATTGTGATGGAGCACCTCCTTCCTGTAAATTAACTATAAAACATTAAATAAATGTTTGACACATTTTCTCAGAATGCTAAGATGATAAAAACTATGATGATGTTTGAATTAACAGCTGATATTTCCCCAAAAAGAATGAAAACATGCAAAAAAGTCTTTGTTACGTGATGTGGACATGAAAGGGTTAATACGTGTTTAATGGTTTATTTATTTAGTCTTTCAACAGCAAAATGTTCCAGAAAATCTCTTTATTCTCATTTACATAATCAGCTGAAAGAACGCGTCACTTCTGAGGGAAATATGGATTTCTGTTGCTCATTTAAGGGAAAATCACCAGAAACGGGCCTGATGGTGGTTTATAAAGACTAACGAGGCAAAATTGTGAATAATCATACAAATCAGTTTAGATAAAGTCACTCAAACGGCTGACTTGTGAAAACACAACTAAAAGTTTCAGTTCTACAAATAATGTTTTTCAATAAAATATATTGACTTCATTATTATATCTAAATAAAAACATCTCTATGTAAAACTACATTTTTCTGTTTATGAAAACTAATCATTTTATTTAAAAAAACTGCTAGTTTGAACAAAGGCACGTTATAAATAAAGAATAAAATCCCAGCAGAAACCAGAATTAACCCTTTGATGCATAATGGTCACTACAGTGGACAGGTACTCAAAATTCTTATTTATTTATTTTTGCTATTAAGCACAGCTGTTGAAGACTTTATTGCATTTGAGCCCCCCCATTTGGACTTCAGCAAGTCAAGCCAACATATTTCATGTTCAGAATGCACGCTGTCCACTGAGGTGGACATGTAATAAACTATTTGTAAATTAACAAAATGTTACAAAAAATATTTGTTGAAATTTGTTTCATTCACACCTAAAGATGAATGAAAAAAATGTTTAAAAATCATGGTTGAAGATTTCATAATTCATGCATCAAAGGGTTGACTACGCAGACGTGATCAAACGTCATTTTATACATTTTCATGAGAGAATCTAGAAGTCAGAACCACAAAGATGAGTAAAGAAACCCTGAAGCAGTGCTGCTTAGTTTGTAAATGAAACATTCCCGGAACTCAAATAGTGACGTCAAACCAAAGTTCACTCTCCGCTTCGCGCTCCGGGAGACCCATGGATCTCTACGGCTTGGAACTCCTCCATCCTCCACACGTCTATTGGGTCAGATCTGTGGCCCCTCACACTCCTATAGAGAAACCTCACATATACAAGCACACAGGTACTCACATGGTGCTCTCAAAAGGATGGACTTGGGCATTTGCAACACATCACCTGTGTGGAGGCTGTGGTCGGCACTAAACACACGAAGAATAATACTACTAATAATAATTATTACTTTATATATTCTCGTGTTGGTGCAGCGGTATTCTGGTCTTGTTGTATTTTTGTGTCTGTTCTCTCTCTCTCTCTCTCTCTCTCTCTCTCTCTCTCTTTCTCTCTCTCTCTTCTGCGGGTCTAGAAGCCGATTCTTGGTCATCATTTACTGATTATTTTTGTGAACCCCCTCCTCCACATCTTCCTTCTCTCTCACACACTTCCATCTCCGTGTCCGTTGGGATTTTAGACAACTGAACTATTTCTAATAAAGTTTGTGAATCAGACGTGGCATCACAGCAGAAGCTGTAACGCTCCACCTGCAAGGCTCGTCTTCAGCATTCAGACGTCTTGGTTCACAGCCAGACAAGACACGGTTCTGGTCACCGGAGAGAGCGGTGACTCAGAACCAACAAGTGACTCCGAACCAGAGTCCGATTCTTAGAAGTTATGAGACATTAGGGCGAAACTAAACTAAAAATCACAGAAAAGACAAATGATGACGGGAGAAGGAAGGAAATGTGTCGGATCAGCGGTACCGGGAACCCAGCGTTCATCATCCTGCATCATCTCTGGTTCTGGTTCTGACTCATTGATTTAAACCATCTGTAGTGTGATTTTGGGTCCGACAAGTCTGGTTCTACTTGCGGGCCTATACGGGTCAGAACCAAGAAGCTGTTTGTTGATGCAGCTTGGCTCTGGACTCACGTAAGCCTCATTTACTGGTTCCCAACCCGAGAGCCACAATTACTGCCCCTGAGTGCACACCGGGAGAGTCTCATCCGTTTCTGCGGGTCAGCCGGATCCCCACCCCAGCATCAGCATAAACGGGTCGTGCTGAGAAACAGGGAAGTTTTGTACTTTTCCTACTTAAAGCTGTGATGTAATCAGCTTGGATGTGATGCTCCAATTCCCAGATTCCAGAGAATTTCATGGAGGAGGGGACAGGGCAGCAGGAACGCTTCCTGGGAACAAGACAAAAGGAAGAAAATGTGGAAAATGTGTCCTTGATAAAATCATGATTGTTATTAAATGTATTTAAACATTTCCAGTTTCTTCTGAAGTTCTGTTCAGTTGGGAAAGTTCTTAGTTTGGAATTTCTTCTTATTCATTAAAACTATTTAAAAACTTGATTTTTTTTTCTAACTTTCTTTGTTACTTTTTCAAACCTATTTTTATCTTTATTTTTACTCTTTGTACAAACTTTTGAAACAGTTTTTACTAATTTCTAAATAAAATCTTTGCAGTTTTAATTTAATTCAGTTGATCTGATCAAACTCCAGCCAATGGCACAAATATAAGTCCTATTCAGGCTAATTAATCACAATAATTTAATTCAATTCAAGTTTATTTATAAAGCGCCACATCAGGACTCCAGTACAGGTCAGGTCGTTAAGCCAATCAGTAAAATGTTTCCTATATAAGGAACCCAGCAGGTTGCATCGAGTCACTGACTAGTGTCAGAGTCTTTACAGCAATCCTCATACTAAGCAAGCATGCAGCGACAGTGGAGAGGAAAACTCCCTTTTAACAAGAAGAAACCTCCAGAGGATCCTGGCTCAGTATAAGCAGCCATCCATCATGACTCACTGGGGATGGAGAAGAATAAATGCAACAGAATTTTAACTATAAAGTTATTATAAAGCGTCGGCCCAAGATGGGCAAGCGGCCCACCAGGACGGTGCCAGAAGGCCATCCCACCCCTGAGTGGAGCTACTGCAGCTTCTGGAGGAGCAGCAGCTCTACTTCAAGAAGAGTGTCTCAGCTTACAGCAGCCAATCAGGGGAAGGGTGGGCGTGGCCATCTCCAACTTGTTTACAAAATACAGACAGCCCTGAAACAGCTCATTCTGGATGGAACTGAAACTGTCAAGCATAAGACTGATGAGATTGCATCACGTGAGAGGGATTTAGTGCAAAGAACATGTTTTATAGACAATAGAAGTGTTATAGTTTAAGTTATGTCTGCTTTAAGTGAAATAAAGAACCAGAGAAACCAGACAGGTGGACAAAGGAATGAGCTTAAATATGATGAGGATCAGCTGGAGGAGCAAGAAGGAAATCATCAAAATGGTGTGAGACGAAGCAGCAAAAGTTTAGATTGCTGTGAAGTTTCGTCCTGAAGCAAAACATTCATCATCAGAGGGAGAAAGCCCTGCAGCACAAACGTTTGTGTGGTCACACCTGGACTTCTGTGGCTTTCCACTGAACGGAAAAGGAATTTCCTCAAGTTTTCCCAGGGAAGCGTTTAAAGGCTCCAGCTGCTGCTGAAGTACAGAGTTTTAAGTGTGTGTGTGTGTGAGCAGGTACCAGGATGTGTTATTTATTACCACCAGTAATAATATTAATAATGAAGGAATTCTCTAGTTGCCCTTGGAACGCTGATGACTGACAGAAACAACAGAAAATCTCCACCCCAGAAGCGTTTCAGCGATCAGCTGTGACCTTTGACCCCCCAAACAGGAAGTTACCACCACAGATTTCATCATCAGGAAGCTTGACTCCACTTGTGATCCAATGACATCAGTTTCCCCCTGAATCAGGTGAACGCCACGCTGTTTTCCACCCCCCCCCCCCCCCCCCCCCCCCCCCGCCCACAGTGGACTCTGACCCGTACGGTAGCACAGAGACCTGCCCTGATTGGCTCAGGCCACACAGGTTATTGATTTAAAGATGCAACAAACAAAATAACAAACTCAAATCAGGACAGGAAACTGGGATGACTTCCAGGAACGAGCTCATGACCCCGAGCTGATCCGCATTCAAGATGAAGAAACCTCCACTTCCTCTTCCTGTTTTCACCTAAATCTATTTCTGGGAAGAGCTTGTTAAACGGAAAAAAAACCCATTCAAAGACAAAACACACAAGCAGCATGTTTCATCAACATTATTAACACGTTCTTAACAAAAAGAGCATTTATTTCATCATTAGTGTTTTTAGTAACTTCACTGGTAGAACTAGCTTCTCTGGTATCGCTTCACTAGACCTAGTGGCTTAAGGTGGTATAACACTTGTCGGTATAAAGTGTTTTTTCTAAAATATCAGTAATCATTTATTGTTGCTACTCTTTCAAAATAAAGTACAGCTATGACAAAACGTATTTCTTCAAAAACAATCAAATTTGTAGAAATTGTTTTCACTTACAACAAACACGACCACAAACCAACAACAGAATTATCGCAAATAAAATGAACATTTTTAATTTTCACATTCAAACCACATTATTTGAGATGTACAGACAGAAAAACTTACACTAATGTGTGTTATATATTAACAATGTGTTTAATAGGGGTGTGCATTGGCGAGAATATGGCGATACGGTATTGATCACAATACACAGAAGACGATACGATATGTTGTGATACTAAAACCAGACGATATTTACAGCTATCAAGACTGAATTTAACTGAAGGACAACTCACAGACAACAGCCCAAACTGTCTCATGCTTAACATGATCTAGAGGGAAGGAAATTTCACTTAAGGAAACAATAAAGGAGCTAAGAATTGCTGTCAGCTAGTGGGCGGAGTTAGAATTGCACTACACAAACTACAGTAAAGGTTTGCATGTAAAGTCTCAATTAAAACAAATGCACTGCTTTTTAAGATGCATTATGTAAGAATGAAGTAAGAATGACATCCTGTGGTCAACTTTGGGTACTGCACTCCATTTTCAAAACACACATGTGACTCACAGTGTTTCTCAATTCCAAGGAACCTCGCCGTGATGTCTTGGCCCCGCCCCGGTTGCCTAAGAGATTTGTCATCGGGAGTCGCCAAGACGTGTTACAATGTTCATATTCTACCGAGACGTGTGTTCTCCGTTTATTAGCCGTTTAGCTAGCTACGCGAGGATACACAGTAGGTGTCTTGTTGCCTAGCCTTGGTCAAAAATTACCCACAATACAACGTGGTATTTTCAAAAGGACGGCGGATCAGAAGCCGGCAGCTACTTCGGGGACAATTTTCAAGTTTAAAAGTAAGTCAATTAATTTAAAATGTTTTTTTTAGAAGAAGAAGAAGTTATCTATTGTTTGTTAGTTGCTTAGTAGTTGCTGCTTTGGTGGCTAGCGGGTAGTAACTCGCTTATATTTTTAATTTAATAAACATATACACAATTTAAATGTAAAAGGCTCGAACGAATACGCATGAAATATAACGTTATCTCCCGTCACGTGACGTTACGTGACCGCCATGGAAGCCGAGGTCACGTGATGCAAGTCTGTTCTATTTAACCGTTTTCTTTGACCAAGGAAGGACAGTGTCCTCGTAAGCAAGGCGCCTGGCCTCACAAGACATCGCCTCGCAAGGCCAGGCGCCTTGACATTGAGAAACACCTGAAGCTTGTTGACGTGTTTCGTGGCTGTTGCTAGCTAGAGGCTGTTGCTAGCTAGAGGCTAATCCTAGAGGCTTCTAGATGACGAGTCTTACACAGGAAGTTGATAATTATATAAATGCAATATCACTGTAATATTAAGTTGTTGGTAACTGAAAAAGGAGCTTGAGGTATTTTTAGAGCAGACTCTTTGTTTCTAACTCACTGTTAACATTGTTAGCTTAACGTTAGCCTTAGAGCTCCGGACGTCACGTGACTCTCAGAGCGTAGGCCATGCTGGCAGGCATCAATGTAAACAAGATGAACGGGGCCGGCGTGGATTTTACTCCGTGGGAGTTTACTTCACATTTTAAAAACAAAGATATAGTTTTATGCACTCAGAAATTAAATAGACTAAACATCTCCGACCCTTACCGTGCCCTTGGGATACTTTTTAAACCTCCAGAAGCTTTCGGAGCTGACATTTTGCCGGATTTGAGATACCCTGACATTTAAAATTTCCTTATTAGTTTTCCTTCGTCCTACTGTGGAGCATGGCTAAGGACGTACAAAAGCCAGGAGGGATACAAATGGGTTACGTAAACAGCAGCACGCAGAAATCACAAATGATTAGGCAAAGTTTTGCGTGATATTTACTTATTGCTATGAGCAACAAGACAGAAAAAGTCACGTCAAAATAAGTTTAGGGAGCCCACTAAGAATCGTAATAAAAGCATTTAAAACGTTGGTTTAACTACCTGATATGAAGTGGTTGCACCCGGGATCCCACAGTTTCGTTTTAGCCTGGTCACTAGCGTGTTTATTGCGATGGTCCAATGTTTGCTGTGTTCCACATCTTGGGGATTTCGGCTCTTCCCTTATCTCGTCTGCATCTGTCATGGCATCCTTGGGCACAACAGGTATCTACCATATTTCCCATTTCTAGTTTGGGTTTTCTGCAAATAACATCAGCCTAACTGCGGGCAGCTGCCCGCCAAGATGGCGCCATTCGATTTGAACTGTTGCATGCCGGGAGAAGTAACGTCAACTCCCGGAGCTCCATAGCATGCATCACCCAATAATGCATAAATTAGAAAAAGATGCTGCGGCTTCCTAGGAGAGCAAGATTTAACTTCTGGGTCGCTCCTTTTTACTGACTTTGGAGCTTTACAAAACACTGCTACGTTTTGCCAGTCGGTGTTGAATTACAAGTGTTGGCGCTGCAGCGCTGACTCAGCAAACACACTACGCTAACAGACTGTAAACACAGATTATGTCCCTCTTCGTCTATTTTGTAAGAAAAAGTGAAGACCTAAGAAGTAAATCAGTTTCAGTACTACCTTCCTTCTAAGATGATCGTTTTGTGATGATTTATCTGTAAAGTTCTTATTTATTGTGCCTTTAAATATTGATTCAGTATCACAACAGAAATGTATCATGATATTTCAGTGTGGATATTTTCATTATTAGTGTAAAAAAGAATTTTATGTAAAAACGTGTAGCTAACACGCTAAATGTGACAAAATTGTGTTCGAAAAATAAAGTTTTGCCAGCAGCCGGCTTCCACAATAATACGTAAAAAGCAGATCTCCCAGATTACAACTCAATCTAGAACTATGGAAATAATAATTCTGAGTCATCAGGATGAATAGAAGCTGCAGGATGGAGCTGATCATTGGTCATGACCTCTACTAACCTCAGAGACAACAGGCTGCAGGCTGTCAGGTTTACAGAAACATGAAGAAACTTCAACGTTTCTGTTCGTTCCACAACAGGTGGAGACAAATGTAATCAGATTCTACATTTCAAGTGGGGACATGCCGTCCTCCACCCTCTGTTAGTCCTGTGGTGGAGTGGGCGGGGCCTTAATCCTACAGACAGCTGTGCAAATTAGGGAGTGTCAGCACAAGTGGGATGTTTTGTGATGGACCAGGGGAAAGAGCTTTATGGAGATGTTGTTTCGTGAGAGCAGGTGGATCCAAGTTCAGTTAAACCTCCGACGTGTCCAGAGTTGTTTCTGTTTCTCTGTGTCATAAAACTTTTCCCTCAGGAGAGAAACAAGCCGACTCATTTATCAGGAATGTGTCTCATCATTTATGCGGGATGATGCAACTTCTCAGCTGCACTTGTACAGCAGCAGCCACAGCTGATCACTCGTTTTAGAGACTTAGACTAAACGTTTCCTTCAGTGTGACCTTTTGTTTCCATCACAAACAAAACCACAGAAAGGTTGTTGGTGCTACGCCAGGTTTCACATGCAGATTAAAACTAGCCTTTTGTGCTATTTTACTTTTTTAATGAATTCTGTACTGGCTGCATTCCATTTTAAGAGAAAAAGTCAAACCATACAGTGTGACTGACAATACATGTTTTAATTATCAAAAGTATCAAAAACAAAGCTCAACAGGTGACAACAGGAAGTGCGCAGCAGCAGTGCAGTTGTTCCTGATATTTGACATTTTATTCATTTAGGCTGGGAGCAGCTACAAAAACAACTTTCAGTGACAAAATCAGGCACAATAAAGCACAAATGAGGTGTCTAACGAGCATCAGGATGCTAAACGACACACACACCACGACCAGACGCCTGCGTCTCTTTAACAAAGTGGCCTTTGGCTAAAATCACAAACTACAGACAACATAAACCATCCTCATCAGCAGAAACCTGCTAAACACAACAAATCCCATCCAAACCCCCAAAAGGACAAATGAGACGGCGCAGGATCACAGACTCAGCAGAGACATTTAATGTGATGTTTAATAAATATGCTTATTTAACTAATAATTGCGGTTTTGGTCTGAGAAGCTCAAAAAGGGAACAGAATTAAGTAGAAATAACACTTTAGCTTCTTTTCAACACAGATATAAAATGATGGATTAATAATACAATCAGTCCTGCAGGAGAACAGAACAGAAGTTCATCATCTGCATATACGATTATCCTGTCATGTTTACAGGCTGCAGCCATGGCTGCAGCACGGAATCATTCCCGTTATTACTAGAAACACTCCCGTTAGTTAAACATCTACGTCTGTGTCCTGAGGGGTTAGCAGCAGCAGCTTCAGAGGGTCGCTAACATCACATCCTACCTTAATAAATAGGTTTTCTACAGCAGGTTAAACTCAACCGGCCTGCAGCTACTCTTCTTTCCACAGAACGGTTTGTGTGCATCAGTCACCTTAAAATCACCCCGGGACAAAAATCAAACCACTAACTATTGAAAACATCAGTGAAGTTTGGGTTTTTGTTTGGTTTCAGTGCGTCGGCGTCTGTCCTCTGTCCAGGACGTCCCAGCAGCTGGGAGGTGAAGGACGGAGACGTGGCTTTGTACGCTGCTTCCAGCAGCTGATCCACGTCTCCTCGTTCTTGGCGCAGGTGGAGAAAGTCTCACAGCATCACCATCATAGACACTGGATGTCGTCAAGCGTCAGGACGCCTCCGTCCAGAGGTGCTACTGTGGCGGTAGATAACGAGGAGGAGGTGGAGGAGGAGGAGGTGAGGCTGTGGAGCTGTAAGGTGCTCTCCTGGATGTGCTGGATGAAAAGCTTCCTCTCGTCTTCGGGCGTTTGGCCGTTCTGGGCCCGGACGATGCAGGTGGGCCGGTGCAGGTTCAGCATGTAGACCAGCTGCTGCTTCTGCTGCTTCAGCTCCTCGATCTGAGCTTTAAGATCCGCGTTGACACTCTCCAGCTTCTCCGACTCCTGAGGAGGACAGGGACAATGGAGGAGTTAATGTTGTTCTTCATGAGCTGGGTTTCAGAGTGAAAGGGAACAAAAGTCTCTTACCTTCTGCAGACCTTCCGTCTTCTCTTTCTTCTTGTTGCGACACTTTGCTGCAGCAATCTTGTTTCTTTCTCTCCTCCTCTTCCTCCTCTCGTGTTCGTCATGAGTCAACTAAAAGCCAAAGAGACAGACGCCGTTACTTCTCCTGATCCCCGTCTGACAAACAGACCAGGTAACCTCAGAGTTCGCTCCGTCTCACCTCTCTCTTGAGCCTGGCGGAGGGCCGCTCGTAGGCCCGGTCCGAGCTGGAGCCGTCTGAGCTGACGTCGGCGCTCAGCCCGTTGGACAGACGCTTGGTCTGGATGGCCAGGCGCAGCTCCTCCTTCACGATGGGTGTGAAATTAGTGAAGTCGTCCAGGGTGAGCGTCCCCGGTGGGGACAGGCAGGGCACCAGAGCAGAGCAGCTGATGTCGGCCAGAGAAGGACCAGGATGCTGCAGCATCATTCTAATTAAAAATAAAAAACAATGACTAAATCAAATATGCAACAAGTTTCACATCAAATAATCCAAGAAGCTCCTAAAGCTGCTGAAGGAGCAGCTCCTGCTCTCTTTCGGCTGAGTAACTCCTCAGGAACAAACTCAACTAATGAGAAGATCAGCTGTTCCTGAACAGCTCTGCTGACAGCCAAACATCTAACCTAGAGGAGCCCTGAACTTAATAGAATAAAGCAGGAGTTACCGTTGACCCAAACACAGCAGAAGGATTTATGATCAGGTTTGAATCTCAGCAGGAGCAACATCGTGAAAGCTGCACGTGCAGCTCTATTTATTTATTAAGTTCGACTCTTTTGTGTTTTTCTCAACACTTAAATCTGAACCATTACATCAAGGAATTATTTCATCTTCATAAGAAAACGGCTCACGTTTACAGTTAATCTGCATTATAACATCTTAAAGTCATTTTATGCGTTTTGTTTACTATAAACTGTTTGAATCAACTTTAAAAGTTCAAACAAGTTCGGTCAAAGTTCAAATCTAATAAGTTGAATCAATAAAAACTTCCGTTTATTTCTTAAATAAATCAAATCCTGATGGTTTCATTCAGCCCACCGGGAAGCGCTCCGCTCCTCACCGGGACATCCCCGTTCCCCCGAAACACCCCCTCCCTCCGGAACCCCCCGCCTACCTGTTGGTTCTGGATCGGACGGTCCGGACGGGTTGAGGAAGTGAACGCCTGCAGGAGCCTCGCTCGTCGCCGCTGCTCTGAGTTGCGTTTGACCCGAATCGGTTGCATCACCGGCTTTTATGATCCGGGCTGGGGGCGGGGCCTGTGACGTGGCGGGAGGAGCCAAGAGGAGCAGCTCTGAGCTGGATGACGTAATTCTATTTATAAATGTGATTGTGTGATGATGCAACCAGGCAACCACGGGCTGATCTGCTACAACACAACCCCTCCTCCTCTTCCTCTCCTTCAGTTCATCTCTCCATCCTTCCTTTAGACCAAACACCCCCCCCCCCACCCCCCACCCCCCCCCACACACACACACTTCCTCTGAGTAAGTTCCTAGAAAGCAGCAGAAATCACAGATGATTAAAAGTTCTGAGCGCCGTGTCTTCCCGAGTGCTCTCACTGATCTGACACAGACACAGTTTCCCAATCCCAACATTCCACATTAGGACGTGAAGTGATTCGCTCTGGCTGAATGACACCGGATGGGTTTTATTTATTGAGGTTACACCTCCATCAGGGCCTGGAGAAGCTAATGGTGGGAGGAAGAAGGATCAGCTTATAGATAAGTTTTTTTGTGTGTCTCAGCTGTGTGTGTGTGTGTGTGTGTGTGTGTGTGTGTGTGTGTGTGTGTGTGTGTTTTTGTAGCTTAATTCTAACTAATCTGATCCTGTTTAGTCGCCCGTTGAGAGATTCCAAAGGTCAGAGGTCACCTGAAAACAGTGAAGTTCGAAATGATTCAGGGAATAATGGCCATGATGCTGTTTGTGCTTTTATTTTGAAACTTTAAATGTTTGATCCTGGTTGAAATGCTTTTTTCATTGAAACCTTTAATAAAACCATTAAGCAGCAGGCAAATAACATGGAAACCCATTGCCTTACAGGGAAAATTGCTCCGTTAGACCACAGGTTGCGTTGTTTTACCGGCAGGATTAAAGGGATTTAAGTCGGATCACTTCCTGAAAAACCTCACAGATCTGGTCTGATTGTACAAAATATGTTTATATTTGGAAAAAACTTCTAAATGTTTATCTCTGGATCTCTTAACCTTATTTACAGACCATTTATTTTGGTTATTTTAAGAGAACATTTCCTGTAAAAGATTTATAAGGATCTCAAAAATAACTACGAAAAATAAAATTAAACGGAATTAAAATCTGGGATATTTGGAGGCTTAATACTGCTAATTTTCAAAATAAAAGCTCCTGTGGACAACTGCATATAAACTAATATTTCTGGAATTTTTAAAAATATTTAATGGACCGGTACCGAGCCTCGGCCCAGTTGTAGAGGGCTGCTGCTCTAGGGACTGGACGTCAGTCATGTGATCAACATTGTTTTATTATTTTAGTAATTGTCTTGTGTTTATTATATTGTAATAACAATATAATAATAATAATATAACATTATATATTACAAATACATCAAAGTGAAACTTTTCTGTGACCCGTTTCATCACTTCTCGCCAGCTCCTCAATCGCCCCTCCCTCCCTTCCTGCTGAAACTTTCCCAGTAATAAAGAAACTTCCAGTTTCAGCTGCTGGTAAATAATTCAAAAAGAATAACTTTCACTTTCTGACAGCTTCTCTAGAAAAGATTTCTTTAGGGTGTTTGGAATTCTGCAACAGGAAACCCGACATGAAACCTGATCAGCATGGATCCTCCTCATCCAAACACCCTCCACAGGTTCCAAGGAATTCTGAGCTGGGACACAAAACAAGGCTTTCATGGTGCAAAAACACCCAGCTGTAAACACGATAAATGTGTGAATAATCAGACGAACAACGTTCCGGCTCCGAGGTCCAGCAGGTCCCATAAAGCTGCTGATCTGGAGTCTTATTGTGTTTAAAGGTCAGAGATAGGTGCAAACGTCGGCCGCTGCTACAGAAACAGACCAAAACAGCCTCAGGCTGCAGGAAAACTCATCCAAAGGTGTTTCAGACGATCAGAACCTTAGAGGTTTCAGCTGAAGCTGCACCTTCACCCGAAGCACCTGGAATTAGATCGTCACGTTCCCGATCAGCCAAGAGACGTTCCTACAGACGCTTCAGAAAGCAAAACAAAAGCTGCAGGAGAGACGAGTCAGAATGAAAGTGAAAAGGTCAGAGGTCACCTTCGGGGGGAGGGAGGGGGGTTCATTTTCTGTGTGTCATGATGAATACCAACAATAACCAGCAGCATGACTGTATCTGAATGAGACGTTCAGAGGACGGTTCTCATGCGTTCATCTGTAACTGATTCATGTTGGCAAACACAAAAACGGTCAAAGCTCAGTTCGTTTTACAGAAACGGAGAAAAAACACCCTGGAAAAGGAGCCGAGACTCAAAAACAACCTCAGACAGTCGGAATAACGTCGAATGTGTGATTAAAACAAAACATTTAATCTTTTCAGCTGCTTCTGAAGCAGAACTCAGCTTTAGTTTTTCAAAATAAAAGTCTGAAACAAACACAAACCCAAAAACATCTAAAGCCTTTTTCTGTTTGAGTTTCACCAGAAAACAGGATAAATATGAAACGGTTCATTGGCTTTATACATTCAGACATATGTTTGAGGCTCTTATTGTGAAGGTTTAGAGGAAGTTCTGGCTTCCCCAGTGGATGCTGCTACAGTTAGCACCTCGGTGTTTTGTTCCAACTTCATTCTTGTTTTGACGGGCAAAAATGTCAGCAGAACCACTAAATAAACTAATAAAATGATCAACGATTACATTTAAATGTTGATTAAAAGATTCAGACGGCTAGGGCAGGAATCCACCTGTTACCTGTAACTTTGTGTTCTCCATCATGAATGAAGCAGGAATGGAAACTTTACTTTCATCTGTGGAGACAAAAAACAAGCATCAACATCTGGAGAAAATGTGAAAAACTGGGATGGAGACGAGGAGAAAGGAGGCGCTGGGACTAGAACAGTTTAATAAAAATAAAACATAAAAATAGACTAATTAGGCTTTAACTAGAACCTCTGGATTTATTTCTCTACTTCCTGATTATTCCCAAACAAACTCATTCCTGAATCCCATCAGTGTGAGGCTGCATCCAATCAGGGCGGACATGTTAGTAGTTCTTTTATTCAAGGCGCTCCCAGCATCAGGAAAGTGTTTGACCCTGGAGGCAGGAATCCTCCACAGAGGCGCTGAAAGGTTTATGAGGTCAGAGCGGCGATTCGGGTGGATGTGAAGTCACTGCTGACACGAGCGTCTATTAATACCTCATGATGGGAGCGCCGCTCGGGAAGCAGCTAAATATTACAGCCTCTATTTGTGTGTTAGAAATCCACGGTGTGTGTAGCTCACACTGACGTCATGCATCTGAAACATTTACAATATTCCTGCTGGGATCTGCGTGGGTTTACTACAGCGGGATTATCACAACAAAGGGAAACAAGCTATGGAGGAACAAAAAATATGTTTGGATGAAAACGGTAATATGTAAATATAATCGTGTAACTCTTATTGGTTTAAATGAGATTTAAAAAGGAAGTCTGTCGTCATAAAACAATGAGCGAACGTTTCTCTCTCACCTGTCGGTTCCACGTCAGCTGCGGGTTCTATTGGGAACTATCGGAGCGGGTCGGAGACCCAGACTTCACCTGCTGTGGTTAAGAAGGAAAACAGACATCAGTTTCATTCCGACAGAAATCCACTTTCTCCTGCTGACTGAAGAGAAAGGTCTGAGTTGGATCTGAGCGGAACCCAAACTGCTTCATCCAACTAGGAACACCACAGGGAGCCGTTCTACACTCTATAACTTTTTAGAACCAAACTCCTGTCTGTTTGTTTGAATTCACAATAAAATAATAAAGTTAATAAACTCAACTTCACATGAATCTCATCTTAGATTAACTTAAAGGGGCATTTCAGATATTTTAATAATACATGTCTTACCAGCTAATCAGAACAGCCTCTGTTTAGAGAAACAGAGATTAAAGTTGGGACTTAAAGAGCAAGTCACCCCCAAACCAACTTGTTTTTGCTGATAAACGACAAACAAGTGTCTAATCGTGCTGCAGACATGTGTAGTCCATAATTTGGAACTTCAGTGCATTTTAGTTAAATTTTAAATATTCTGCCTAAAACTGTCAGTGTTGCGCCGTCATCAGGTAAAAACTCTGCACTGTATTTGAATTTAAATCTGCCATCGCTATTGACTAAGAGGTATGCTATGACATAAACTGGTACATTATGATGTCACAATGCCACTGTAAGCCTGTGTTTGTGTGTATTTGTTAGCAGCTCTGCCCTCTCGGTCTGCCAGACAACAGCATTTGTTGCATTTTTCAAACATTAAGTGGGAGTGAAGTAAGTCTCTTGTAGGGGAGCCAGGATTCTCTGGAGGTTTCTTCCTGTTAAAAGGGAGTTTTCCTCTCCACTGTCGCTTTATGCTTGCTTAGTATGAGGATTGCTGTATAGTCACTGACACGAGTCAGTGACTTGATGCAATTTGCTGGGTTCCTTATATAGGAAACATTAATTCTGATTGACTTAATGAACTGACCTGAATTGGAATGTTTATTATGTGAAGTGCCTTGAGACGACTCTTGTCGTGATTGGGCGCTATATAAATAAACTTGAATTGAACTGAATAGGGGGTGACTTGCTCTTTAAGTAGGTTATGATCGTTTTAACCCTTTAACTTCCACCAAGAAACAAGCTAAAGAATAAAATACAGGGCTTGATAGCAGCATTAAAAGTAAACTTGTAAAATAAAATATATAAACAAGGTCAAAATATTGTTAGTATTTTTTGATTCAGTTGTGTTTAGTGCACGTTTTAATACTTATTCGCTTAAAAAAGGTTAAAATTTTAACCTTTATAGAGTAAGTCACTCCAAATCAGCTTTTTTTTGCTAATAAACTATATAAACGCGCGTCTAATCGTGCTGCAGACACGTGTAGTCAATAGTTTTGCACTTTAGTGCATTTTAGTTAAAATTTAAATTTTCTGCCTAAAACTGTCAGTGTTGTGCCGTTGTCAGGTAAAAACTCTGCACCGCATTTGAATTTAAATCTGCCATCGCTATTGGCTAAGAGGTACCCTAGAATGTTAGCTGGTACCATATGATGTCACAATGTAGTTGTGAGCCTGTGTGTGTGTGTGTATGTGTGTGTGTGTGTGTGTGTGTGTGTGTGTGTGTGTGTGTGTGTGTGTGTGTGTGTGTGTGTGTGTGTGTGTGTTTGTTAGCGACTCTGCCCTCTCGGTCTGCTAGGCAACAGCATTTTTCAAACAGGAAGTAGGAGGGAAGGAATACTCTGGGGGTGACTTGCTCTTTAAGCCAAATTCATTTGAAAATGGTCCCCTTAACAGGATTAGTATATTCCTCAAACTTCTGCTCCACTGAAGTCTTCAGCCACCGAGTAGAAGAGCTAAGATAAGGGCCAATAAAGTGTTCGTTTTAACTGAGATTTAAATACACCAACATATCTGGGGAAGAAGTCAAATTCCTATAAAAACAAGTAATCATAATAATCCTGATTGTGGTCTTTTTGGTTTTAACAAGCATAAATCTAACAGCTACAATTATTTAAAAATGATTTTAATGATCTAAAAACAAATTTAAAGAATAAAACAGTTCATGGCTTTGTGTAAACCCTGAAGATCAGCAGTTTTAGAGATGAGAAGGAGAATAAAAATGTTCATGTTAGAAACCAGCTGATGAAATGCAAATGATGAAGATGATGATGATCTCCCGGTTCCCCCCTGGCTGCCCGGTAGCCACCAGGAGGATGAGAGGCGTTATTTCCCGGAAAGGACAAGGGTGACGTAATCCGCTCTGACGGTGAATAAAAGATGAGGAAGAGGAGGGTGGGGGTGGGGTGAAACAAAAGAAAATGACATTTTGCTCTTCAGAAACATAATTTATTTTTAATGTTGGATTTTTAAAATAAGAAAATCAACAGATTTGAACAAATAGTTAATATTTCTGAGGGGTTAGGGTACCTGTGGAGCTCTGAGGGACACCACAGAAACATTAGTTTGGTGAAAACCCTGAACATGTCAGCAGGCTGTAAAATTAACTCATCATTTTTAGATTAAGAATAAAATTATATTAATGTCCAGATTGTTTTTGAACAATAGTAATAAAGTTTTTTGAATGTATTTGTTCATACACCAAAAAAAAGCAAGAAAAACTTCTATGTTTTATTTACAATAGATTTAGATTTGAATAAAATAATTAAATTATTAAATACATTTTCAGTATGCTAAATTTTAATAATCAAAACTAAATGGCTGGTTTACTAAAACGATATAATTTAATACATATTAATTTCATGTTCTTTATTTTTGATCATTATTTTATTTTGCTCCTGCTCGCTTCATCCTTTCCGGGAAGCTGCTCCCGCTCCTCCATCACGGGTGATCCGGGAAATCCCGCTCCACTTCCTCCTCCTCCCATTAATGTGTTAAAAAGCCGCTTCGCGTTTACGGCAACCGGGTGGTTTCATTTACAGTTTTGATCCGAGTGATTCAGCTGGTTTCGGTGTTACCGGTAAACGCGAGCTGCGCTCAAACGGCACAACGAACCGAGCTGGGGTCGGCCGGTAAACCGGAGCTTTGGAGAGATAAAAGTTTCCAGAAAATACTTTAAAACACCGAATTCTGGGTTCTTTACCGGAGCTGGAGACGTTCCGCTGATCAACCGGAAACAGAAAACGGGTTTAAATGATATTTAGTAAATTAAAAGCCCCGCAAAACTCTTCGCTTTTAATGTTTTATTCCGTTTCATTTAGAGAAAATATTAGAGAGGGGGTTTATTCTAACGTTTAATAAATATTTTTTATTAATTTTTTTTTCGAACTTTATTTTCATTTATTGACATTAAAATAAAAATACAAAACTAAATTGCTAATAGCCAAAAGGAAAAAGGGGACAGAATGAAGAAAAACTTATGTTATCTGCCCCTTTTAACTAAAATATTATTAATACAAATGAAACAATCATATGATTCTTTAAAAATTTGAACAATATAGTTTCTGGACTGGTTGGCCGACACAACCTCAACCCATGAATTGAAAAAAAAAAGAGAAAACAAATTACACAGAAAGAAGAATAAAGTTATATACATATATGCAAACATACACTTGTTCCCTTTTTTTTCTTTCACCCCAACCCCCCTCCCCTCACTATGTAACAGATCTATATAAGTTCATCATTTCATATTTTCTCTTTTTTTGAAAGTCAATATTGTTTTTGCATTCTTGATTTCAGTATTTAATTAATTCCACATGTTAACTCCATATATGAACACACAATGTTCCTTTACGAGTATCCTATGTCTAGGTATGTTAAATAATTCATGTCCTTTTAAATCATATTTGCTATGTCTTTTTGTAAATCTTTTGATTAAACCTGCAGGTACGTACCTTTTGTTTGCAATATACATACATTTTAAAATATTGTAGTCCATCAGATCATAGACTTTTAGTGTTTTTAATTTTTATAAATAATGGATTAGACGGATCTCTGTAGTTGCTCCTTATGATTATTCTTATTGCTTTTTTCTGTGAGATGTAAATGGAATTTGTATAGGTTTTATGTTGTTCCCCAGATTTCGATGCAGTAGTTCAGGTACGGTATGATCAGTGAGTTATATAGGGAATCATTATCAAGTAACCATTTTGCTCTATGTAGTGCAATAATTTTAGATATTTTAGTTTTGACACTGTTTATATGTGGTTTCCAAGACATTTTTTCATCAATGATGACTCCCAGATACTTGACTTCTTTAATTCTTTTAATATTAATCTCATCTATATTTAATAAAATTTCATAATTTGAATATGTATTACTAAATATCATAAAACATGATTTATCAGTTTGTTCCCATCAAACTATAATTTTTCTTTCATCTCTGTATCACTTCTTTCATCTGCTCAACATTATCGCCTGAATAATAAAAAGTTGTGTCATCTGCAAATAAGGTGCATTTTAATATATTTGATATCTCAACAATATCATTTATATAAATGATAAATAGTTTAGGGCCCAATACCGACCTTTGTGGTACACCACAAGTAATGTTATTTATATTTGATTTTGTGTTGTTTATTTGAACATATTGCTGCCTATCAGTTAGATAACTTATTATCCATTTTATGGCCATCCCTGTGATGCCATATTCACTAGGTTTTTTAATAAGATTTTCATGATCCACTGAATGCTTTTTTTAAATGAATAAAGATACTTATGAGATGATTTTTTTGTCAATGCCTTTCGATATTTCTTCTGTTAATTCCATCAATGCCATGGATGTTGATTTGTTCTATAAAACCATACTGACTGTCATTTAATATCTCTTCTTTGATCAGGAATCGGTCCAGCCTAGCAATATATAATTTTTCTAATATTTTTTGAGAATTGTGACAAGATATTGGTCTATAGTTAGAAAAGATATGTTTGTCTCCACTTTTATGAAGTGGGGTGACTTTTGCAATTTTCATCCTGTTAGGAAATTTCCCTGCATCTGCATTAAAACAGCAAAATGAATAAAAACATTAATAAATTGAACAATAATAATGTCAATATTTTAAGATGATCTTAAGGAAACTTGAGTTTGAATCATGTTTTTTTTAGTTGACTTTAAACATTAAAAAGTAAATTTTTCTGGTTGGAGGATTTTACGGTTTCACAAGAAAACAAACTTTATTTTATTAACAGGTTCATCAACATCAATAGTGTTTATTTCATTTTAAGACACTTCTTTTTAAGATTACCGGTACTTTAAAAAAAAACCTAAGTTTTAAGTTGATGCTGCAAAGGAACTCAGTCCTGCAGAATTTGAGTTGTATATGACTGTACTGTAGTTTATGACCTTTTGAAACAGTGGATGGTGAATAAAAGAAGTTTGGGTCAGCTGGAGGACGGCAGACATGTTTGAACCAGTTCTGCGCCCAGACTGGTCCGACTGTTTAACAAACACACCCAGGTGTTCCCCAGCCTGTGAGCAGCCACAGACGACAGCTTAAATCCAGCGAATTGCATCATTTATATAACAGCTTTGGTGAGATATTTGCATAAATAAACCAGAAGCTGTTTTACGTAATGCGCGTCCCAACAGAGCGGTTTCAGATTAATAAAGATTTTATTCCTATATTTTGACAATAATGCAAAAATTTAATAAACTCTGTAGTTTAATAAATCTGAGATTATATTCCTGATCTGTTTCAAATGAAAATCAAAGACAAGTTTAAACAGACAGACAACAAACACCCAAAATATTTGTTGTTTTTCAAGCCCATTAGAGAGAAAGATAATGATAAATCATAATATTAATAAATAATGACATGGATGTTTTCATGACTGCCGTTTTTCCCGCCCAAACGTGTCCCAACAAGAAACCATTATGTGTGAAGGTGAAGAATTTCTAACCTTAAGGAAAAACTCCCTCCACTCTGCTCTACCGTATCAATTTTTATTCCCATCTTCTCCTTCATCCCTACCAGTTTTTCACCATGGCTCGTCATTATGAAACTCAGCTTTGGGGTCATAGTTCAGCCTTGTGGTTTTACAGCAAAACACAAGAACAGATTTCGGACACAATACTTATGTGGTTTGTGGAAAACTATGATGCAAGTATTATTTTGGCAGCTGGGCTGGTGTTTGTGTGTCAGAGTTTAAACTGGACGATGATGTAGGCTGATGGGAGCATGTGGGATGAAAGGAGTCCGGGGTCGATGACTGTTGCTGTTTTGACAGATGTGTGATAATGGAATCTTAATTTTTAGTTTCCCCAAAACTATTGGAGTTATATTTTATTTTTAGGCTAAAACTACATTTGTAACAAATGATTTGTTACTAGGTTTGTTAGCATTAGCCATAATAGCTATTCATCTCTTCAGTGGATTTTTATTCAATAAAGGTGACAATAATTATCTAGATCAGACCGATCAGACTCTAATTTTAGGTTTTAGTTCATTTAAAATAAAAAGGAAATATTTTTAAAGTGTGTGAATCTCTGAAAAGACCTCGTCACCATAAACTTGCTAAAAGCTAAAGCTGGTTTGTGCAAGCTAAAAACAGCAAGTAGGCTTGGTAGGCAACAAGCTAGGTGCTAATGCTAACCGGTTATTAGCTAATGTAGTTTCTGCTGTGGACTTCTCTTACAAACAAAACCCCTCATTTGCCTCTTTACCGAAGCAACTCAGGCAGTGATGTAACATTTGGTCAAATGGGTAAACGATAAGTTCCTAAAATACTCATTTTCAGCCTCAAAGAGCGAAGCTAAGTCGAAGTGACAAAAACTGTTTGGGTGTTTCTCAATGCCTAGGAACCTTGCCTTGATGTCTTGGCCCTGTCCAGATTGCCTAGGTGATACGTCATCGGGAGCCGCCAAGATGTGTTCCAATGTTCATGTTCTACTGTGGCGTGTGTTTCCCGTTTGTTAGCCATTTAGCTAACTGAGCAAGGATACACGAGAGGCGTCTTGTAGCCTAGCCTTGGTCAAAAATTACCCAGAATACACTGCTGTATTTTCAAAAAGATGGCGGATCAGAAGCCGGCAGCTACATCAGGGACAATTTTCAAGTTTAAAAGTAAGTCAACAATTTAAAATGTTTTTATTAGATACAACAAAGTTATCTATGGTTGGTTAGTTGCTTATTGCAGCTTCGGTGGCTAGCGGGTAGTAACTCATTTATTTAATTTAACAAATATATAAAAAATTAAAAAGTAAAAGGCTCGTTATATATTTATATTGAAACTAATACATGTAAAATATAATGTTATCTCCTGTGTCACGTGACCGCCGTGGAAGCTGCGGTCACGTGAAGCAAGTCTGTTCCATTTAACCGTTTTCTTTGACCAATAAGGACAGTGTCCTTGTAAGCAAGGCACCTGGCTTCGCAAGACATCGCCTCGCAAGGCCAGGCACCTTGACATTGAGAAACACCCTTCCTCCCTCATCTACTAGGGGCTGGCTTCACAGCAGGAATAAGCATGTTCAATTAAACATTTTAGGTTTAGATCAAGATTTCATGACAACTCTGAGGAGGTGAACTTCTTAGTAACTCTTCTATTTAGGTGTTAGAAATGATGAATAATTAGGTTTGACTGACAGGTAGCACAAACGTCAGAGCTTGTGCTTGCTTGCGGGAAGGTCTCGCTCCACGTTTAAAGTGTTCAGCCATTTTGAGTCTCTGAACTTGACCATTAGTTATGTTCTCTGTATGTGTTCAGATGTTAAAGGAGCTGTGATTTTAATTGCACTGACAGACCATCCAAAAAGTCACTGTTCCATTTATTTTGGTACTTTGATTCCCTGGTTGAAAATGGTAAAATGCAGTGCATTTAACACAACACTGCTTGGCCAAAAAAAGGGCTGAAATATGATGGGTTGGTAGGGCTGGTCATCCAAATTCGGTACCTTATTCCTCAACCAGAGCTGGACTGCTAGAGCACGCACCTGCGGCCGCTCCATCACAGCCAGAACTCTGTATAGCCGCTGATGCAGAACACAGTTTGGCGAGCTGATGAGTGCTTCATGTAGGCGTTGCTCAACTGCATTTTTCTGGGTAAAAGCGCCCACTAACATGCTTTAACTTGGTTAGCTCAGTTAGCTCGCAGCTGGAATTTGATGGATGTCATGGCTGCTCTCAGCTCCTCCTCTTTGCTTATTTTTGTATTATCTAGGAGTGAAGAGACGTCTCACATGGCCAAGATGGCGGTGATTCAGCAACTTACAGGTGACATCAAGGAGAGTTGGTCCAGTATTTTTAGTAATTGGTTACACTCCATAATATATTTTTATATTACTTATTCATGAAAAACAGTCACACTCATTTAGCCTAATCTTTTCTCAGAATTTGTTGTTTTCTGAGAGGTAATCACTTGTAAGGAAAATCTGTACGATCACACCAAAAATAACATAATAACTACATCAGCAGTTGTTTGCAGGAATGACGTTTCTGCAACATGGATTTGTCACTTCTCCTAAAGATTTATGATTGATTTTCTGTCTAGAGGCTCTCAGCTTGTCTAACCTCACATACACACGTGCAGCACGTTCAACATGTGCAACAGCGTGGAAACCACAAAACTCTTAACAGGAAGTTCACAGTGAGCGTACATTTTGTCAATTAAGTTCCCTTCATTCTTGCAAGCTGCAGGTTTCATGGAAGTCCAATCAAAACCAGCTGGTTTGTTTCTTGTCTGACTTGATTTTCTCTTCCTAGTAACAAAGGTTTGCTCAACAGGTGAAGTTAACAAGCAAGAGCCTGCCCAGGTGTTTTCTGCTCAGCCTCGTTTAGTCTCATGTTTCCTTGTTGAATTAAAAGGTCAGGTAATAGGACAAAACTCAGGACTATCTTCACTGCATAGTTATGGTGTTTATTTCACATTTTAATTAAAACGTGTGCAGAAAAGTTGCTTTATGACAAACTCCCTGATGCTTTTTGAGGATCTCCTGCTTCAACCCAACAAATCATCTCATTATAAACGAGCAATTGATATTCCTGGAGAGAAGATTGACTTCTATTTGAGTTTTTGCATGTAAATAAAACCCAGCAGAGTCTGCAAATTGTAGCAGAGCCTGATTACAAAAACAAAAATCCTGCACACCCAGTTATGCACCGGTGGTGTTTTTCATTCGTACTTGCAAGGTGGAATTTTCTACTTCCTCTTTGAAAAGTTCACACAAACACAAAGGCTGTGTCCAAATTCAGGGGTTGCATGCTGACGAGTACCCGTCCTCATTGGTCTAAGGAGAACGTGGTTAGACCAGATGTTAACAGCTGTGGATTTGGACAATCTAGCCTTAAAAAATGGTCCCGCCCCTACTTTGGCGGATGTCCTCCGTCACCTGCTACGGCACCAAGAAGAAGCTGCAGAAATGGAGCTCACACATGTTTGAAACATTTTCCTTGGCTTGTTACTGTTTGAAGGGCTACAGCAGATATACCGCCGGCGCCGGCACATTTTGTATGACAGGCTGAGACGCAATGACACACTGGTATAGAATGATTGCCTTTTTCATGTCAACATAAGCTAGCATCATGACATGAGTAATTTGGGGTTCTGTCAAACATGCAGTATTTCATTTCCATCTGTGTGATGTCCCGCAGTGCATCTTGGGATTTATAGAGGTGAGGAGACTACACCGCACCTGTACTCAAAATTGGGTAAAAGAAGAACGGACATTCTGAGCACTCTTTGAATTTGGATAGTCTTCGTCGCGGGACTCGCGGCGCTGTTACTGGTCTTAAAATCCGACCTCATGAGCACGCAACCCCTGAATTTGGACACAGTCAAAGTCCTTGTGTGTGAGAAGTGGAGCGTTTCAGGGCTGGAGCTGCCCTTGTGGTGGCTGAAGGTTACTGCAACCTACAGTAACATCACACAGACATTATTTTATTTAAATTAAGCCATTAGCTGTAGCATTGTTACAGTAAAAACTAAAATTAAAGAGCAAGTTACCTCCACATAAACTTTTTTTGCTGATAAATGATATAAAGGAGTGTCTAATCGGGCTGTTGACACGTGTAGTCAATTATTTGGCACTTTAGTGCATCTTAGTTCAAATTTAAATCTTCTGCCTAAAACTGTCAGTGCTGCTCTGTCGTCAGGTAAAAACTCTGCACTGTATTTGATTTTAAATCTTCCACCACTATTGGCTAAGAGGTACACTATGACATTAGCTGGTACATTATAATGTCACAATGTTGTTGTGAGCCTGTGTGTTTGTGTATGTGAGTGTGTGTGTGTGTGTGTGTGTGTGTGTATTTGTTAACGGCTCCGCCAGGGAACTGCATTTGCTGCATTTTTCAAACATGAAGTGGGAGTGGAGTAAGACTCTGGTAGGGGGTGACTTGCTCTTTAACTATGGGTGTTTCTCAATGCCAAGGAACCGTGCCTTGATGTCTTGGCTCCGCCCCAGTTGCCTAGGAGATACGTCATCAGGATCCGCCAAGGCATGTTCCAAAATTCATGTTCTACCAAGGCGTGTTTTCTCCATTTGTTAGTCGTTTTATCTAGCTGAGCGAGGATACACGAGATGTGTCTTGCAGTCTAGTCTTGGTCAAAAATTACCCAGAATACACTGCGGTATTTTCAAAAGGATGGTGGATCAGAAGCCGGCTGCTACTCCGGGGACAAATTTCAAGTTTAAAAGTAAGTCAGCTAATTTAAAATGTTATTATTTTTAGATCCAAAGAAGTTATCTATGGTTGGTTAGTTGCTTAGTAGTTGCGGCTTCGGTGGCTAGCAGGTAGTAACTCACTTTTATTTTTAATTTAATAAACATATACACAATTTAAAAAGTAAAAGGCTCATTATATATTTATACTGAAACTAATACATATAAAATGTAACGTTATCTCTCGTGTCACTTGACGTTACGTGACCGCTGTGGAAGCCGCGGTCACGTGATGCAAGTCCGTTCCATTTAACGGTTTTCTTTGACCAAGGAAGGACAGTGTCCTCGTAAGCAAGGCGCCTGGCCTCGCAAGACATCACCTCGCAAGGCCAGGCGCCTGACATTGAGAAACACCCTATATGTTTTTGTTAGCATACATGCTAGTGATAGCGTTTTAGCATTTTCCTGCTGCTACAGGAAGTCAGAAACATTTAAGACTCAATTAAATCACGATTTAAAACCGTGACTTGTGTGATTTTTTTTATTAAGTGTTGCTGATTTTAACTTTGTGACAACTCTTCGGACAGATATTCAAACATGATAGATTGGTGAATGGTTCTTTAATTGTAGACGATTAATGAGCCCACAGATTAATTCCATGGAATCAGAATAAAGTTCAACACCGACAACCCTCTGTGATTTGCACCAGAATGCTTCTCTGTAGGAGAAACTCCAGAGTCACGTGTCTTGTTGGCCTGCGAGGATTCTGCAGGGCGACAGCAGCGCAGCTCGAAGTTGTTCATCAGAATCCGCGGCCTAAGGACAGACTTTAACTATCTCCTGAGATGAAAGGAAACTCCAGATCCACTCCTGTTCTTGTTTTCATCATTGAAGCTAAATGTCACGTTTGATTTCACAACAGAGAGAACATCCAGATGAAACTTCACCCCCAAATTGTGCAATGCGGTAATTTAGTTTCAAAACAACATTGAGGTATGTTGCACTGTGTGTGTGTGTGTGTTCTACTCATGTCACGTTTGGGAAGAGTTCACCTCAAACAGCATCCATTCCAGGCAAAATTTCTTCTGCTTCCTGATTTTCACTTCTAATTTTTTTAAAAGGAACTTTCAGTTTTTCTTCTGGGACGATAACCTCTGATTGGGGGTATTTTCATCTACAGTTAGCATTAGGCATCTAAAATATATCAAAATTATTTAGGAGCTGATGGTTTCCCAAGGACTTCAGAGCCCTGCTGGGTTAGGAGGAGATCTGACATGTGTTCTGGCTCCATGCCACTGAGTGATTTATAAACTAGTAGAAACACTTTGAAATTGATTCTGTAGCTTTCTGGTAACCAGAGTAGAGACGTAAGACATTAATCTCCACATGTGACCCATCCCCATGGAGCGGTGGCTGCAGCGGTGGCTGCACTCGGGAACTATCGGGTGGTTTACCCCCAATCCAACCCCTTAAAGCTGAATGTCAAGCAGGGAGGCATTGGGTCCCATTTTTAGTCTTTGGTACGACCCAACCGGGAATCGAATCCCGATCTCACAGTCCAGGGCCGGACACTCCACCACTGAGCTGGTTGTGGCCTAGTGGTGATGTGCTCGGTTCTCTGGGATCTTGTTAAGACTAGCAGCAGCATTCTGAATAAGCTGCAGCTGCTTCACAGATTATTGGGTTAGACCAGCCAAAAGACCGTCGCAGTAGTCCAGCCTGCTGGATAAAACACAAACACTTTGCTGAGACACCGATCACTGATGCCTGCAGGATCAAATTTACTTTTTGAACATGACATGAAGGACATGAGAGAGGAAACGGAGGATGACCCATTAGCTGAGAAAAGAAGATTTAATGAAAAGGTTTTTGTTTCAGTTGTGTGAGGAAAAGAAGTTTTTGTTTCTGCAGCAGGTCTTTAAATTCCTGTCAAAACAAAAACACTCAAAGGGATTTTTGGGGCAATTTTGAGCCTGTTTGAGGAGAAATACCAAAAGTCCCTCAAAGCTGACGGAGTAACGAGCATAGCAAACATTTTGAATCAGCTCAGTTCTTTGGAGTTTCCCAGAGTTACCGCAGACACCAACTTATAAAACGTTAGTTTTATAAGTCGTAAAAACACATGAAACACCCTGCAGAATGTAACTTCTGGATGCTCAAGAAATCACACATTTATCTACATCTATCCATCCATCCATTTTTTTAACCCGCTTTTCCCTGCAGGGTCGCGCAGGGGGCTGGTGCACATCTCCAGCAGTCTCTGGGCATGCAGGCAGGGTACACCCTGGACGGGTAGCCAGTCAATCACAGGGCAACATTTAGCTACAGTTGGTGGTATTCAGGTCTGTGAGTAACAGAATCCCACACAACTATCCAGTAGAATATATATATATATATATATATATATATATATATATATATATATATATATATATATATGGAGAGAGAGAGATCTCTATATATGTCGATATAGAAATATATACATCGATATATACTGTATATAGAGAGATATATATCTATATATATATATAAATATCTATCTATCTATCTATCTATCTATCTATCTATCTATCTATATATATATATATATATATATATATATATATATATATATATATATATAAACCAACCCAAAAATATGTATTAAAAAAACAACCAATCAGCAAGCAGCTCATTAGCATATTCATGTCCTGGCCAAGTTGGGGGGGGGGGGGGGGGGGTCAACAGCCTGTATAAGGGCTCCTGCGACAGACAAAAGCCATAAGAACATTTCTTCTGCTACTTAGAGATTCAGAGTTTTAGATGATCATTAACTGCATTCTTTTTCCTCTTTAAACAAAATTCCAGGTAAAGGAAATACAAAATTCTGTAAAAAAAAATTCCATGTGAATGTACACAAATCTCCAGGCAAATATTCACATAATTCCATGTGAATACCTACAAAGCTTCATGCTAGAAACTGTTTAATGTTAAATGATGAGGCGAACAGCTCAAGTTAAAAACATGACTTCATCATAAATATACAAAAATGTTTAACTCTTTTTTTCCTAACTATTATATAGGGTTGCTGTGGAGACGGCGGCCACGCAGCTACAGCCTGTCTGACAAAAGCAGTCCTTAGAGAAACAAAACAATGAAATATTTCGACTTTGGATCCAACAATAAACCAAAAACTCTCAAAAATCTGTTCAAAGTGAAAAATTACTGCAATACATAAATAGTAGGGCTTTAACGCGTTAATTATGATGAACTTATTAGAAAAAAATGACCAATTAAAAAAATTCACGCATTTAATCACAGCTTGCATTTCGAGCATGCAGAACCTTTGTCATTGCACGACTTCCTCGTAGACTGAATATCACTGACGCACACAACAATGCACAGTGCTAATGTCTACTAAAACAGAATTAAACAGAAAGAAGTTGACTTGCTTGGACTGATGCAGGATTTAGGAAACACGTCCGCCTCTTTTCTTAACTTGAAAAAAGAAACTTCCAGACAACAACAGAGTCTGTGTCGCGGACATTTTTCAGAGATCGTCTCTGCTCCGGCTGCCCGGTGGCACCAGAAACTTTACAAAAGTTGCGGTAAGCTATATTTTTAACATTTACGTAACACCTGTGCAGCGCTGAAAGCACCAGACAGAATAATTATTTCCCCTAACAGCAGTTTATGAAAGTAGTCAGACAAACGAGAGACACCTGGCTGCCGTTGGGAGAACGCTCCGTGTTCTCACTACTCTGTAAACAATCACAAACAACGAGTCTTAAAGTTGAAAACAGAAGTTTAAGTTAAAACAGAAACACTCTAAAACTTTTCTAAAGTTTTAAACTGGTTTTCTAAACAATTCTGCCAGTGAATTATATGTTTCTGAGACGAGTCACTGTCTAAACATCACATGCATTACTATCGTTAAGCAGCGAGGTGTGTTGAAGCTGTCATCAGCTAAGGGGCGGATGCTTAAGTATATCAGGGGGCAGCGAGGAACGAGGAAGTTGTGATCAGGCTGGAGATCACACCAGATTCGCTGCTGCAGGCGTGAATCTGCGGGTCTGCAGCATCCCCTTCTTAACGTGACAGCAGGACTTCCCATGTAAGGACGGTCCGCTCACCTGTTCGTCAGATCATTATTTCCTCGCCATGATCTTTTATCTTCCCATCATCCTCCAGTCATCCAACTGGAACCAGTTAGTGTTCCTGATCATTCTCAGAATATGTCACGCCTGCTCTGGTGTTAAAAGTTAGTACATTTAAGCCCTAGGTCATATTTGTGCCTGTTCTACTGTTATTTTGAAGGATTATTTATATGTGTGTTTTTACTACATTATGAGTAGAAATGCTAATAAAAACTCCCAATCATACAAACAAGTGAAACTGGAAAAATTAGAATCTGGTGCAAAGTCAAATTTATTTCAGTCATTCAACTAGACAGAGAGACTATTTAAAGGCTCAGGAACCCTTTGCAGGTGTTTTCAATTTGTAATTGCAAATTTTAGTTGATTTGGGTTTTGTTTCATATCACACAGTGACATTTGAATAATTAAAATGCATTTTTTTATTAAAACCTTTGGTTTACAGCAATAACCATGTCTAATGTTTGATTCTCTGTCTCATAATTTTAATTAAAAGTTTTGCTTTGAGAGCACATTTTCCTGAACGATTAAAATGTGATTAATTCAGATTAATTAATTAAAAAGCCTGCAATTAATTAGATTACAATTTTTAATGAAGTCACAGCCCTAATAAATAGATTGTTATTTTACTGTTTAGATTTTATTTTATTACCGTTGGAGTCTAACTCCTACCTGCTGGGTAGGTTGATTTTTCTGAATCTATTTCTAATTGTTTCTATTAAACCATTGCAGGTGTGATGAAATCAGCTGATTTTAAATGTTTTCCTGTGGTTTTCTTCCTGCTTCGTACTTCTGCAGCACTCTTCTTCTGGTTCCATTCCCTTTTTTATTTGACAGCTTTTTTTTTCTCGTTTTGACTTTAGCCTCCTCGAACCCTCGGGGATTTCTGTCTCAGCTGCCCGACTTTTAAAACAAACGTATTAAAATAAGATTTAAAAGTGTTTGGATTATCTGATCTCTTTATTTTAAATGCAGCTAACTGAGCTGTGGTTTTAAACATGTTGCATAAGAAAACATTTTTAAAATATCTTTAGAACAAAATTATCATTAATATTTCACAGATTTAATGATTGGAATCACCAGACGTTACAGAAAGCGTTGAAGGAAAACTATTTCGGAAATCACAGTAACGTCCTCAGGTGTATCGGGTGACACTTTGATGTTTATTTCTGATCACCTATAATTAACTGATCACAGGAAAGTTTGTGATGACAGCGCCAAACGTCCCTCCGACTCTCCCGTGACTCGACATTTTGTGTAATTTCAGTACGACGAGGCTGAGAATGAGGACCAGCAGGTTTGCTTCTGAGGCATCACATAACATTAATTGTTTGTTTTTGCACAAATGAACACGTCTAGAATTGATAAGGATCACTAGACGAAAAGCTACGTCACACGTTCGAAGCATCTTCACATGAAGCAGGACGTATGACGCAGATTTTCACCAACAAAAACGGAAGGACTAGCATGCTATAATTAGCAAACTCATAATAAAACATACTTATGTTAAGGAACGTTGTGTGATTCTCAGCCAAGGGAGTGGACTCTCTCTCAGTTTAGCCCCAGAACAGCATAAAGGACAGAACCTAAACATCCTCCCAGAGGAACTCCCAACAACCTTCTCCAGCATGACGGATCCAGAAGGATAAAGTCAGACCTAAGTGGACCAGGAACAAAACATCAGAGTTTCTGGTCAATCCTCCTGTGGCAGGAGGACAAGCATGAGACTACGAACTCTGATAAATACCGATGAAGATGAGCTCCATCGATCTGGACCAGAAGCTGGCTGGCAGCAGGTCAGGCTGAACTACAGATGACCAGAGTGACCAAAACTGTTGGGATGAGCTTCATGTGATTACCAATAAAAGCCTTTGAAACAAGCATGTATTCCATGACCTGAACCTCACATTTACAGGAATAAAAATACATTAAAAATGAAACATTGGTTAAAACGTTGGTCCAACGACGTTTGGGACCAGAAACAGGAACTCTGCTGAGGAAACTTTACCAGACAGAATACGTTTCCTTCTACAAGAGACCTTTTTGGACTCTTCACTTGTAAAAACGTAAGGAAACGATTACTACCAGCGTTGAACTCCACCAGCTGACCCTCTCATTCATTATTAACTCCGTGTAACCGGATGCTCGACCTCTATTGCAATCTGCTCTTCCAGCTCCTCTGTTTATGTTTACCAGGCCGTTACCATGGAGACAACACCCCCTACACCCACCCCGGCACACAGACGGTCAGACAGATTAACCGACGAGCAGACATGAAGGAAACAAGGGGGAGGAAGAAGCGTCTGGGACACATTCCAATTCAGATTTCTTCCCTGTGATTTAAAGATTTTAAAGGTTTAATGTTTGTCTGAAATTTTAGTCTCAATTTTTTTCATTCCACCAAATTTTTAGTTTTACATAAAATTTTAACGCTAGTAATAAATAAATATAATTGGACCTCCCCACCTGCAGAGTCTCCACCAGGGGGCAGTAGACATGCATGGGACTGGATATGGCAGGTCTCTGATGAAGGTACTAATCCTGATGCTCCATCTAGAGGCTTTAAGGCAGGGCTATTCACTTCCAGGCCTTGAGGGCTGGTATCCAGCACATTTTAGTTGTAACCTGCTCCAACACACCTGATTTCAATCAGCAAGTGATTAACAGGCTTCTGCAGAGCCTGACGAGCTGCTGCACAGGTGATTAAACCACTGAATCTAGTGTGTTGGAGCAGAGAAACCACTAAAACATGCTGGATACCGGCCTTTGAGGTGTAAACTTTAGCCCTGCTTTAAGGGGTTCAGTGAGGATTAGAGACACTAATCTACAGGGATTAATCAGTCAGCATCTAACCTGCAGAGGTCTAACCAACAGCTATTGATAGCAGGAAGCATATAGAAGCTAACTATCAACCTCTGAAGCTAAAATCAAAACAATTTGAGCAAATAAGTTTTCAAACAAATGAGTTTTAAATAAGAACGCTGTAGTATTTTAAATATACATTTTTCTTAGAGGGTTTTTGAGCCTTGTGGCCATCAGTGGTATTACACCAAGACTCGCAGAGGCACGGATGCACAGGTATGAATGCGACGGAAATAATGTGAGTCACATTTTCTTCAGCTCTACGCCCCTTTGCATATCGACATTGTGTCGGTATGAGTCTCCCTGCACCCCCCAAGGCGGCTAACAAAGCACATGCTTGGTCCCGAACTTATGTGCAAAGTAAAACGTCACAAAGTTTCACTGAGGAAGAAGGAACCACGCGTGGGAACACCACTCTGGAACGGGACGTATGCCCAATCCATCCGGAGGCCTTGTTACTCCTCTGCTGGAGGCGGGAGCGCCGCATCATCAGAGCTGCTATAAAAAGATCATGTGTAAACAGGGTTGTTTGGCCTTTGTAACACACACACACACACACACACACACACGCTCTGTTAAAAGCGACAGTGACGTAGAAATGCAGCTCATGTCTGTGTGGAGGGACCTGGTGTCACTGACCTGGTATGAATGGTGTGTATGTGTGTGTGTGTGTGTGTGGGGGGGGGGATGAATTAGAACCTTTATGAGTTTTTTTATTAAATATTAAAATATCTTAAAGCTTAATTTAACCGTTTCATCCTTTCACAATGATTCTACAGGAATTAGCTTTATTTCTGTTAACGTCCGACTGCTTCCTGGTTCTTGTTTTCTCTCACTCACTCACTCACTCACTCACTCACTCACTCACTCACTCACTCACTCACTCACTCACGCCCGTGACCTCTCCCCTCACTCACGACTCAGCGTTTTGAGTGTACTTTTCCCCACCTGGATGCTTTTGTGGGAGATTCCCACCTTCCTTCTTCCCTGTTCGGCTGCAGCGAGGGACACCATGTGACCCGTCTGACAGCTGGTTTCATCAGAAAGTTTCACCTCAGTTGCTCTGAAGCAAACATGACTTGTTCCTTGTGATCAGGTCCTGTTTTGCTGAGTCACTGTACATCAACATGAGGCTGCTGTTTCATCGGGTCTTATGAAATCTTTCCAGAGCTCAGGTCACTTCGGGGTTGTCACTCATGTAGCGCCTCTCAAGATAAAAATCTCGAGGCGCTTCGCAAAAACAAACACAAAAAAGTCTAAAAAATATATGTTTTTTTAAATGTTTAAAATTAGAAAAAATATTGTGAAAATGTAGTTTAAATAAATGTAGCTGGGAGCTGTCGCTTATTTCTAAATCAAGGGTGTTCTAACTTTTCAAGATGAGGGCCAAAACAGTCATGTTATTGAGAAATTTCTTTTTTTAATGCAAAAAATATTTTGTGATCCTGTTTTCTTCTCTAAATTAGTCCAAGATGGTCACATTAGCATCCATTTGAACATGAAAATGTTAGAAAATGACCTGCTGGAGACAAAAGTCTTCACAATCACACAGAGGGGAGCACTCTGGACACGCCAGATCTAAAAGACTCAAACTTAGAGCTCAAAAAACACAAAAGCAGAACTCATGAAGGTCTAGATGCTCAGAATAAAAACACAGTCATCAGAGATGATTCAAAAGCCGTGCACAGGCTCTCCTCATCTTTCATCTGCCTCTGGACCAATGGGAGAGCTCAGGTGAGATGACATCACCCCTCCGATCAGCAGTGTGACATCATCATGAATTCCTAAAGAACCTCTCTCTCAGCATCCAATCAGCACAATCAGGTAATGAAGCCTGACTTCCTGCAGCCAATCAGAGTTCAGCACACAGATTACAGCCTGATGTTCAGGCAATCAATAATTCAGACACACACACACACACAACACCAACATGTCCGTAAATGATGAGGCTCTGAGGAAGAGAGCGTACTCGAGAAAGGGAAGCTTGTTCAGAAGTGATGAAGGAATAAATAAAAGTGAGAGATCAAAGATGATCTCAGCGTTTGTATCAAATTTGCTGAGTCATCACTTTAAACCATCTGTTGAGTCAGACCGATGCCCACAGTTACCATCACAGATCAGCTCCAGAGGTCGCAAACACCCAGATGTTATTCACTCGCCCAAACCAGTGTTCTACGGGGAATGGGTGGAGCTACACGTTCATCAAGACCGGTCCAACAGAGGTAAACACCACAGCTTGGGGTCTAACTTCCTGGTTGGGAGGGTTATTTTTAACTTTGGTTACTGACTTTTAACACTTCCTCCCTTCACATGTCTTTTATTTACCTTGTTTAAAGGCAAAGGGATTGTGACATCAGTGGGTCTGACCTCTGCCGTCAGTCCCGTTTCAGGAATAATTTCCCCGAGATGTCCATAACCCAACAATAACAGCTGAGTAATTATTCTAATCCAAGAACGTTTCAATTCCTGTTTTCCGTTTCACCACGGCGGCGTTGCTCTCTGATGACCCAGTGATGAAGGAAACCATCCGTTGGTTACATTCGACTTAAGAGATCAGACTCTGGTTGGGGACAGCGTGGACATGTCTCCTAGGGACACGAAGAGAGACATGTCTAGCATGTTGTTGGTCTGTGATAGAAAACCTGAGTTCCTGGAGAAAGCCCAAGCATGCATGGGAAGAACACCAGAACTCCATGCAGAAAGCAAAGGCGACCTGCAACCTTTTATCTGAGGCAACAGTGCTACCTACTGCGCCACCAGGAAGCCCAAATATGGGTCACGTGCCTTTAAGCTGCTAGTCACGGACGGCCGGTTCTTGTCCAACTTTATGCCTCCTGTATAAATATGTGATTGGTAATAACTCAGAACTTTTACACTGAAACATTTTGAAAACTTGAGCCAAAACCCGGGAAATATTTATGTTTGTTTATTTTTTGAAATACCGGAACATTCCACGTTGAACCGTTTTCCGTTCCGGTTCTGTGAGTGAATTTAAAAGGTGCTTCACCTCCGTGATTCCCTCATCGTCCCGAGTTTCAGCAGACACAGGAACGTCTTGCTGAAGACGGACTTCACCTTTGACAGTTAAAAAAGTTCGCCCACACATGTTCCACAAACAGACTTCGGCACTCCCTGTAAATAAAAGATTCCTTCCATATCACCGCCGTCACCAAACTGGAGTGGCTTCGGGAACTCACGGACTGATAAAAATCTGAGGGGGTGGAGAGGTTTCATTAAATACACACTAGAATAAAAGTGAACTTTGAGGAACACCCACAGACCAAACACATCTGGTCTTCATTCGTCATTAGTGCTTATGGTTCAAGGGTCAACCAACAAACCCACTGGATGGATACTTCAAAGTATTTATGGGATTCTGTACATAACTTTTATGGACAGCCAAGGTGTTCCCTTTCCCCAACGGGATCCATTTTGGTGGCCTGAGGATCGGGTCTCTGCTTTTTGCAGATGATGTGGTTCTGTTGGCTTCATCAGAACGTGATCTTCAGCTTTCACTGGAGCAGTTCACAGTCGAGTGTGAAGCAGCTGAGATGAGAATCAGCTCCTCTAAATCCGAGACCACAACATTGAGTCGGAAAAAGGGTAGAATGCCTTCTCCAGGTCAGGGGTGAGGTCCTGCCCGAAGTGGAGGAGTTTAAGTATCTCGGGGTCTTGTTCACAAGTGAGGGAAAGCTAGAGCGTAAGATCGATGGGCGGATTGGTGCTGCATCTGCAGTGATGCGGGCGTTGTACCGGTCTGTGGTGGTGAAGAGAGAGCTGAGCTCTCGATTTACCAGTCGATCTACGTTCAATTCAATTCAAGTTTATTTATACAGCGCCAAATCAGGACCAGAGTCGTCTCAAGGACCTTCACACAGGTGAGGTCATTAAGCCAATCAGTAAAAGGTCTCCTATAAAAGGAACCCAGCAGGTTGCATCGAGTCGAGTTAGGTTTGACAAAGATTGAAACAAACTTAAAACACACTGGGACACTCCACTCTGGGTTTCACAACAACGGCGTTGTCGGCTCAGGAACAGCAGCAAAAGCAAAGGGGTGGCAGTATTCATGCTCAAGAGCAGATTTCCCCAGCGTGGAGCAGATCAGGGAGTGCACGTATATCTGTTCCACACATTTTACCGGAGGGAATGATCCTACGACTGAGAATGGTGAGCAGATACTAGCAGTGTGGAGTTGTCCAGGAGACAAGGGTCCGGCTACACGACCAGCCCAAACAGCCGTAAAGGGATGATACGGTCAGCAACAATAATCAGGTAGGCTGCGGTGTTGCAACGAGGGGTACTTTAATCACCTTTCTTCCCCGTTCTGAAGCTCGGGTTGAACTGTAGCGCATCGTGTCGACCATGTCAACATGCCTACATGTGTTTAATTGCCACCATGTGATTGGCTGATTAGTGATTTGGGTTAACGAGCAGTTGGACAGGTGCACCCAATTAAGTTGTCGGTGAGTGTATGTATGTGTATACAAAAAAACGATCAATAGAAAATCTAATAATTATCATGACTTATGTAGTCATCTTATAGTTTGATAAATTAGCTGAGAAAACCACGAGTGACGAGTATTTCCCAGACCAGAACTCCACTTTTCCTCTGAGGGTCAGTGGTTCTCACTTGAAGACCCTTAATTACCCTCTGCTCAACCATGAGGGGATTTCCAGCCACAAAACGAGCAAAGCCCTTCTGTCAGACTGGAACCAGAACAAAAGCCACTCTGACACACAGTCATGTGGTTCGTCTGAGCTCAACCTGTTTGGCAGCTTTGAACGTGACCCTTTCCTCTCGTAGAAAACCTTGTAGTTACTCAGCAAATAATGGAGTTTCTCTGTCCACGGCCAGAACAAAGGTTCTCTTCTCTCATAATGCATGATTCTGGATGCCACAGACTATTACATCAGTGCGAGTGACGGTTTTGACGGCCGTGGAACCAATCAGAGGAGTTTTCAGCTGTTTGGATCACAAGGTCAAGACGCTGAGGATGACTCAGCAGAAACTCGTCTCAGAGTTCACGTAGGACAGAGATCCCCAACTCTCTTCCCGGAGGGTCGGCACCCAGCATGTTTTACCTCAATACACCTGGTTTCACTCAGCAGGTGATTCACAGGCTTCTGGAGAGCCTGAAGAACTGCTGAACAGGTGAATCAAGTGTGCCAGAGCAGGGAAAAAGCTAAAACATGCTGGATACCAGCCCTAGGGGAAGGGCGCTGGGGATCACGGATGTAGGGTCTCATTAGACATGCCCTTTTCAGAAAGTGGCTGCTTTCGTTTGAGCTTTTAGGATTTTAGACTATTTTCTTCGGAACCATATTTGAGGATGACGCTGAAGAAAAAAAATCAGAAATGTTTTAGTGACTAAGTCAGCCGCTTAGATTTCTATAAAAGCCTATTAATGCCACTCTTATTAAGATGATTACATTTGAGTCATAATGATTCCCATCTCATAATTATGACTCAACATCTTCGAAAGTATGGAAAATTCTCATAATTCTCTTCAAATTAAAAAGTGATATGCAATATACATGCACGCACGTACATGCAAATATACACGCACGTACATGCAAATATACACGCACGTACATGCAAATATACACGCACGTACATGCAAATATACACCCACGCACATGCAAATATACACGTACCTACATGCAAATATACACGCACGCACATGCAAATATACACGCACGTACATGCAAATATACACGCACGTACCTGCAAATATACACGCACGTACATGCAAATATACACGCACGTACATGCAAATATACACCCACACACATGCAAATATACACGCACCTACATGCAAATATACACGCACGCACATGCAAATATACACGCACGTACATGCAAATATACACGCACGTACCGGCAAATATACACGCACGTACCTGCAAATATACACGCACGTACATGCAAATATACACGCACGTACATGCAAATATACACGCACGTACATGCAAATATACCCGCACGTACATGCAAATATACACGCACGTACATGCAAATATACACGCACGTACCTGCAAATATACACGCACGTACATGCAAATATACACGCACGTACCTGCAAATATACACGCACGTACATGCAAATATACACGCACGTACATGCAAATATACACGCACGTACCTGCAAATATACACGCACGTACATGCAAATATACACGCACGTACATGCAAATATACACGCACGTACATGCAAATATACACGCACGTACCTGCAAATATACACGCACGTACATGCAAATATACACGCACGTACATGCAAATATACACGCACGTAGTACATGCAAATATACACGCATGCACATGCAAATATACACGCACGTACATGCAAATATACACGCACGTAGCACATGCAAATATACACGCACGTAGTACATGCAAATATTCACGCACGTAGTACATGCAAATATACACGCACGTACATGCAAATATACACGCACGTACATGCAAATATACACGCACGTACATGCAAATATACACGCACGTAGTACATGCAAATATACACGCACGTAGCACATGCAAATATACACGCACGTAGTACATGCAAATATACACGCACGTACATGCAAATATACACGCACGTACCTGCAAATATACACGCACGTACATGCAAATATACACGCACGTACCTGCAAATATACACGCACGTACATGCAAATATACACGCACGTACATGCAAATATACACGCACGTAGTACATGCAAATATACACGCATGCACATGCAAATATACACGCACGTACATGCAAATATACACGCACGTAGTACATGCAAATATACACGCACGTAGCACATGCAAATATACACGCACGTAGTACATGCAAATATACACGCACGTAGCACATGCAAATATACACGCACGTAGTACATGCAAATATACACGCACGTAGCACATGCAAATATACACGCACGTACATGCAAATATACACGCACGTACATGCAAATATACACGCACGTACATGCAAATATACACGCACGTACATGCAAATATACACGCACGTACCTGCAAATATACACGCACGTACCTGCAAATATACACGCACGTAGTACATGCAAATATACACGCACGTAGCACATGCAAATATACACGCACGTAGTACATGCAAATATACATGCACGTAGTACATGCAAATATACACGCACGTAGCACATGCAAATATACACGCACGTAGTACATGCAAATATACACGCACGTACATGCATATATACACGCACGTACATGCAAATATACAGGTGCTGGCCAGTAAATTAGAATATCATCAAAAGGTTGAAAATATTTCAGTAATTCCATTCAAAACGTGAAACTTGTACATTATATTCATGCAATGCACACAGACCAATGTATTTCCAATGTTCATTACATTTAAATTTGATATTCATAAGTGACAACTAATGAAAACTCCAAATTTGGTATCTCAAAAAATTTGAATATTCTGAAAAGGCTGAATATAGAAGATACCTGCTGCCACTCTAATCAGCTGATTTACTCAAAACACCTGCAAAGGCCTTTAAAAGGTCCCTCAGTCTTGTTTTGAAGGCACCACAATCATGGGGAAGACTTCTGACTTAACAGCTGTCCAAAAGACAATCATTGACACCTTGCACAAGGAGGGCAAGACACAAAAGGTGATTGCTAAAGAAGCTGGCTGTTCGCAGAGCTCTGTGTCCAAGCACATTAACAGACAGGCGAAGGGACGGAAAAAATGTGGTAGAAAAAAGTGTACAAGCTCTAGGGATAACCGCACCCTGCAGAGAATTGTGACGACAAACCCATTCAAAAATGTGGGGGAGATCCACAAAGAGTGGACTGCAGCTGGAGTCAGCGCTTCAAGAACCACCACGAGGAGACTCATGAAAGACATGGGATTCAGGTGTCGCATTCCGTGTGTCAAGCCACTCTTGAACATGAAACAGCGCAAGAAGCGTCTCGCCTGGGCCAAGGACAAAAAGGACTGGACTGATGCTGAGTGGTCCAAAGTTATGTTTTCTGATGAAAGCAAGTTCTGCATTTCCTTTGGAAATCAAGGACCCAGAGTCTGGAGGAAGAGCGGAGAAGCACAGAATCAACGTTGCATGAGGTCCAGTGTAAAGTTTCCACCGTCAGTTATGGTGTGGGGTGCCATGTCATCTGCCGGTGTTGGCCCACTCTGTTTCCTGAGGTCCAGGGTCAATGCAGCCGTCTACCAGGAAGTTTTAGAGCACTTCATGCTTCCTGCTGCTGACCAACTTTATGGGGATGCAGACTTCACCTTTCAACAGGACTTGGCACCTGCACACAGTGCCAAAACCACCAGCACCTGGTTCAAGGACCATGGTATCCCTGTCCTTGATTGGCCAGCAAACTCGCCTGACCTTAACCCCATAGAAAATCTATGGGGTATTGTGAAGCGGAGGATGCAATACGCTAGACCCAACAATGCAGAGGAGCTGAAGACGACTATCAGAGCAACCTGGGCTCTCATAACACCTGAGCAGTGCCACAGACTGATCGAGTCCATGCCACGCCGCATTACTGCAGTTATTGAGGCAAAAGGAGCCCCGACTAAGTATTGAGTGCTATACATGCACATTCTTTTCATGTTCATTCTTTTCAGTTGGCCAACATTAGAGAAACAAACATTTTTTCATTGGCCTTTAGAATATTCTAATTTTCTGAGATACCAGATTTGATGTTTTCATTGGTTGTCACCTATAAATATCAAAATTAAACGTAATAAACATCGGAAATACATTGGTCTGTGTGCATTGCATGAATATAATGTACAAGTTTCACGTTTTGAATGGAATTACTGAAATATTTTCAACCTTTTGATGATATTCTAATTTACTGGCCAGCACCTGTACACGCACGTACCTGCAAATATACATGCACGTACATGCGATATACATACATGTACATGCAATATAGTGTTGTTAAATATTGATTAAACTAAATGAATTAAAAATCCATAAATCCAGCTTTTCTCTTTATTTAATCAGTAATCGATCAAAAAAAATTATTTTATTCTTTTTCTCTTTCCTTACATTTGAATCACACATTTTTATTTTGCTTTTATGATCGTTTTTAATTTTTGTTCAGTGCACCCCAGAACAGCTGTAGCTACATCGTAGCTCATCACCACCGGCATGCGAATGTGTGTGAACGGCTGATTGTGTTGTAAAGTGCCTTGGGGTGTTCATGGACTCTAGAAGGCGCTATATCAAGTACAATTACATTAACCATTCTAAGTGCCTCGTGGTTTTTAGCGAGGCCCTTTATTAAATATCATTTCTTCATTTAGATTAAATGATTGTTTTGTTTCAATAGAAGCTTAAAGGAGAAACTCACAATAAAAATTACAATTCAGAGATGTTATTCAGCTGTTTTATATTCATTGCTCAGCAGGTGAAACAGCTGACTTGTCATGTGATCAGTCATGTGACCAGTTTCTTAATGTCAGAATTGATCTGCTTATTTAAAGGGATACTTTGCAAATTTGTCACATTTTTAAACCATTTTCTTGAGCCGGTTTGTGCTAAAATGACCCTTTCCAGGGTTACCGACAGTCCACCCAGCCCCTATCGCCCCCTGTGGCCAGAACGTTCCACTTCACAGACCCGGTACGGTGGAGCTGACATACCTGGTGCTGCAGTCCGGTTCCAGATCGTTTCTGCATGTTTTAGATCACGAACACAGCTGATTTTCTCTTTTGTCCGTTCATTCTGTGTTTATCTTCGTTATCATGACTGTGTGTGAAAGTGTGTGTGAATGGATGAATGATACACTGTAGTGTAAAGCGCTTTGGAGTCCTTACTCTGAGAGGTGCTATACAAGTGCGGGTCATTTATCATTTATCCATTTTTTGGTTATTTTTTAAACACAGTTTAGTAAAAAATAGTTTAGTTTACCTTTGTTGCAGCGAGTATATGTAGCAGTCATCAGAGATCACCAGTGTTGGTGGCGTCACTTCTTACCAAACTAAAAAGGACACAAAAGAGGGTGAAGATTAAAAAAGGTTGGGTTGACGGAGTTCAGTCATGAAATGTTCAAGAAACAGACAAATCTGATAAAAATGTTCATAAACATACTTCTGACTTCTTATATGAGCAAATTCTGAATCTATCGTTTTTAAAGTTTTTTTCTTGTAGAGAATTTTTTGGGAATAAATTCTAAAACAAAAAAGATTTTTTTTCGTATGTGTGTGTGTGTGTGTGTGTGTGTGTGTGTGTAGAGATAGACAACCACAGAATCAGAATCTATTATTCATTTTTGTTTGCTACAGTCTCATCTGTGAGGTACAATGTCACATTAAAGATGAAGTCATGCTGAGTCATCCTCAGCCGGGCGGGAGGAATAGGCTTAAGTTTCTCCCCCTGTCGTCTTTGTGTGAAAGTCTGTCCCGTGGGGAAAGTGAAACATTTCAGGTGTTTTCTCCTATGTGAGGTCACTGCTGCTTATTTTCCACCCTTCCTGCACTTTTCTCATGCCGTTTCACATCAGCGTGAACAGGTCGGGTCTCAGCGCTTCTGCACAAGTTTACTAAACATCTCCTCACATTCAGGTGGGGGTTAAACGCCCTTATTCATCACCAGGTAATCTGCCATGTTTGATCGACGATGCGCTACATCTAAGTGTCACCGTATCTGTCTGTTGATTTTGCCTGATTAAAAATAAAAAGTCAACAGCCCGTAGAATTTGTGAGTCTAAATTTAGCATCAACGGGGAACGTTACACACCAACGAACAGCTTTTGTGATTCATAAACACCTGATCCGGCGAAGACATTATCATCATCCTTCCATGACCTAAAGCCTCCATGGAAACTCTCGTGCCTTCTCCAAGTGAAGGTCACACCATGCAGAACACAGAAGGTGAGAAGTTTTCAAGCAAAGGTAAAAAGGTTCACATGAAGTTAACTTTAGAAAGCATACCTGATTACTTTGGCTTTAGGTACCTGGGTCCACCTTGTGCTTTGATCACATTCAGGTCTTTAGATTTCTTGACCTGGACCAAGGTGGGTGGTGGAGACAGCAGCTCCAGTGATCCCAGGACATTCCCAGGTCATTCAGCATCCTCCCAGTATGACATGCCTGACAATTCTCCAGAAGGAGGCTTCTTCATCAGAGCCTGAACTACCTCAGCTGGTGACTGCTTATGATGAGAAGAAGCACCGGGAAATTCCATCTTTCCTTTTTCCTGATGCTGAGATCCATCCACCCAACCCCACCTTCATCCATCCAACAGCAACTTTCTTAGACTTGGGAGGAACTGAGATCATGATGTTTTCTCCACAGAATCCTAAAATCTCCACCATAAAACCCGAGTCAGCACAGAAGAAAAGACCCGTTTCTATTCCCGCATCAGGAAAACCAGACTGCCAATCCAGAGCTTGTCCCTCAAGTCCGCCCGGTGATGGAAAACCAAACAGCATTTTGGACACTTCCAACCTAGGAGACCCATGTTCTTCACATCAAACATATCAGAAACGGCAAAAAACAAACAAGAAAACCCTGTTGAGAAAACATGGAGTATTTCTATGAAGCAAGAGATTCCCACGTTTTCACTCCAGGAACAACCTGAAACACTCAGGTGACAGGTGTGCGCTGGAGCCTGGTTCCGATCGAACCAACAGGACGGAGAAGCTGACAGAAAACCACCTCAGCAGCTCTTTGGTCTGAGGCTCGCTGATGGTTCGACCCGCGTCAGACATGTTTGGCCTGGAGTCTCCAGCTCAGGCCCTGAGGCCTAGAAAGCAGCTTTGGGAACAAAATCCTTAAATGGAATTCTGCTGAAATGCCTCCGTGGATCTGGTTGAAATTCCATTTTCTGTATTTAACCCATAAATCTTTTTTTCTATTAGACATAGAAGTTTATCCACGCCGCTAAATGTTAGCATCCGCGTACCTGGTCATACGAGGCCATATTTGTGCCATGTAGAACATATTTCTGTCATTTTAAGACATGTTTTATTGATTATGTTCACAATAACGTGCGACTGACCCGCAGGTCACTCACTTAAAGTGGGCGGAGTCTCTGGAAACAGAAGAGGTCCTCTGATCAGAGCAATGCTCATGGCCAGCCAGACTAACAGACTAGCAGCTAATTTCTGATATTTTCAACCACATCTGTACCAACAATTATCAGTAACTCTAAAACTAAAAACAGATCTCTGGATAAATTGTGAAAGGTTAAAAGCGGGTATTATAATCTTCTAAAACGTTGGTGTGACGTTTTAAAGGTGTCGTTCACTCATTTAATCTATGCATTCATCTGCAGTGGGCTCTGGTAGGAATGAATGCCTCGTACGTAGTACTTGGGGGAAACAAAGCACTGGTGCATTGTTTACAGGAAGAAGAAGTGAGTCACATAATAGCTGAGCTTCAGATGGCAGGATTTGGAGTTTTACTTCCTGATATTCAGACATCTCTCCTCTGATTGGCTAACAGTAACACAACCCTACCACTGACTGTTTGCTCTGCAACGTTTATGTTTTATCTCCACAAATAACACAAGCCTGGAGGAGTTCTGATGTGTGGTGGAGTTGCTGATGCTAACAGTTAGCTTCTACTAGCATAGATGTTCTATGCTGTTTCCTGAACGCTAAACCAACAGCAGCCTTCCCCGTCATGAGTCAAACTCAGTGTGACGTAGATCTGTCAGGATTTTCTAATCCTAGAGTTTCACCGTCTATTTCCTATCAGAAGCTAATGCAGGAGATAGGTGTAGAAGACTATTTCCATGTTCAGCCTGTATGAAACACTTAGTGACCTGTTACAATCAGAAATAATCATTAAAACATGGTTTTTCAGTGTTCCACACCTGTAAGCAAACAGAAATTAGCCGCTAACTTTTAGCGATGTGGCTAGCCAATATTGTGCTCCAACCAGAAGACTTCTTCCTGATTTTAAAGACTCCTCCCACTTTGACATCATGTGGTATATCAAGGGTCACTAACCTGGACCCCATGGGCACCAGGTGGACCACAGGTTCCCTATAACTGCCACCATCTTTTTAAATAACATTTGCATTGAGAAATTTGAAAACGACAATATTGTTAAAAATGCAATAAAACACTCTTGTACATTCGTTCTGAGTGTAATTTTTTAATCTGTTACTTCTTTTTCTTACACAGCGCAGTAAAAATAGTTGTTTTCCTTACAGCTGACATGTTTCAGCTAGCGACTCTAGCCATCATCAGAGCTCGCCGGTGTTGGTGGCGATAAACAGAAGAGATGCCACCAACACCGGCGAGCTCTGATTTTAACCATGAAGCAGCTCTCAGCTTCACAAAGGTCAGCGACCCCGGCTAAATCATCTAAAGTCAAAAAAGGGTCTAATGACAATCCCCAAACTCTGACACGGCTCACGGGTCATCAGCAGCAAAGGTTTAACGCAGGGAATTTGCTCAGAGGTCGGCCATATTGGGAGGGGCAACATAGACCAAAGTGTTTATTTAGACGTGTTTGACAGGATTAAAGTTTTGTTTTGTTTAAATGATGTCACATGATGCAGAAGCTGGACTGTAAAACAAAAACGCTAGAAAAAGACTTGGGGTTGAAGAACAACTTGATGAAACTTTGGTGAGGCTCAAAATGACCCAGGAGCCCCGATAAAAGGCCAAACACTAATCCATAATCAAGCCCTATAATGGTTTGCCCCGCCCAATTGAATAAGACACGAGTGTTAAATATGCTGTGTGCTGATTAGCCGGTTCGCCCAGTGTCTCTCTGCCTGAGGCTAGAAACTCTGTACAGCAGTTATGCAGCATCTCGATGACCCAGAAGGCAAACTGAGAATCTATCTGGCACCCTGTCTACGCCTGAATATTCCCAGTTCATCCTAGAATGTTGGCAGGGATGCTCCGAAATTCTTCTTTGTTCTTTTCCTTCTGCAATAAGCATTAGGGGCTAGCATTAGCAGTAACTTGGGCTAGCACTTCCACGACCAATGTTTATGCCGACTTAAGGAGGAGTGCCTCAGCTTATGACGCGTTAAACCAGCTTTACCCAGACGGACCGTTTCTCCGTAGCCATGATAACATCACTCACTCCCACAGGAAACAGGTCAGACCCCCCCCCCCCCCCCCCGCTTTTATTCAACAAGATAAACGTGGTTTGGATTTTTTCTACCCCATTAAAACTATGGAAATAAAAAAACTTCAACTGCCGGGAACAGATTCGGGTTTAATTTGTATTTATAACATATTTATGTAAATTATTAAATCATTCAGCATATTTTATTTGGTCCATTTTCAATTTAAATCTCCTTTAGATCATCAAGAGTTACAGGATCGTGTTAATAAACTCAGATGTTGAAGTAAACCCCAAACACAGCTGGGTTCTGTCTTAGTAGGCCTCTGATGAATAAAAGTTTTGATCTGCAAGTGTTTCCATTAACATCGTGGAGTTTTTTGTCGTGGAAAACGATGTATTTCACTCGTAATTAACTTTCCACCACAGTAAACCACAAGAAAACCCCACTGGTGATCAGACAGGTAGACCTATGAAAGCTCACTTCCTTGTAGGAGCGTTTGATTCCCTCCGATAATAACAGACGTGATGAGAATAACGCTCCGATAATTAGTTCCTTTTGTTAGATTAAGTAATTAATGGAGGGCTTCCTCTTTGTTGAGTCACCAAAATGCCTCCAAACCAAGCAGGCAGCCAGGAGCAGAGCGCCCCCTGCTGGCGGCGTCCAGGAAATACCTCTAACATGCAGAAGATTTTAATTAATGACATTTTAATGTCATTTAAACGTTTTATTAGTCTTTTAACCTCCAAAAACTCTTCCCCTAAAACGGAAACAACCCATAAATAAATTTAAAAAACCCATAGGATTCGTATCCAATGTAAAAACACAAGGGCCATCAATAAAACCTGAGTTTTAATGAGGATTAGCATGATTTAGAAAATAAAACCAGGACTCAGGGGATTTGGGAGCAGACTCGTGGGCCTTTCCCAGAATCCTTTAATTCCATTATTTGTTGATTTTCATAATAAAACTACTTCATTATAAACTAGAGATTTCATCCAATTGGATTCAATTTATTACATCTGACTTTGTTTTCATTACTTCCTTAAACACCATATTTCACTATGAAACACAGATTTAATCCCACAGTTCCGGATCAACGGGTCTGAAGTTAAACGAAATCCGGACTGATGTTCGGGGAAACGGATGAAGGAGAAAGAAAATTAATCCAGAAAGTTTGTGGGAAAATCTGAAGTGATCCGTTCTTAATCCCATCAGCAGATTTTTAGTTTCTGTCCTTTAAACCACCTCAGAGTACAAAGACTCCAGTTCCCATGATGCAACGCTCCGAGCGGCTTCGGTCCGTCGGTTCCTTCATCTCACGGAGCCCACACGCTCCCGGGGTTCTGGTAAAATATAATTTTCCATAAATCTTTCTGATGGTTGCAGAGACTCCCAGAGGAAGGAGGCGCCGTCGGACTGGGACCAGTCTCCCGTCTCCTCCTCTTCCTCGCCGCGTTTGAGAGTCCCGGATCATTTCTGCAGCTCCTGAGGCGTGCTGAAGGACTCGTAAACGTTGGCGGCGAACTCCTTCACCTGATCGTTCAGCAGCAGGTCCTGAAGGGTTCACGGGAATAAAAACACAAAGACGTGTTTCTGTCTGAGCCGGAGTCGGGTTAGCGGCCATCTTTAAAAATAAACACACATCCTCTCAAACATTCACTTTAGCAGAAATGTGACCGACTGTAAACAAGCAGGATAAAAACGAGTTTGGTTCATCCAGACGAAAGCTGAAACGACTCGTCAGAAGAGCAGCAGGTGGTGACTCGTGTATTTCTGCTGACTCGGCGGTTCGACTCTACCTGAACGAAGAGGCTGGGCGTCTCGCTGCAGATGCTGTTGATCTGACCGTTGATGATGGGGACGATCTTCGCCAGCGGCAGGCTGACCGCAGCCAGACTGGTGGCACATGGAGGAGGGGGTTACTATGGTAACAAGGATATGACCCCGCCCATTTTCATAGAGTTGTCATTTTAAATTCATATTTCTGGTTTGAAAGGGTAAAGTCACAAATCTAGCTCACAACGTTCCTCACCTGTCAGGTGCAGAGTTGGGGGCGGAGTCACCAGGAGGCGGGCGGAAGAACTCAGCCAGGTTGTCAAGGAGAAGAGAGAAAGCTCGGTTCAGACAAATGTTCAGAATGGTGCCGAAGTCCGGACTGAAGTCACAAAACAGGAAGTTAGATCGTTTTTAAACACACAAACAGAAACAACCAGGTGCGGCGCTCACCTGTCCAACATGTCTCTGGTCTCGTTCAACAGTCTGATGGTCATGACGTCGTTCTCGGTTAATCCACACGCCTGAACGGGCGGCACAAACATCACGGTTATTATTCATCAGTGAGCGCCGCCGTGGTCGGGCCTCGCCGCTCACCTGCTCAGCCAGGGCGTTCTCGTCGTCCGCCAGCAGGAAGCGGGACATCGGGCGCTCCGAGTCGGACTCCACCTCGGCTCTGATCCAGCTCAGCTGCTGCTCCAGCTCCAGCAGGGACAAACTCTGCTTCAGAGACACGCTGGACACCAACGGGAGACTCGTCAACTGCTGTTCTACTACGGAGGGCCAGAAGGGCCAAAATCAACAAATAACTCAAATCTGACACGAATGAGACTAAAATATAAAAACATATTTTAAAAACTTTAAGGTTTTGTTTTATGATTCAATAAATAAGACTTTTTAAGTTTAAGACATGTTAAATAAATACTGAATTCTTTATTTTTTATTGTATTGTGGCACTTTTGGCTCTCCGTACACCACAATCATGCGATCACACAAATAAAAATGTGTGACTTTCGGACGTTTTGCAGACAGAAACCTAAAACTCACCTTCCCAGCGAGCGCTGCACGGCCCTCTTCACCACTGTTATTAACTCGTTTAACCCTGGGGAGACGCGCGGAGACGTTACACAACCCACACACACGCTAGGGTCTGAAGTCAATCTGCAGGAGGAGATCTGTCCCCTACCGTCTCCGAGGAGATGCTGGATGCTGGACAAGTACTGCTGCTGGACGTCTGCAGGAGCCAGAGGATTCTGGGTAATAAAAAGCAAACATCAGATCCTCGTTTCTTTCCATTTCCCTGCCGAGCTTCCACACCTGCAGCGCGTGGTGCAGCTCCATCCTCACCGTTATGCTCTTCCCTACAGAGTTATCCAGGTACAGGTAACCTCCGATGATGTTGAGCTGCACTCGAAGGAGAACCACCAGCATGCAAGTGCTGTAGACGGCCACGATGGTGCGGGTGAAGCCTGAAGACCACAAACAACAGATCCTGAGTCTCAGGAGGCCAGAAAAAAAATACTTTAATCAAATGTTCTGCCGAGTTTAAAACTTACTGATGATTTTTAAATCTTCCCAGATCTCCAGTTTATTAGCTGGTCTGGAGGAAAAAGATTTAAACATCTTTATTTAAACACCTAAAACAAGCAAATGTGTATTTTGTGTTAGATAACAGAATAAAGTCTGATGATGGGAACGCTAATGTGTCGTCTGACTTGGTCTTCAGCAGCGCGGTGAGCGTCTCGGAGTTCAGCTGAGCGACGACGGCCTCTCTGAGCGGCGGGAGCATCGACAGAACTGAAACACAGAAACGGTGAGCCTCGCTCCTCAGCTCAGGCCGACCCTAGCCCTTACCCTAACCCTACCGGTCATGTTGCAGGTTCGCTGGTTGCTCTCGAAGTGGAACTGCCGTCTGGCCTGGGCGATGTACTCCGTCGCCTCCTTCTCTTGGATGTCTCTGATCTTCTTTTGGGCATATCTTCCAAAAATGTAAACTCCTGAGAAGGAACCAAATAGGAGGTGAACACAAAAACATGGAGGGCCAGCTGCAGCACCGTGGGGGGATCCGTTATATTCTGATATTTTTTAAACTAAATAGCAAAAGAAGCCATCTGTTATTATTCAGCTTTGAAAGAAAAATACTAAACAGATTTTAACAGGAACCAAACCCGAACCTGGTTCCATAGGAGTTCAGAGAACTGCAGCAGAGAAGAGCTCAGCTGCTCCGGAGCATACAGGTGTGTGTTAATGCTGCAGGTCAGGAAACACTGAACAAGTGTGGCCGGCTTAGAAAGGCTGCAGGAGAAATCCTGAACAAGACTTCTAGAGCAATAGCCTTTGGACCAAAGTGGTGTTTACCCATAATGCACAGCAGAGCCCTCTGATATGGGCTGTATGACCGGTGTCAGAGCTTGGTCAGCATTGCCGGCAGTAAGTCGGGCTCGTTCCCAGGGAGAGTTGGACTCTGCCAAGGCTGCCCTTTGTCACCGATTCTGTTCATAACCTTCATGGACAGGATTTATGGGCGCAGCCAAGGTGTTGAGGATATCCATTATGGTGGCCTGAGGATCAGGTCTCTGCTTTTTGCAGATGATGTGGTCCTGTTGGCTTCATCAGAACGTGATCTTCAGTTTTCGCTGGAGCGGTTTGCAGCTGAGTGTGACGCAGCTGGGATGAGAATCAGCTCCTCTAAATCTGAGACCATGAGAAAATGGTAGAATGCCCTCTCCAGGTCAGGGATGAGGTCCTGCCCCAAGTGGAGGAGTTTGAGTATCTCGGGGTCTTGTTCACAAGTGAGGGAAAACTGGAGCGTGAATAGGCGGATTGGTGCTGCATCTGCAGTGATGCGGCCATTGCACCAGTCTGTCGTGGTGAAGAGAGAGTTGAGTCGGAAGGCGAAGCTCTCTATTTACCGGTCGATCTACGTTCCTACCTTCACCTATGGTCATGAGCTTTGGGTAGTGACAGAAAGAACGAGATCACGGATACAAGCGGCCGAAATGAGTTTTATCCGAAGAGCGGCTGGGCTCTCCCTTAGAGATAGGGTGAGAAGCTCAGTCATTCGGGAGGGGCTCGGAGTAGACCCGCTGCTCCTCCACATCGAGAGGAGCCAGTTGAGGTGGCTCGGGCATCTGGACAGGATGCCTCCTGGACGCCTCCCTGGTGAGGTTTTCCGGGCACGTCCAACCGGGAGGAGGCCTAAAGGTAGACCCAGGACACGGTGGAGGGACTATGTCTCTCACCTGGCCAGGGAACGCCTTGGGATTCCCCCAGAGGAGCTGGCCCAAGTGGCTGGGGAGAGGGAAGTCTGGGCCTCTAGCCTTAGGCTACTGCCCCCGCGACCTGACTCCCGGATAAGCAGATGAAAATGGATGGATGGATGGATGGCACAGCAGAACGTTAGGAGAAACCCAAACCGCTCCCGCTAGCTGTGGACAAGGTGGTGGAGGGGTGATGGTTTGGGCTCCCAGCAAAAATGAGACCATGAAAACCAGACTGGGTAATAAATCTGGACACGGATCCCAAACGCAGCTAGAATCATGTGGCAATGATCAAAGTCCAGACCTCCACCCCCACCGAAAGCTTGTGATGAGACGTTGGGGAGCAAATGGTGCAAATCCCACAACTCATAAGTGGGCCAGAATTCCTCCAGAACCGCGCAAGGCTCACATGATCCTCACATAAAGTTTCACTACAGTGAATCATGTTTACATCAGAGACAGGGAGAAATGTGATGTTGTGCAGCACAGAGATAAAAAATACATATCTGTAAGCATTTTTAGTTTTGACAAATATGACAAAAACATTTTATATTTGAATCGGTAAAGTATTCTAAAGCCGAAAAAAAGATCATCTTAATGTTCCTAATCGCTCTTTAAATAACTTTTAAAATACACATGGTTCATTTTATCACCAAAACTAGTTTTTAAAGGGTTTATTCGTGGTGTCCGGCGTGTGTGGGGACTACCCCCTTACCTCCAACGACTGCTCCGGTGAAAATGAATTTCTTTTTATGGCGTTTTATAAAATTCCAGACAGACGAAAACATCTTCAGGAAAGTAGAACTCCAAAACCCCTCCGCACTTTTATCTCTTGGCTTCACTTTTTAATAAACATTTTAGTGGAAGAGTTTCTGACTGCAGCTCTTAGCTACCAAGCTAACTGTCACAAATTTGCTGATCAAGGGTGTAGCTGAGACATCCGGTTTAGGACTTCAAAATAAAACGCTCTGGGCAACGGAAGTGCAAATGATCATTAGATAATAGAATTGCGAATCCACGTCACATTAAAATAAAGAAACGGTTGTACTAATTAAGTGCTGTTCTATAATCAATGAGAACTATAAAATAATTGGTCCTGGCAAATCTTCCTGACATTTGTGGGAACATTCTACTTCCGGTTTTAGCGCACAATTTGTGAGAAAGGTGATTGGTCGCATCCGAAAGTGGTCCGTTTAATATTATCTTCCCCCACTGTGCTAAGCGCTTCAAATGAGTGACTAAAAGCTGAAAATACGCTCCAAAAACTGAATTTAACTAAATATCTCCAGTTTCAAAGATATTTTACATCACTCCTGACGCCATGGGATCAGAGGAGGGTGAAAATCCTGATTCTTTGGAGCGGTTTTGTCCGACTGATGAGGAAATAGAGAAATGGATGTGCAGCGCTTTTGAAATGGTAATGTCTTCATTCAAATGTAGCGAAGAAACATTTAATTTTTTTAAATAAGTTTTTATGATAAATGATTTTGTAATCATAAGTTGGTATCAACCAAATGAAAACGAACAGGAATTGTTTTGTTTGATTGGCTGAAACGTGTGTTAGATATTTCTGGTTCAGGAGTATAAGGCGCCTGGTGGTGGTGAGCTGAATGTTGAATGTGTTTCTGCAGGCCAGAGATGCTCTGGAGAACGGAGAAGTTCCTGTAGGATGTCTGATGGTTTACAAGGATGAAGTGGTGGGGAGAGGGAGGAATGAAGTCAACGAGACTAAAAATGTAGGAAAAATCTAAACAACCTTTAAAGAGCCTTACAGCAGGATCAGTCAGGACATAAGATCCTGGTGGTCTCCAGGAGCTAAAACTGTGTTGGCTTCATCATGAGACCAGTTCAAAATTTCTGATGGTTTTCAGGCAACTCGTCACGCTGAGATGGTCTCCTTGGACCAGGTCTTGGACTGGTGTCGCCATAGCAACCTGGACACAAAGAGCGTGTGTGAGCAGACTGTCCTGTACGTCACAGTGGAGCCGTGCATCATGTGTGCCGCAGCCCTGCGCCTCGTCAGTATCCTCCCCCGACCTGAGAGTGTGTGTGTGTGTGTGTGTTTGTTGTCCTTAACCAGCTCCCAGATATCCCCGTGGTTGCCTACGGTTGCAGAAACGAGCGTTTTGGGGGGTGCGGATCAGTTCTGGACATTTCCTCTGCAGACCTTCCTCACACTGGGACCACATTTAAGGTGTTTATTCATTTGTGCCACGTTGACCAGCTGCTCACTGTTTTATAAACACGTGTGTTCAGTGTGTTTCAGGCCACAGAGCAGAAGAAGCCATAGAGATGCTCAAAACTTTCTATAAGCAAGAAAATCCAAATGGTAAAATGTTTGATTACTGACCAGCTAATAAACCAATGTTGATGTTACTGAAAAGTTATTTAACTCTTTCTGACAAAAATACCTTTACATCAGAAATCGTTTCAGTTCTGACAACTGATTTATTCCAATTCATTTGCTCAGAGAATTAAAATCAATTATTCTTTTGTCTGTTTCAGCCCCAAAGCCCAAACCAAGGAAGGACTGACCTGAACAAATTGTTTTAATGTGTATTTTATAGATTTTTATTGTAATAAAATCATTTTTATTTCTAGATAATGACTTTTAATGTCTTATTTCCTCATTTCTCCAGTTCCCCAGCATGGGCGCTCTTTACCAGCTGACCTGTAAAACTGAATGAAGAGGAAAACACAGAAACATGAAGCTGCAGTTAAAACTAAATGTCAAAAATCATAAAGTTTAACATTTCTGAGGATTTGGGGGGTTTATTGGTTTGTGGAATCATGGAGGCAGAAGTTTGTAGTGAAACTGCAGATGTAAAACAAACCACTGTGTGTGTGTGTGTTATCCATGGTTCTGATTGGCGACATCAGCTCCAAACGTTTCACGCTGTGATGCAAGATGTCGACCATCAGCACACAGATCGCTCCCACACATCAAGCTGTCACGATGTGTCCACATGCATGCACGCATTGTGTGTGTGTGTGTGTGTGAGAGATACTATTTTAACACCAAAAATAATTGATTTAATAGGGAAAAAGAATCAGCTAATTCTTCCTCTTTCCCTTGCAGCTGATTTCCTAAAAGCTGGAGAAAATCGTCTCCTTCACATACCTAAAGAGAAAATACATTAAAAACATTAAACCTCAATGAAATTGATTAGTTGTGACCAAAAACAAGTTTGACCCATAATTAAACAGCATTTTGCTTTCATTTGACATTTAAAAAAAAAAGAAGTTCATGTGTCCGGAAAATATTTGTGCATTCTTCATTATGATTATTGTTATTATTTTTTGTAAGAAGAAGAATATGCTAATATGAAAGTAGTTGATAAACACTGCATTTAGTAAGCTGCTGTGTTTAAAAGCAACAATAAAACATTACCGACATGATTCTCACTTTACAGACTTTCTGTTGAATATACTGATGACCCTCCCTTGTTTTTATTTAGACACAGGGCTATTTTGTTTATGTGCTGGTTTAGAAGTGGTTTAGAAAATAAAGTTGGATTGGAACGTCTGAGCGCGTGCTTCCCTCGTGTATTCGAATCCCGTAACTGCAACTTCGGAGTCGTTTACCGTTGCTAGACAACACCCAGGCAAAATCTGACTCAAACGGGTTTTATCACATATACACTGCTTGTGAAAACATGTCGGAAGATAACGTTATTGTGATAGAGAAAGTCACGGTTGAAAGAGTTGTTCTGAAGGTCCCCAAGGAGGATATCAAGAACACACACCGGGAAGGTGACCCTTTACCGTTGCTAAACACCCAGGCAAAATCTGACTCAAACGGATTTTATCACATACACTGCTTGTGAAAACATGTCGGAAGATAACGTAATCGTGATAAAGTCACGGTTGAAAGAGTGGTTCTGGAGGTCCCCCTGGAGGATAAGAACACACACCGGGAAGGTGACCCTTTACCGTTGCTAGACAACACCCAGGCAAAATCTGACTCAAACGGATTTTATCACATACACTGCTTGTGAAAACATGTCGGAAGATAACGTTTACTTAGAAGTATACTCCTTGGGACTAAATTGGGCCACTAAAGTATACTTGAAGTATACTACAAGTATACTTCAAAGTAATAATTTAAGTTTATTTGTAGTGTACTTCTGATATAATTGAGTATACATTTCTCTTTGAAAGTATACTTAAAGTAACATCACAAGTGTACTTGGAGTGTTCTTCTGAAATAATTAAGTATACTTTTGTCCTTGAAAGTATACTTAAAGTAACAATATAAGTTTACTTTTCATACAATTGAGTATACTTTTCTTCTTGAATGTACTTAAAATATACTTTAAGTAACAATATAAGTTTACTTATAGAGTACTTCAGATATAATTGAGTACTTTTCTCCTTGAAAGTATACTTTTAAGTTTACTTGTAGTGTACCTCTGATATAATTGAGTATAATTTTCTCCTTGGAAGTATTTTTAAAAGTAACAATATAAGTTTACTTGTAGTGTACTCCTGATATAGTCGAGTATACTTTTCTCATTGAAAGTATACTTAAAAGTAACAGTATAAGTTTACTTCTAATAAAATTGAGTAAACTTTTGCCCTTGAAAGTACACTTAAAAATAAACTTTAAGTAACATTATAAGTTTACTTGTAGTGTACTTCAGAAATAATTGAGTATACTTTTCTCTTTGAATGTATACTTAAAATTATACTTAAAGTAATATGTTTACTTGTAGTGTACTTCTTATATAATTGAGTATACTTAGTTTTGAAAGTACACTTTACAGTAAACTTGACGTAATATTCTTTTAGTACATTTTAGTATCTCTATTTTTTCTATAAACACATACTGCAAGTAACATTTAACATCTGCTATTTGCTTACTACCAATACATTTAATTTCCACTATTTACTGATACTTCGTCTTTATGCAGAGAAAAAAAAATTAAATAAAATAGCTAAGTCATTTTGTTTAAATTGATTAAACAGAGAGAATTAGAACAGAACAAAAACAGACCTGTTTACCAGGATTAATCAAAGATGAGAACGCAAACTGTTCTGAACATGACGCGTTAATTCTGTCCATTTTGAAAGACTTTTTAAAAATGCCTTTAAAAAAATCAGTCCATTTTATGGATCCACTTGCTTGGTTGTTGATGCCTTTTTGAAGTTTTCATTGTTGCATTTCTTTCGTGTTATTTTTCTTACATCTTGAACGCAGAGATGGAAACTTCAACTGAGCATGCCCTGTGAACACACAAAGCAAAAACATGAACACTTGAACTGTTAGGTGAACTCTGACACCACAAAATCTTTACAGTTCATACACCGTAAACCCGAATAAGTAGGCAGAACTCAAAAAATGTAAGGCAATCAGTTGCCTCATATTTTCTGAGTTTATAAACTCAGATATTTGACTATATCAGATCATAAATAAACTTAAATATTTGGAGTTTATATTAAATATATTTTCAGGTTATGATCAAATTAAAATTACTGATTAAGCCAACTAAAACAGAAAATAAAACAAAATTTGAAAGAAACAATTACAAACGAACACTTTTCAAATCTGGACAAATGGTAAATGGTAAATGGCCTGTATTTGATATAGCGCCTTCTAGAGTCCTGGAACCCCCCAAGGCGCTTTACAACACAATCAGTCATTCACCCATTCACACACACATTCACACACTGGTGGGGATGAGCTACGATGTAGCCACAGCTGCCCTGGGGCGCACTGACAGAGGCGAGGCTGCCGAGCACTGGCGCCACCAGTCCCTCCGACCACCACCAGCAGGCAACGTGGGTTAAGTGTCTTGCCCAAGGACACAACGACAGCGACAGATTGAGCGGGACTCAAACCCGCAACCTTCCGATTACGGGGCGAGCACTTAACTCCTGTGCCACCGTCGCCCATCAACAGCAGCAGTGTGTAGTCTTTCTTTGAGTATGTGGTTTAAAGCAACATCAGGATGCACATCAGTTCAACATTAACAAAATATGAATTACACTAACCACTACCAAGTAAGACAGTGAGTACTTTATGCCATTTGGCATGAAACCAGTTGAGTATTGAATCAGATTAGCCTATTAGCATTAGATGCTAATGGGCTAATCCGATTAAATTATTCATGCTAAACTAAAGACACAAATGGAGTTGCCAGACTCCGAACGGCTGGACGAACAGCGAAAAGGTAAAACTCAACTGTTCCTCCCACTGTCTTCATGAGTGACCCCGCGAGGAAAGTTGACCATTGAGCAGGATTGATGGTTTATCCCTTGAGGTCCACGTGGCAGGGGTGAGGTGGTGCTCACCCTCACCCCTGCCACAGGGACCCAAGGGATGAACCATCAACCCTGCTCAATGGTCAACTTTCCTCGCGGGGTCACACCCATTAGGACAGTGGGAGGGTTATCTCAAGGAGAAGTGGAAAATGAACATATTTGCCCAAATGGTGGTGTGTTACTTTAACATCAACAATTAAAGAGCAGACAAATAGTAAATTACATTGTGGATGTGGACAATGCTCCAACAGAGTGAGCCATCTGAATCCACCACTCTTTCAGATTTTGAGTTACACATGTAACATCAGGTCATTTTTGACTCTGCAGCTTGGGTGACAGTTTAGACTCATCAAGACCAAGTAAGATTTTCTGCGTGGACTCAAATGTGTTGGTCAGTCCCTTCGGATAATCTAGATGTAAGGCATAGATGAGGCCGAACATTACCAGGAAGGCATCAGGAAGCCTGGAGAGGTTGACAATCACATCACCCTCTAGGATAACAGATTCTCACTGGGTCGTACGTAACTGGACTCTCGGCATCATCGGTGATGGTTGTCAGGAGGACAACTGCTGCATCCCTGAGGTCCGGCTCATTGGTATCATCCTTACAAAAATGAAAGGGAGATCATACACTAATCACATTTGAACTGAAACTCTGACTGTGGCCATTTTTATTTCAGTAGATTGTCATGTAAATAATAAATGCAGTCTGATAAGACTCCTGTTTAGGGCTGGGCAACATATCAAAGATTTATCGTTATCCAAGTTCTTGTCTCTCATCCAGATAATTTTTCCCATGTCAATAAATTTGATAATAAAAAAATGAAAAGATGTGTAAGTTGGCCTCATTTATGTCCCATTAAGAAGCTGTAGCACCTTGAGTCATGTAAAATTTTAGTCAATGGCTGTGTCTCAATTCAGGGTCTGCATCCTACGTCGGCCGGATTCGTCGGCCGGTTACGTCACAGCGCCGCGACTAGGCCTGTCCCAATTCGAAGACTCCTTCAAATGCGGTCGACGAATGCAGCCTTCTTTTCGCCTGAATGAAGGATGGGTCCGGTGTATCCTTCAACAGGTAGCATTTCCCAAGATGCCTTGCGGGCCGGCCGGCAGAAAAACTTAAAAACAATGGCGGACAGTGAAGCGGGAGCTGTCGGAGAGGATTGCGCATATAAATGTCAGTATAAACTTGAAAACTGTTAGGTTAAGGACTTTTTGTGATACATGAACGTTATTTTAGTTAGAAATGTTACAGTAAAAGTGCTTGTATTGCGGTCTCGGCTCGTATGTTCGGTCGCTCGGTGTCGTACTTCTCCCGCTACGTTTTCCCCTGATTTTAATAGAAGTTTGTATTTTAGGGACAACAGAGAAAACCAGGGAATTTATTAAGCTTAGGGCGGAGATGGACCACATGATCACTGGAGCAAAGTATTCGGCGGCTGTGGCATGGAGGTACAATAACATCTCATATTTTAAAAACTCGTTTTTTATTTTTTTCTGCGAAAACATGAAAGGAATAACCCGTTGTCCTCTTTTCTCTTCCTGTTTCTTTTCTTACATGTTTGTTAAGACTATTCTGGAGAAAATGGGCATCCAGGGGAAGGTGACAGCGATGGCCAGCTTCTGGAGCTGATCAGAGAGGACATGCAGAGGGAGGCAGAGCAGCAGAGGGCACAGGAGAGAAGGGAGAACTTTGACAGGCTTTTTACTTTGCTAGAAAAAAATGGTTAATAAAGATTAAACATGTACATATAAAAGAAATATCTAAATAAAATCAGTTCTGCATTAAACTCTTGAATTTTATTTTGGTTTACAAATGAGAATTGTTTACTAGACCCGCTGGGTCTTAAAGTCTTAAAAGGTGATAAATGGGTTTTGGTCAAATTAAGACCCTTAGAAAGTATTAAAAACTATTATCACATCTTTGCTCAGGCTCAGCTTGTCGAAAGTATTTTCTCCGAATTAGCTCTCCAACAGTCAAGGAAATGATTAAAGATCTAAATAAAACTTCGAGCTCCATCGTTTAAAGTTCCTTCTCCCTTCTGCTCAGCGGTTCCACGGTTGCTAGGCGACGGAACGTTCGCCGAGGGAGTTCATGAAGGCTAGGCCCGTCCAAATTCACAGCCGTTAACATCCGGTCTACCCGGCCGACGGAGGACCCAGCCCACGTCGGCCGAGTGGGCTGGGTCCTTCGAAGGATGCAGACCCTGAATTGAGACACAGCCAATGTAATACATGAGACAGCCCCATCTAGTGGACAAATATTGTTGCTGCGCATTCCTGTAGTTATCGTCTACTTATCGTTATCGAGGTGAGATCTTCAATATATCGTGATATTGATTTTAGGCCATATCGCCCAGCCCTACTCCCGTTCATTCTGTTGCTTTGTGCTCTCATTTACGAATAAAGTGAGATGGCTCCAGTGTGTGCCAGTGTTATGCTAATGAAAGCTGCTTGAATTCTTTGCAGTGATTGTTGATTTTTCTCAGTGCCTTAAAGCCTGCCACACATGAGGGCCATCTGCTGAGCAAACGGCCTCGAATGACCGCTTGCTCAGCAGATACCTCGCCACGTGCGCCTGATTTTCACAAGAGTTTTCCGCCTCACGAGACGCTGAGGTGAATATCTGACCAGTTAAGATATTTTCCGCCTCACAGGGGTAAAAACTCGCTGTGTGCGCGTTACTGAGCTGCTGGTTGAGCTGAAATATTCTAGTGGCCAACCAAAGCACGTTCTCCGCTCACATGACCCCAACATGGCAGCCCCCTGTCTGCATGTCAGAAAAGAAACAACACAGAGACAGAGCTGGAAACGGAGGAAATGCCTATCCTTTTTTGTTGATGAAACGTCGCCACCACCGGCATTTGAAGGTTAGGAAAATATGGGTACAGTAGCTGGAAAGATGGACCAGGCAAGGATTTTATGCCAATTTACTCCAAGAGATGCACCTGGAAGACCCAGAATCCTTCCGAAAGGGTAATGGAAACAGTGGGCCCATCGATCCACAAGGTACCGTTTTGTTTATTTTTCAGACACGCAGACAGGGCAAGGGGCTGCATCTGAATACATCTTGGGGTCATGTGAGCGGAGAAAGTGCTTTGATTGGCCACTAGAATATTTCAGCTCAGCCAGCAGCTCAGTAGTGCGCACACAGCGAGTTTTTACCCCTGTGAGGCGGAAAATATCTAACTGGTCAGATATTCACCTCAGCGTCCCGTGAGGCGGAAAGCTCAATGAAAATCAGGCGCACATGGCGAGCAATCAGCTGAGCAAACAGTCATTCGAGGCCGTTTGCTCAGCTGATTGCTCTCGTGTGTGGCAGGCTTAAACATCTTGCCAAAGGTTTGTAGTTGAAACAATGGCACATTTTCCAAAATGTTCATGTGTTGTCCTTGTGTTGTCTTTATGCATAAATAAATAGAATGAATTGTTCAAATTTACAATACTGGGACTTACCACACATGTCCTCAAAAACCCAGAGGTTTCCTCACGTAGATAGACAGGAAGGGCATGGAGAACAGTGGTACGCCTTGTGTGGACATCATGCAATTCCTAAGAAGATTATTAAGAGTGTAAATACTGTCAAGTTTACTAATCAAACTCAATGCCAAACTGCTCTGACCAATTTTCCAAGACAGTGATATCTGCATCTAAATCCAATGATAAACTGCTGAATTCAAAAGTTAATTTGAATTGTTTAACATTACATAATACGGAGGGGTATTAGGGCCACTGAAGAAAAAAAAAAGATTTCTGAAAATAAATAAATAAATAAAATGAAGTCAGAATTCTGACATTTATCTCAGTATTCAATTGTTTCCTTCAGTGGCCCTAATACTGCCTTATTGCCTAAGAGTATTGAGTCACTGAAGAAGAAAAAAAAAAGAATTGAGAAAAAAATTCAGATAATTTCAAAATTCTGGGATTAAAGTCAGAATTCTGACTTTTTTCATAAACCTAAAACAAAACAAACAAAAAACTATTTAGGATTTTTTTTGTTAAAAAAAACCCAAATCAAAACAAACAAAAAAATAAAAGCCTGAATTTTAAGATTTAAGTCAGAATTCTGATCATCCCTCATAATCTTCCCCAATTTCCCTTTTTTTTTGTTTTAGGTACCAGTCAGAACTCCGAGATTCAACTCAGATTTATGACTTATTTTCTCAGAATTCTATTTTTTTTTCTTCAGTGGCTCTAATACTCTTAGCATAAAGACATTACCTGTAAATTGTATATTCACCTGTGCATCATGGGCTTTGAAAATGTCAGCCAAAGCATTTGCAGTCTTTCCAGTTTTGGAAGCTTCCTGTATGAATAAGGCCATCAAATGAGGAGTGTGGCGATCTAGCTGCGCATAAAAGGTGTTAGGAAGGTTCTGGTTCGTGATTCGTTGAAACTCTGCATACACCTGCATTAATGAAAGAACAGTACAATCAAAACAATTATTAATTTATGATGAATGAAATACGGCAACGCTACAAGCAATGTGAAACACTATGGTCAAAGATAAAACCAGATGAGCTGATCCACATTACCTCAGCTGGCATATGAAGAGCAGGCCAGAGGTCCATCAGCTCTTTCACAGGAAGGCAGGACATGACTCATCTGTCGTCTCAAGGCAAATGTTGTCTGCATCATCCGGCTAATAAAACATAGGTTTCTCTCAGTCTTCTTTACTTCCTCCACAACAGCCTGCCTCATACAGCCCAGACTAGAGGGGTCTTCTCCTTGAGGAAAGTTAGGCATGAAGTTCTGCACGCTTGGATGTTTGAATGGGAAGGTTCATTCTCTGGGTTTCTTTGGCTTCTTTTCCCAGCATTTACGGAGACCTCCTGACATCCAGCTCTTCTCTTCTTAGTCCTGTAATTTCCCATTTTGAACTTGATGCTGTTTTTCCATCCATTCCAACCACTGTCAGATCCTGCTTCTTTTAAACATGATGTTTGCTCACAAGACCATTGCTATTTCTTTGTCACTAGGGTAAGCCTTGAAGCTATATATGGTAGATGCCAGATTCTCTAAAATACTTCAGCCGCCATCACTGTAATAAAGAAATGAAGAGATACTTAAGTTAAAAGCACCTTAATACAGAAAACATAGGGCATTCATAAGTTTTTTGAATGTTAACAATCATGAATAACAACCTCTGTGCCAAAGCGACAGTTTTAAAAGACAAATCTGTATACATATATACATACATACATACATATATAGTCATGTTATTTAGAATGTGCCATCAAAAATGCAGATTATGAGAATTACTCACCAGTGGTCTTACTTCTGTCTCACTTGTATGAACCTCTTGGGGGTCAACAGCAGCATGCCATCAATCGTGTATGCAGAGAGTGGGGTTGGATCATTGAAGTCTGACTGCAGATTCATAGACAGGCTTGCCGGTGTGGCTGACAGCTCATAGGAACGCAGATGCTCTACATACCAGGAAGCATAATCAGTACAGAGAAAACAAACATTTTGAATCACAAGGTAGATCTGTGTTAGTCTGCAAAATTTAGGCAGTCCTCCACTATATATGAAGCTAAATCATTAATCATCTAAATTATATATATATATATATATATATATATATATATATATATATATATATATATACAAACATTATACAGTTCACCAACAGCACGTGTCAGGACGAACGACCAAATATCAGCTAGCTTCTGTCTTCAGAGGGGGACCAGGCAGGGATGCCCCTCACTATTTGCTATCTTTATCGAACCACTAGCAGCAGCAATTAGGCAAACAACAGACATTAAAGGGATAAAGTGTAAGAAAATAGAACATAAGATCAGTCTTTATGCAGATGATGTTTTACTCTTTCTCCAGAATTCTCAATCCTCTCTCTCCCAAGCAATAGAACTGATAAACTCTTTTTCAAGTGTTTCAGATTACTCTATAAACTGGTTAAAATCCACAGTTCTACCAATTAATTTCTCATTTGTCAATTTGCTTAATACACAATTGGAGTATGGGAATATCACATACCTGGGAATTAATATCTCTCCCAAGTTAGCAGATCTAACCAAACTAAACTACATCCCACTTTTAAGGAAAGTGGAAGATGATCTTGCAAGATGGAAATCCTTACCAATATCACTCATAGGGAGAGTTGCTACAATTAAAATGATGGTCTTACCCAGAATAAATGACTTATTCTCGATGATCCCAAACAAGCCACCAGCTGACTGGTTTAAATCTCTGGACTCCTCAATTACTAAATTCCTTTGGCAGGATAAACCTCCACGAATTAGCTTAAAAATGCTTCAGAAGACCAAAGACAGAGGAGGACTGGATTTACCCAACTTTTATTATTATTTCTTAGCCAACAGGCTGCAATATATACCAAGATGGTTGCAAGATAACCCATTAGATGAGTCCTGGTTAGATATAGAACAGACACTTTGCAATACGATAGAGCTTTCAGACTTACCATTTATTAGCTCAAGCATAAGAAAACATGAAAGCTTTAAAAGTATTAGTATCAGCACTTCTCTGACAGCATGGTGGGAGTATCTTAAAATGACAGAGTCGTCACTAGTACCATGCAGATGCACACCTATCTGGAACAATCCTGACATTTTGCAAAACAACAAAATGATGAACCTTCCGGACTGGAAAAATAAAGGAATCCTATACCTGGAACACATATATGAAGGATTGGACTTCATCCCATTTAATCAAATAGTCTCCCAATTTGGAATGGATAAGAATAGCTTTTTAGAATATCACCAAATTAAATCTGTAGTCAAACAAAAATTTAAGCTCAATAAAATAGAATTACAAACACCACCAAGGGTATTAGACTTTTATAATCTCAAACCCCCCAAACTACTGTCTAAAGTATATAAGACACTGTCCAAAATAGACGATAAAATTGCAATCCCTATTGAAAAATGGGAGGTGGATCTATCAGTTAGCTTTGACCAGGACTTCTGGTCCCAAACTTGTTTAAAAACTTTTAAAATGATCAGACACCCCAATTTACAATTAATTCAGTACAAAATTCTACACAGAGTACACTATACAGGTCATCGGATGTTCAAGATGGGGTTTGTGTCGTCTGACACCTGTACACACTGCACAAACAACATTCCTGACAATTACATTCATGCACTGTGGTCCTGCCCACCTGTCCAGGAATTTTGGGGTAGAGTATGTGAGGATCTGTCAAAATGTCTGAAATGTCATATCCCAACTTCCCCCTCTCTTTGTTTACTGGGACAGCTGCACGATGTCCCGATTGCAACATCTTTGGTTCACGTGGTTCTGACTGCCATATGCATCGCTAAGAAAACTATCCTCTTGAATTGGAAAAATAGAGAAACTCTCTGCATTAACCAGTATAGAAATCTTTTGTTAGATCATATTGCACTTGATATAGCCTCTGCTTCCACTTCAGATGAATCTCTCTGGGCTCCTTTGATCGGTTCCATCACATAGCGAGGGTGGGGGGCCATTGATGTTGTCCTGCGGGATGGTGTGGGTGGGGGGGTGTGGGGTCTGAGTTTGGAGTATCCGGATGTTCCCTGGAGGTGGGTTCACTGGGGGGTGTCTGGGACTGGGGGGCTGTTGCCCCCCTCTGGAGGTGCTTGGGTTGCCTCGGGGGGTGGACTGCTGGCGGTTGTGAGTGGGGCCCCTTGGGGATCTTGGCGGCGGCCATGGGTCACTGCCTGGCGGCTGCAATACCCCTGGGTGGGTCCGGGTGGGGGCCTGGGGGCTCGGGGTTTGGGGGTGGCCGGCCCCGTGTGGGGATCTGGGCGGGGCCTTAGGGGTCGGGTCCTGACATGTATGCTGCCGGGAAGAAGGCAGGAAAACTCAGCAGTGCCTGGCCCGGGTTCGGGGGCATCAGGTAGACCTTGGCTCCTCTGCCGTTCCATCACAGGGGAGGGGGAGGTCCAGGACGGGGAGGACCAAACCTTACCTGGATGTCCCATGTCTTATATATTCTGGAAGTTGTGCAAATGCAGGGGTGGGCATAGATATTCTGCTGGGATGGGGCTGGGTTGGTGCCCTCGGACTCCGTGAGGCTCTGTAATGCTGCTGCTTTGGGCCCTGGCAGGATGGGCTGGGGTCTCCATGCCCTGGGTGGCAGTTTGACAACAGAGGTGCCTACTGGGGCCAGTAGGGGAGCTGGCTCCCTGGAGGGCTAAGCCCAACCAGCCATTCCTCCCCATCCCCGCATATTTCTCTCCTCCTGCTCCCTCACATCATCACACAAACATACACATAGGACCTTGGGGGGTGGGCAAGTCAGGGAGTGTGGGTATGGACTCCATTTCCGCATTCCTGTGGCAACCTGCCCCCCAATTTTATTTGCATCTTATACACTTCCACTGACGACATTCCACACAAACACACACTTAGGGCCTTGGGAGTGAGCACATTCAACAGCATTTGGCAGGGGGATATTTCAGCCTCCTCCCGAGTGCCGGTGCCCACTTCCAATTTTAAACCGCACTTAGACACTGATGGCTGAGGGTGTAAGTGGGGTGGTGCGGTGGCATTAGCTGGCATATGCCGGATGATGCCCGCACTGCCCACTCACCACAGCCATGGAATACACCTCATGATCACACAACACTATATTGGAGCAGGTGGAGGGAGACTAGGGGTCTTAGCCACCTCTGTTGTTGCTAGGCTTCCTGGGGCTGGAGGCTAGGAGGGAGATCTGGCCGTCTGGTTGGGGTCTGGGGTGGTGGGTTGCTGTGCTCAGCGTTGGGCGGGGGAGCCTGCTCATCAGCACCCCAGCAGAAAGGGTCAAAGTCTGGTTACCGGTGATGGTTGTACCCCATGTGCAGCAGTACCGGGACCAGAGTTAATAGGGTGTGTATGGGGAGCATGAGTGAGTGTCCGCCGTGCATTTTTGTAAGTCTTGGGTTGTATGTGCATGTGTGAGCATGAGGGAGGGAGTGTGTGACTGTGTTTGTGTATGAATGTATATGTCAGGTGGGGCCTTTGGGTCCTTCCCTCTCCTGGAACTTCTCTTGATGATATAGATCTTTGTCCCCCCTCCCCCTGCCACACCTGGTGTGGGGGCTTGTGCCATGGTCTGCCTGAGTGTTCGTGGCAACCGGGTCTGGGGGTTTAAGATTTTGGCATCTGCCTGATAGATCCCGGTGGCTGCCTGGTGGGGTCTGGGTCCCTGGGCTCTGCTGGGTCCCCGGCGGGGGTGGTCACCCCTGGGTCCCGGGTCGCTGGGTCCCGGGCTCGGCCGGCTAGGGGGTGGGAGGCTGCGGGCGGGCCTGTGGGCTTGCCGCTGATATCTCCAGGGACTCTGCCGGCTGCTGGTTGTGGCCCCCCGGGGCGATCCTCTGTGCCTCTCGAGGGGGGCGGGGGCCTTTCTGGTTGCAGTCTCCTTGGGGTTCCTGCATTCTGGGGCAACGCCTGGATCTCTGGGACTTGGAGCTGCCCCCGTCTCCTGCGCATCTTTGGGGGGCGGATCTGTGGTCCCTCACACTCTCTGTTGGACGCTCCTATAGAGAAACCTTAAATAAACAAGCGCGTGTACACACACAGGTGCTCACATGGTGCTCTCAAAAGTATGGGCTTGGGCACTTTCAACACATGTCTTAAGACTATGGGGGGCACTTAATGCATTGTTATTTATTATCGTGATTCTTCAGTTAAGCAATGTTGATTATATATATATATATATATATATATTGTTTTTTTTTTGTTGTTTTTTTTTCATCAAGTTGACGCAGTGATAGGTAGATCTTGTTGTATTGTTGTTGTGTCCCTTTTTTGTGTCCTTTTTTTTTTGTCTTTTTCTGCAGGTCTAGAAGCAGACTCTTGTTCATTGTTTATTTTTGTGGAACCCCCCCCCCTCCTCTCTCTCCACCTTTTCTCTTCCTTTCTCTTTCACCTCTGTCTCCGTGTCTGGTCGGAATTACAAAGCATTCAACAACAATAACAATAAAGTTTTAAGTATCAGGCGTGACGTTAAAAGCAGACGCTTTGATGCTCCACCTGAGAATAAATCTGTAAGGCTTGTCACCAGCATTCAGACATCAATTCTGCTTGCTTCACAGCCAGACAGGACACGGTAAAAAAAAAAAAAAAACAATACAACTACTAATGGTTTTTATACCATGTCAGATTTGGACTTTTCACGAGATATTGTCCAGTGCAAGCATTATCTAAATGTAAACTTTAGTCCAAGTATATATATATATTAGTTTAATATGCAAGTAGAATAGTAGAATTATAAGTATACTTAAAATTTACTTGAAGTATATTTCTGATATGTACAGTCTAAATGTTAGTAAACTTTACAAGTATATATTTAAGTATACTTATACATTACTTGGTGAAATATACTTCTGATAGAGTCAAGTACAAGTATAGTCTAAATGTAAGTAAACTTTAATGCAAGTATGTATTAAAGTATACTTAGTAGTATTTTCAAAAATGTGCTCGGATAACTATACTTCTGATAAGTACATTGAAAGTAAACTTGAAGTATACTGTATTCATTTTTAGTATACTTCAAGTATACTTCAGTGTACTTCTTTTTGGTAAGGGGCGTCTGTCCGGTCAGGTCAAATTTATTTATTTTTTTATTGAATAATAAAAAATAATTAGACTTGTAGTTCGTTTTTTGGCGTTAGCGTTGAGGATAGCTTGCTAAAAAGATTGATTATATTATTGATTAAATTATTTTAAACCTAAATGTTTAAAGATTGCTTGTGTTGTGCTCAGTAATGAATAAGTAGTCAATAGTTTTGCACTTTAGTGCATTTTAGTTAAAATTGTAATTTTCGGCCTAAAACTGTCAGTGTTGTGCCGTTGTCAGTTAAAACTCTGCACTGCATTTGAATTTAAATCTGCCATCACTATTGGCTAAGAGGTACCCTAGATTGTTAGTGTCGTCACCCTCTCGGTCTGCTAGGCAACAGCATTTGTTGCTTTTCAAACAGGAAGTGGGAGAAGAGATGGGAATTCCGGCTCTTTTATGTGCTAAAAATACGATGTCACTGGTTTTCTTTTAGGTCATGTCCTCGCAGTTACGACCACCTGCAGGAACCCCCCAGAGACAACGGCTGTCAACCGTGAGTTTCCATCATAACTGAAAATGATGTGGGGCCTCACTGGCTGCAGCTAATAGTGCATTTATCTTTTTCATCTTTGTTCATTGTAGCTCAAAGGAAGGATTTTGGCAGACGCCGGACGGACGTCACCTTGAATGTCGTGTACCCGTGGAGGAGATAGATTTGAATTATTGTTAGGTTTTATTGGTTCCATTTGTTTTTGTTGTTGAAGAAAATATAAAAAAATGATTTGAATTATGTTTTTTTTTTTTTTACAAACCTACAACAGTAACACACAGTGGACCTGTTCTTTGCAAACTAAACCATGACTTTCCACAGGCCACACTCACCAATGCATCATCATGTTGATGAATGAGAAAGAGCATAACTGACAGCAGCTCAATAACAGAATGTCACGTCACATGGGGGAGAATCAATAAGCCGAGGAGAAGTTGAACAAAAACAGAACAAGCAGTATCTGTTAGGCAGCAGGGTCTGGTGTAATTACTTAAGAAACCACCCTATAAAAACACATTGGGGTAATTAACACAGACAACAGAAACTTCTTATGCACTGCACCGATGTCCTCCTCATCTCATCTTCCTCCGTGCAGCTTATTTGTCCAGCGTGTGTCTGAGGAGATAAAACAATCTGAAGTGGCAGTCTGCTGAATCAGCTGACCTCAGCCTCTAGTTGTGTTTATTTTCAGAGTAAAGCATGAGTGTGTGTCTTTTTCCCCTTTAAAAAACTTAAATATTGTTTTTCTTGTTCTTTTAATCATTTTAAACTGCTCATCTTGCTGAAAACAAACTTATTTTCACTTGTTTACAAACTTGCTGCCTTTTTTACACATCTGCAGAAATGCATCACTTTATAAAAATGATGCTGAACATGAGCGCCAGACAAGCAGTGGCAGGAAAACCAGAAACCAACACGTTTGTTTGTCAGAAACGGGACGAGACTATGGACGTCAAACGTGGAATTTGATCCTAAAACCGGCTTTAACTTCTCGTTTCTCCTGGAAGGAGAGAAGAATAATCAAGAAGGACGTAAGAAGCTGAAACCCAGCAGAACTTTTAATCTCTGATGTTTGTGAAGCTTCAGAGCAGCTCGTTAATGTCGGTGCTAATTAAGGCAGAACAGGAGATTCTGAATGTTTTAATGAGTTGCCTCAGAGAGGAGTGTGTTAACGAGCAAACACACACACACACACACACACACACACACACACACACACACACACACACACACACACACACACACACACACACACACACACACACACACACACACACACACACACACACACACACACACACACACACACACACACACACACACATTCTCTGAACACCTAGTTTGTTTAGACTTTTACAAACACAAATAAAACTGACTGTTCGTCTCCACCCGCCTGGTCAACACCAGGAGGATAGATCAAGCGCCCTCCATCTCCCAACATAAAATGTTCAAAACTCGTCGTTTTTGCTGAATAAAAACGTGCTGCTAATCTCCCAGAATGCCTCGAGGCTAAAACCTGCAGCTGCTCCAGCGTTTTCACAGACAGGAAGTTGTCTCCACTCAGGTTTTATTTGATCTTTTTCACAAACCGATCAAACTCATGAGATGAACAACAAATGATCAACATTCTGCAGAAGCTTAAGACGTGCTTGTTGTAGTTTATCGTATTTGTCTCCTATGTTTTATGATGCGACGCGGCTGCTTTCAGCCACATAAATAAAATAAAACCCAACATCATGTGTCTGATGCTGACGGTGTCCTCCCGGTACCGGCCGTTCTCCACAGTTCATTCGTGTTTTCCTCATCCTGGAAAAGAGGTTCTGCTCCTGGTTTGGAAGCTCCGTTAGGATGGAGCTGGAAGCTGGTCTAGAAGGAGGAGGGTCACTGCCCTTTGACCTTTTCTGAGGAAGACACAGACAGATGAGGGGGTGTGAACAGATGTTTCGGAGCTTCATCTCCTTCCTGCAGATTTCTTTAGTTTCTACGTTAAAATCAGATCCTGCAGAAAATAAGCTAAGAGATTTGATTTTAGGAGGTTTTTTTAATGTTTTTCTGTTTGAAAGTTGTTGTAGAAACTTAACGAACAGCCTCTGTTCTGAGAAATAGAGTCCTTGAGGCTCGATCTAAAACTACGTTCACAAAAAACAAACTTAAAAAAGTCTGAAATTTGATTTTAAACTAAAATATTTAACGACAGGAGCAACCCAACAGCCGTCCTGCAGCAGCAGCAGTTCCCCCGTCATGCCAGTTCCCGACGGTCCGTACCTGTGTGCGGCTGAACCCAGATGTAGCTGTTGAGGATTTCTCCGAGGACGTAGAAGACGCAGATGACCGCCGTCATAGCGCTGAAGAAGACGACTCGAGCCAAGGGCGCAATGCGTTCGAGCACCGGGTAAACCCACACCCCCGTCACCTGGTGCACCCAACACGTCCTGAACGTAACAGAAAAGAAAAATAATCATTCTAATTCCCATTTATTTTACGACTTCCTGTTTCAGGAATTCAGCTCAGCTCCTTAAATGCACCGTGAGGCGTTTACAGTGCGTGGGGAAAAAGGAACTCCAGTTACCAGAGAACGTATCCCACACCGAAGCAGCACACCGCCGCCAGACCCCAAGGCCTTCTGGGATATTTGTGGTGGGTTGTCCGCATCTCGATTATGATGAAAGGCAGAACGGTGGTGTGCTGCAAAAATAAATAATAATATTAAAACAGACATTAAACAACAGAGATGGAATTCTATTAAGATCCTGGAGTTATGTCACACACACACACACACACACACACACACACACACACACACACACACACACACACACACTCCTGACTATCTGTCCCAAACCCAGCTGATAGCAGCCCGGTGTTGGTCGGCTCTTCTGTAAACAGCTGATTAACCAACTTCCTCCTGGAGGAGAACAAAGCCGATCGATGTTCGAGGTCGACCTGCTCCAGAGTCACGTCTGATAAGATTTATACCATTTGTGGAATTTATGATCCGCCCACACGAGTAACGATCCCAAACAAATAAACTTTACATGTTCCCTCATGCAGAACCGAACCAACACATCAATCAGGCCAGCGGGGGAGCGATTAACTGTGGAGGAACCGGACCTGATCCAGAGGAAATGGTCCTGATCCAGCTTTTATGAATAATCCGATTGTATTATTTGATTTCAGGACATTTTAAAGTCTTGAAGCTGATTTCTTTTTCTAATTACAGGCAGAACTTAGTATCATGAGAAACATGGTCACCATAAGCCCCACCCCCCACCCCCAGGGTGACCTCTGAACTCACCATTCCGTGGTTAAGCCACTGGGGGATGAAGTTATCCAGGAGTTTGGGATAAACCAGCTCTCTGTCGTACAGGTAGAGACTCCAGAAGGTGAAAACCACAAACTGGAAACAGGAAACAAGAATTAAACGCCAACATTCATCACATTTGCAGCATTTACGTACTATAGCTGCGTCTGGGCATCGTTTGATTTTGAACTATTCCGATTCCAATTCCTCGTTTCGATTCCGGTTCCTATCGATTCCCGATTCTGATTCTTTGAAGACATGACATGCTTTAAATGAGCCAGCTAACCACAGGTCCTACTTAATTCTATGAACAACATCATCGCCTTCATTTAGACACAAACATGTTTTCGGAGAAAAAAACAAAAAGACTTGAAGCACAACCAAAGTGTGGAAGCAGCCTCTGGGAGAGAGGCTAAATGTCTCCAACATATCCAGAAACATCCAGCTGTTTTCAGCTGAAACTCTCAGGATGATCATGTCCAGGATGACTGAGAACTACACCTCCATGCTGCAGCAGCATTCAGTCAGAACAGGAAGTGAAACTTAAACGTAGCTGCTGTCAGTAACAACCTAACAGATTTTAAACATTAAACTCAGTGTGATCAGCTCTGAAAAGCGTTGATCATAATTTGCAGATCCCGTCAATTTTTCATGGAGATCAGCCGCGGATTCCTCTTCCGTCAGCATTCTAGGAATCGAAACTAGGAATCGAAAAAAAAACAGACTTTGAACGATCCCGGGAAAAATGAACAGTTGGAACCGGTTCCAATCGATGCTCGTTGCCCAACCCTAACTGGAGGACATTAGGGTCGAGTCTCTGCAGCTTATTCATGTGTACCGATTTGTTGTGAAGGACTTTGCCTTGCATCAAACTGGCTAGATAAATAAAGTTTCAATTGAGTGTTGGATCAGAATCCTAGAAGATAAACCATGTCTGTGAGGCATGAGCAGGACTTTCCTGAGATGCATCACAAAAGCCTCATGTCCTACGGATCCTGAACGCACCATGAGAGGATGGCCTCAGGGTCCAAAGTGTCTCCATTGTTGGACAGAGGCCAGGACCAGTTCTACTGAAAAGGGATGGGATTACCTGCCTTTCACCTGTGCTCTAGTTCAAGATGCCTGACTTCACACACACACACACACACACACACATTCGACGCAGGTTTTAGACCAGTCGAGGTGAACATCCTGTCTTGTTCTGTGTAATCTGAGCTCTGCACACAGGCTGTGTGTGTGTGTGTGTGTGTGTGTGTTTACACTCGCTCTCCTCTGAGAAAGGCTTACTTCCTGCCGCTCCAGCAGGAGGGACCTGATTCAGGAGATAAAGCAGAAACCTGCTCAACATCATTAGCGGTGCAGCTAGCTAAAATACAACAACGCGGTCCCTAAATGACGATTGGCCGCATCCCCCGTCGTTTTCTTTCCTTTTCTATTGGTTGTTCTACCTGTTACCTGCAGCAGGAGGCTAAGCTAGCAACACAAACATTAGCCATTAGCATGTTCAGCCTCTACCACTGATTGGTCGGTGCGGAGCAACATTTAACATGATTGACTGGTTTATACTTAACTTTTCTCATATGTCTTACTACCGCCCTATTGCCCAGCCCCATCTGCACCAAGCGTCACCATGGCAACATCATCTCACAGTTCTCTCACTTATTGACCTCTAGCAGCTGACGCTGGTCTGGCTGTGTGTTCTGGATGTTTGCATCCATCTCCTCACCGCTCCCACGGGGAAGGCCATCACAGCCATCATCCAGTCCCTCAGGCCGATCAGCTTCTTCAGCTGGCGCTCCTGCTCCCTGCTGTCGGCTCCTTTAGTCAGCAGACTGGACACGTCGATCAAGACACACAATCCGAAGAACACGGCCTGGATCACCTGCAAAGAGGAGCAGCGACGGACTCAGCAGCTGCCAGATTACAGAGAACACCCAAATGTCCAACGATGGAAGACAGATGATGCAAACTCAGAGTCACTGTAAGCTGATCAGACGTCCTGCACGAACGCAGCTCGTGATCCTCATCAGAAAGACAAGTAGCCTCCGTTTAGAAAGCAGCTAAATAAGTTCATTAAAAATGCTGCAATAATAACCAGATCCTGTCACATGATCTGTAAATCCTGCAGATTATTTCAGAACCCGCCTAAACTTCCCTGACTGTGTAATAAAACTCCCGTGGATGGAGCACGTTCACCATGATGGTTGTGACCTTTAGCTGCAGCAGAGTGGTGAAGAGGATGTCGGCATCCCCCATTCTCTCACCCCTCCAGAGTATAGTGTGTCAGCAATGGATGAGAGGATGAGCAGACACCGGGTCTGCTAGGTGCTTCTCCGCTACATAAATAAGATACTCCTATGAGTAGTCAGCTAGCGCCGACACACACACTCACACACACACACACTTTCCTTTTTTATTTTAGCTTTTTCTGCCAAAAGTGACACGGTAAATAAATGAATCTTAAAAGACGCACCAGAGGGCATAGCGATTTCTGTGTCATCCTGTCACCATAACACTCATGTATCTGGTTAAGGTTTGGGAGGAGTTCTGCTGTGTGGTGGAGTTGCTAATGCTAACATTAGCTTCTGCAAGCGGGGATGTTCTCTGCTGTTTCCTGGACGCTAAACCAACAACAGCCTTCCCCATCGTGAGTCCAGATGAACGTGAAGTGAACCATTTCTCTGAACAGAGGCTGTTCAGGAACAACTCAGAACAGCTGACTCGGAACACTTTACATGTGTTGGCGCACGCCGCCCGGCGGGGGGTTGTCTCTAACGACAACATTCAGCAGCACAACACCTGTTCCGGTTCAGCTCACCTCTACACGCATTATCAGACACGTGATTTCAGGTTCGTGATCTGAAACTATCCGGTTTTTGTTTCCTCCCTATCGTCACTAGAGCCGAACAAAGACAGCGGCGGGAAACCGGATCCTTTCATCCGAACCCGCGCAGCTCGAGCCGAGGGCGCCGCCGCCGGTGTTCTGCGTCCTACCCGTAGGCTAATTTTACGGTAAAACGGAGAGACAGGGACGGTAAATCCCACCAGGTCGATGAAGGTGAGGAACTTCCAGCTGCCGCCGTAGGTCTGGTGCGCCGGCATGTCCAGGGCTTTGTAGTGGCAGAGGATGGAGAAGTACGACAGCAGGATGGCGACCCGCAGCACCTGCGAGGGGATCAGCGCCATGATGCTTCCGGTCCCTCCGGTTGTTGTTTGTGTTGATGCACCTGCTTCCACCTGCCCGGTGTCTCCGGTTAGCGGTGGTTAATGTCCGGTTGTGTCTCCCCGCACCGCCCAGCTCCCCCGGGGTATCTCAACTGCTTCCGTGTTATGATGATGATGTAAGGGGGAGGGCGTTTCTACGCGTGATGATGAAGATGAAGGCCACTGCCTGGTTTTACTCCAATGCCTGAAATAATAAAACACGATTTTGTTTCTTTGTGTCTTCATTTATCCTCAGTTTATGTAAAGTACGTCAAATATTTAGTTTGACGTCATTTTTCAACAGATTAGATCTTCTGACCAGTAGGAAAACCGATCTACTGTGGCCCCAAAAGGGAAGTAGAGAAAAGGCTGCAGCCAGATCATCCTTCTTCCCACCTTGGGTTTTGTGGTTTTTCTTTGCTCTTTTTAATAGTTTTTATGGCATATGTGAATATTTCTGTTATTTTATTTGTGCAGCGCTTTGGTCGGTTTTAATGCCGTGTTAAAAGCGCTCTATAAATAAAGTAGAGCCCTACAGTCTAGAAAACTGCAGCTTTTCCAATAAAACAACATAAAACTAAAGGTGGGACTAAAATAACATTAAAATCATTCACACATTTAATCACATCTTGCATTTGAAGCAAGACGAAACCTTACACTGACACACACAATAAAGCCCTGCTTTGCTTATGTTACTAAAATCCTGTGTTGAATAGAAATATAATTAGAACCATTTTTTCAGAAATTAAAGAGAGTTTACAACATTGTCTGCGTTTGTTGTTTAATTCTGTGCCTCACTAAAATGATGTTTAATATAAAAATAGCTTTTGGGACGAATTTCTTTGAATGATTAAAATGCGATTAATCAAGAGTAATTAATCACAAACCCTCTGAGTAATCAGATACATTTTTAAATCGACCCCCATCCCCGAAAACCTTACCCTGGTTTTCCATAGGAAGCTTCAGTGGTGAATATTATAGGTTTTGATATACTTTTCCCCCGCGAGCTCAGCAGCACGACCCTTCCCACCGGGAGCATTTCAAACCCAAATCAGCAGCGAATGCATTCCACAAAGTTGGTCCAGTTAGGTTATGAACTCTTCACACGTGATTTTGGCAGCATGTATCCAAAAGGTATGTGGTTTAGTTCCCATTCTGTTTACCTCGGCTTTGGAGGTTTCACAGGTAATGACGTGGTCTACTTAACTAGTAAAATACCAAGTTTACTCACAAACTGTTTAATTGTTAGTCGGTAATTTAGTTTCCCATGCAGGCTAAATGTAAAAACAGTCTTCTACCACCCTTTCCTACATTAGCTATTGTTAGTAGGCTATAGATGGAGAAAAGCTCAGAACATCAACACTAAGTGCCTTTCATGACACTCAAGGCAAGGGCGCCCCCAAGGGGTGGCCACGTCCCCCCCCCCCCCCCCCCCAAGAGCCGGTGTTAACAAATCATATTAATGTTCAGTCAAACCATAAATTGATCTTATTTATTCAAGACATAATTGAAAAATAAAAATTATACAATTAATCAGTAAATGTGTCATAGAAATATTCTTATTAAGTTCCAGAAGTTAAAATATATAATATATATTTGTTTTGCTGGTAAATCATTGTTTTGTATCATAAATCTGTGTTTTATTTTGCAACAAGTGGTATCTTTCCTCACTGAGTTACCGCGAGATTTGATGTGAGATGATACTTGTACGTGCATGAAGAAACACGCATACCACTTTGTCTGAGCCATCTGCAGCATCTGCACTGCCAGTTGTTTGAGGTAACTTGTTGTATTTGTGTGCATAATATTGTGAATATTTGTAATGTATAGTATTGTAATTATTTTGTGAGTTAATTTAGAATGTGGAAGACTAATTGCACTCAACTTGGACCTCCGAAGTGGCCACGAGGTTTTGTTTTTGTTTTGGTTAAAGCACATCTATCTATCTTCAAAGAATTAAGTGTCTGAAGCTACTGTTTCTTGTGTGTAGTTTTTACGGCGTTTAATAAACAAGTTTGAGCGCCCGTCGTCAGGAAGCCGAGCCAGTGTGGTCATTTCAGAGTTACAGTAAAGAAATAATCAGATTTAAAAAATACATGTTTCTGCTGCTCACCATTTTAAAAAGTTTTTATCTCCATATTTTTTTGTGAACACGGCAACAGGTGAATTAACCTTAAAAAAACAAAATTTTTAAATTAAACTTGGAATAACATTTTAAATGACTGAAATGCATTTTTTCTGAAATGTTTATAAAATATAAATTGAATGTTTTGGATACAAACTGTATTTAAAAACAAATAAAGGAGCAATGCAGCACATCGCCACAGGCTAAACCCTCCCAGAATTACCACAAGGACCAACTTGGTGTGCCACCCCAAAAATTTCTTTGGCCCCATTTGGCCACCCCTATCTAAATTTTCTGGAGGCGCAAGGACACTTTACAACAATGGAAACAAAATAGAAGAAATGTATTCCTGGAGGATTCCGCTAGAGGGCACAGTAGAGTTCATAGACAGGATAGAGTCGGGTTTGTGGAGTGCAAGCAAAACAAACTGAAGAGATCAGAAACTGGTTTATCTGGAGATCAGGACAGGAAAAGACAGCAGAGGTGCTAAAGATAGCATGAAAGACCTCTAAACCAGAGACGGAGGCATCACGGTGAGCCTGTCTCCCTACTGGTTTCACGTTACATTAATTTTTAGGGACGCGCACAAACAACACTTCTAATCAAAGCAGGTTAAACGAGGCAGCCATTTTAAACACGCGTATGTGTTGTTAAACAGCGAGTATACTCCAGTCTAAACCGTTGGTTAGGGTGAAATAGACTACAACAATGTTTTAAGGCTGTAATGTCCAGTAATGGTCAGTTTTCATGCACAGTTTGACCCCTTCAGTATCTGTCGACATGGAGACAGGAGTCTGCATGTGTTGCCTTTAATCTGCAGGATCCTGCTATTCCATCAGCCCGGGCTCTCTGCAGCTCGGAACACACGATAAACAAACCGTTCCCTTCTCAAGGCCCTTTTGTGCCAAGCCTGCTGGTTGTCTAGGTCGGACTGGACTGTTATAAGCAGGGGTGCACATAATATTTTTGGGTTGGTACTCAGGGGAGAACCTATGGTTGTTGCTTGGTCCTCACATTTTTTAAAGCACTTAATTCTTAACTCACAATAGGAACAAAACAGAGCAACGCATTGATGATGCAACATATTTTAATTTTGTCTGAAAACAATAAGTACAACAGGTATATATTGCCAGCTTAACTTAAACCTTCTAATTTTCAAATAACATGAATGAATTGTCTGACTGTAAAACACAATGTGTAATTATCACTTACAAGTGATAACTGAAAGAGGGTGTTGGTGTTTAATGCAGAGAATGTTAACTTATTTCATATACTGATGTTCTACAATTGTGACATTCTGTTTTCGCTCTGAAGAAAAATAAAATGCATGTTTTGGAATAAACGCTGCCTCCTTCTGCACAAACATGTACCGAACCGCAAAGTGGACCGTGGCCTAAGTACCGAGGTACGGACCGTACCGTGGGCTACCTGTACCGTTGCACCCCTAGTAAACAGCTGCTTTTGTGATAACAAAAATAAAAAATAAAAAAATTTTAAAGCACTTAACAAAATTACTATATCAGAGCACTGAAGTTTTTTAAATGGCATAAATGCCGTTTTTATTTCTACAGACTCTCATCATCATCATGGTCCTGACTGCATTCAGTTTCATTATTGACTTCCCGAACAACTTTCTGATGTTCTCTGCTGTTAGTATGTTTATCAAACGCTGGATGATTGAAGTTTTTAGTGCCTATGTAAAAGGCGCTGTTTTTGTCTGCGAGGGTGGGATTTACACGGCATAATCTGCACCAAATATCTGTGTGTTCATCGTTTGTTTGAAGCCCGCTGACCTCCTGCAGCCACTTCTCCGTGAATACTCTTTTCTTTTGTGGTTCTGACTCAGTCTGACGTTTGTTTGGAGGCGGAGGAACACCAAAATAATTACTTAATGGAGCTTGCTTCTTGGACATCTTGAAAATGCTCCAGAAATGTCTTCCTTCCTCCACATAGTTAGATGCGCAAATGCGTGCTGCAGCTTTTTTCAGGTGCGCATTGTTTATTTTGACTGCGCATGCGCACCTGCGGACCACTTATGTGCACACCTGGTTATAAGAGCGGCTGTTTTCAGCTTATATGAGTTAATCATTCGTATAATAATGATAATAATAATAATAATAATAATAATGTTTTGATTAATCTGTGCTTAAATTACTCATTGAAATGAAATGAAGTATTACATTGAATGATTTATGTGTATATGGTAATCATTAATGTTTGATATGACAAGGCAATCGTCACCTGCACCAGACACAAGGACAAATTAAGGTTAAGTTAATCCCATGACACATAGATATTTCTTTACCCCAGATCAGAGCATCCGGTATCCCAGACTCTTTGAATTTACTTCCATGAAAGATCCTGTGAACCTTTCTTTGTCTCACCCTTCACCTAAGACCAATTTGTCATGGGAGACCCTACCAGGGGCACAAAGTGCCCCAGACAACATAGCTCCTAGGATCATTAGGGCTCTCACACTCCTCCACCATAAGGTGATGGTTCAAGGAGGAGATTTGACTGCAGTATTTAGGTTTATTTAGTATTTTCTGTTTATTTTACTACAGTATTTACGTTTATTTTACTACAGTATTTAGGTTTATTTTACTACAGTTTTTACATTTATTTTACTACAGTATTTACATTTATTTTACTACAGTTTTTACATTTATTTTACCACAGTATTTACTGTTTATTTTACTGGTCTTTACGTTAATTTTACTACAGTATTTAGATTTATTTTACTACAGTATTTACTGAGTATTCTACTACAGTATTTACTGTTAATTTTACTACAGTATTACTGTATATTTTACTACAGTATTTACTGAGTGTTTTACTACAGTATTTACTGAGTATTTTACTACAGTATTTACTTTTTATTTTACTACAGTATTTACTGTTAATTCTACTACATTTTTTACGTTTATTTTTCTACAGCATTTAGGTTTATTTTACTACAATTTTTACATTTATTTTACTACAGTATTTACTGAGTGTTTTACTACAGTATTTACTGAGTGTTTTACTACAGTATTTACTGAGTATTTTACTACAGTATTTACTTTTTATTTTATTACAGTATTTACTGTTAATTCTACTACAGTTTTTACGTTTATTTTACTACAGTATTACTGTTAGAACATCTTCTGGACTCAGAATCAGCTGCTTGACGTGTTGAGTCTCCCACTTTCCAGAGTGCCAGCCTCGCTGTGCCGAGTGGACCATTTACCGTATTTGACTACCCGCAATCGCCCTATAATGGTGCCCTACAATAACACAGCTTCTTGCCTGTCAAAAGAAATAATTAATTATTTTTTAATAAAAATATAACTTTTAAAGGAAATACTGTACCTTTATTCTACACACATCTGAATGCCCTGAGGAGGTATTATTTAACAAAATCTAAGCAGCCTTGGGTAATATAATATGAAAGCTAAATAAAAGTGTCGAATATTTAAATGTTTCTCAATTTCTTCATGTTTTTAAAACACATTTTACCAAAGTGAAAACAACCTGAATGTCTGGTGGGATTCTGACCAGAAGGGGGCATTGCAGAGCCCTAAACCTCTCTTAATCACACTCACGCACGCACGCACGCACGCACGCAAGCACACACACACACACACACACACACACACACACACACGCACACACACACACACACACACACACACACACACACACACACACACACACACACACACACACACACACACACACGTGATTGGACCTTTACCCCCTCTACTTTTACTAGGCCACTCCTCAGTTCACTGTACTGTACAGGTGTGTGTGTGTGTGTGTGTGTGTGTGTGTGTGTGTGTGTGTGTGTGTGTGTGTGTGTGTGTGTGTGTGTGTGTGTGTGTGTGTGTGTGTGTGTGTACTTATAACTAAGCATTAGTAATCAGTCAGCTGTCACAGAACTGCTCTGTCTTGTGAATAGTTGCATTTCGGCAACAGGAAAAAAGCTCAAGGCGACTGCTTGACTGTGTGTGTGTGTGTGTGTGTGTGTGTGTGTGTGTGTGTGTGTGTGTGTGCACGCGTGCACATCCACCTCTCTGTTGTTATGACTGATTCATCACTTCCCACGACGACTCAGCAGCCTGCTGGTTGTGGTTTGTAGGTGAACTGTGAAGCAGCAGGCTTAGGAGTTCCAGTCCGAGCACTGAACCTGTACCTGGAGGCCCGAATCACCTGACACACACGATGACTCACTTCCTGAAATGACCTGAAACTCGGTCTGACGAGGGAACTGAAATTATACACAGTAAAACTAGGATCATCAGTAAGACCATGCATCAGATAAAACAGTAAAACTCAACGTCACACAACTCATAAAAAAACATAAAAACCCAAAAATGGCAAAAAAAAAAAAAAAAAAAAAACTAGTTAAACAGATCTAAATACTGCCTAAGTTTTGCTTGGAAACTCCAAACAGTCAATGACTGATGTCCAGTGGGAGTCGGGTCCACAGTCTGAGGGCCAGTCCTGCAAAGGCTCGCTCTCCTCGACACAAACTCAGACCTAGGCTCTACCAATAGATCCTTATCAGCAGAGTGGAGGCTCACGTAGGGACATATCTTCCTAAAAGCTCTCCGAGATAAAGTGGAGCCATTTCAACAAGTGCCCGGAAAACATAAACTAGCACGTTCACCGCTGTGCAATGCTCTACAAGCAACCACTGCAGATCTTCCACGACTGGAGAAATCTCTTTTTTTTACTCCATAGATGAACCTGGCTGCAGCATTTCGCACCATCTGCAGCCTAGAGTTTGTAGAATGAGTCCGTTCTGAATACAGGGATCTGCAACAATCCAGCTTTGACAGTACAAATGCACATGCTATAATCTCCAAATACTTTCTTGAGATCATTGACTTGATTCTAGACAGGTGACAAAGCGTAAAGAAGCAGGATCTGATTGCAGAAAAGGGCCCCACCATGAGGCTGGCGGCTAATGCGAGTGAAGACTATGACCTCTTGTCCAGATCTAGGCTAACATCAGATTTTAACCATAGGCCCTATCAAATAAAAATGTTTTAAGCCTAGTCTTAAAAGTAGACAAGGTGTATGCCTCACGGACTAAAGCTGGGAGCTGGTTCCACAAGAGAGGAGCCTGATAACTAAAAGATCTGCCTCCCATCATATTTTTAGACATTCTGGGAACCACCAGTAAACCTGCAGTCTGAGAGCGAAGTGCTCGGTTTGGAACATATGGAACAATCAGGTCACTGATGTATGATGGAGCTTGATTATTAAGAGCTTATAAGAGGTTTACTACATTCTGTGGACTTCCTGAGAGTAATGAATTACAGTAATCCAGTCTTGGGGTAATAAATGCATGAACTAGTTTTTCAGCATCACTCCTGGAAAGGATGCTTCTAATCTTAGCAATATTCCGAAGGTGGAAGAAGGAAATCCTACAAACCCGTTTAACGTGGGATTTGAATGACATGTCCTGGTCGAAGATAACACCAAGGTTCCTTACTTTGTTCTCTGAGACTAATTTTCAATGTGTTTTGGTTTCAAAAAGCAAAATAGAACTGAGCTTTTATCCGCTTTCCAGCTGATTCCTCTAGCCTTTCCAGCCTTTCAGCAGCCGGTGGAGTTTTATTAAACATGTAAAAGGTCACAGCTGCACACCAACACAACAACTGGCCTTGTTAAAGCTATGAGTCCTCAGCAGAGGCAGCTCAGGATCACATTATTTTTCAGAAGTAGAACAGATGAAAGATATTAAAGTGATTTTTAAAAATCTTGTGTCTTAATGAAATCATTTTGCAGAGAATAAATCAAAAATAAGAGTTTCCTACAATTTAAAGCTGCAAGTTCGGTCCTGCTGGACGTCACATGAAAAGCAGATGCAAATTTCCATATCAGGAGCTGCTGCAGCTCTCCGTTGCCATAGCACCTTGTTGCCACGGTGTCGCTATGGGTACTCCCGGGTCATTGGTGATGAGGTCACATCCCGATGAGCCTCTTATGGGAGACGGTAGACGGTAATCCACTTACCCCTGACCAACACACACACACACACACACGAAAAATAACTTATAAATCACTTAAATAATTATAATAGCATAAAAATCAGAAGCTGTAAGGTGTTGTGTGACATCAGAGTTATTGTTTTCCTTGATGCTCTGTAATCCTGCCAGGAGGCGTAACTCCCTTCTATAACCTCTCACCTTCAGGTAAACTCCTCCACCTGGACGGATGCCATCAAGACTATTACCTGATCTGTTTCCAGGTAGAGCAGGAGCCAATTAAAGAAAACACAACTGGAGCCTTTGCTTTAATCTCGGAGGAAGCTAATGTGGCTCCTTTCTGAGGAATCAAACATGAGAAAAAAATAAACCAGCTGAATTAATGTGAACAAGTTATATGTAGGGCTGCGCAGTGACGCAGTGGTTAGAGCTGTTGTCTTGTAGCAAGAATGTCCTGGGTTCGATTCCCGGCCTGGGATCTTTCTGCATGGAGTTTGCATGTGCATGATTGTTTGTCCTGTGTGTCCCTGTGTTGCCCTACGATGGACTGGCTCTCTGTCAAGGGTGTACCCCGCCTGATTTCCCGTTGACCGCTGGAAATTGGCACCATTTGAAGCCACGAGCAACAAGAGACTGATGGACCTAGAAAATGCAACTAGTGTTTAGCGCTATCTCGTTTCCTCTGGCATCGCGAGTTTCCGGTTCCTCAGGGAAGGTGAGCCTCTCCTCCTTCGGCTCACGGGTCCTCGGAAGAACGAATAAAAAGTCAATGGGACTAAAAAAGACATTTTCTGCTTTGTTTTATGCCCTGGATCACACATATATTATACTTCTTAAGTTAAAGTCCTAAACACACTGATGTGTGTGTGACATTTGTTCTCTTCATTTGACCCATCCCCTGGGGGAGCTGTGAGCTGTGGCAGTGCTCGGGAACCCTAGGGTGGACTAACCCCTCAATCCAACCCCTTAAAGCTGAGTGTCAAACAGGGAGACACTGTTCATGACGCGAGCGGGATTTGAACCCTGATCTCCCAGCCTCATCAGGGCGGACATTCTACCACTAGGCCATTGAGCTGCTCTATTTAAATGAAAACTGGTGATGGGTGTTTCAATGAAGTGGTGGTGAAAATGCCACTTTGGGTTATTTCTTCATGTTTCTATGTGATAAATGATCCCTGGTTTAAGGAGCCACACCAAAGTCAATTTATAATGTTGAACGTGGGAGCTCTCATCCTACTTTTATTTTGGAAGGCTACTTCCGTTTTTACAGCATTTAGAATTAGTAAATTAGCTGAGTGTTCTGCTAAAAAAAGTCTTATTTATGTTCAGATTTCCTATTTAGATGCGACTGAAAATCTTTAGATTTAGGGAAATTTTAACGCTGATTTTAATAAATTAAAGATTTATTGATGTTTTATAAATGGCGCCTCGAGCCATTTTTATCGTTTTAAATTTGCTGTTTTGATTTTGGATGGACCTGTTTCAGATGTAAAATGATTAATATCTGTGCAACATTCTGTGATTTTGTACAGCCAAATCGTTTTGGGTCAGGCCCGGAACAGAGGAAAGGGCGGAAGACAGTCAGACAGACAGGTCGCTCCAGAGGTGACCGGGGAATCCTGCACTCTCTGCGCCGGTAGACAGAGCCTCCTCCCCGGCCACTGCTCCTCCTCCTCCCCTCCCTCTGCCTTGGTTGCGCGTTGGGGGATCCGACGACGTCACACACACACACACACACACACACACACACACACACACACACACACACACACACACACACACACACACACACACACACACACACACACACACACACACACACACACACACACACACACACACACAAGCCCTCTCTGCGCCCTGTCTCGCGCTCTCTTCTCTCCCTGCTGCTATTCTGGGAAGTGGCGCTTGGAATAACCCCGTGTGAGTATGAGTGTGTGCGCGCGCGCGTGTCTCCTGATTTCAACTTGACACACGCACTCTTACGTGCCCACAACACTGCCAGGCGCGCGCATTCACCGTCTGACTGCAGCGGAGGAGCTCCGGCAGCAGAAATCGGATTTTCTTCCCTTTTTATGCGCAACTTTTCTGTTCCGCGCGTCGGCCGCCGCGCCTCTCCCTCCTCCTCTTCGACTGTTGTGGATTTCTACCAAACATCTTCTTGGCTGGAGCTGTAACGGGAGGCAAGTCCAGCCCGCTCGGGGATCGGCTCTCCTGTCACCGGTGTTGTCATTTTCGGCCGTACGGAGACGCGCAGCCGGAGCGCAGACGGAAGGTAAGAGCGAACGGGAGGGTGGGGGACGTTTCCAACGCACATTACAACGATAAACTGCTCGATGTGCTTCGTGGCGGACATTAGAGTTTGTTTCCCCAGCACCTGATCTGCTGCCTGGCCGATAAGGGCTGGGTTTGCACGGGGAATACCCCGGGCACGCATTTCATTGCATGCAGATTACCCGGGTTGCGTAATATCCTGAGGAATTTGCTGTAGCCTCCACGGCCAGGGTGGCTGCGAGGGCCAGGGGGGAGAAGGTATGAGACTGTGGAAAGTGAAAGCTCTGCTGGTGCTCTGACTGCGTTTTTATTTCTGAGAGCATAAATGAAAACAACACCTGCTCCACCTGTGAGTCATTAGATTGTTGTTTTGTTGGTGGCATATCTGTTTCTGCCCTGAGAGAGTAGGCGCTGTGACCTCTGAGGCGCTCTGCGCGGCATTTCCTTGTTTCTGATCAGAGTGACAGTCCTCAGACGCGCGGTGCGGCTGCGGGGATGTCGGCTGCGTCTTCAGGGGAGAAGACTGGAGCAGAAGGGAGTGACTTTATCTCATCTGCTCTGCGTTCGCTTCCCTTGTGTTTGAGCGGAGAGGCAGACAGAGGTGGTGGGTGGTGCGCTGGCTGGTTCCGGGAATGTTCCATGACGTGTTGCCGTCAAGCGAGGGGCCCCGGCCAGGGAGGCTCTGACTGGCGGCGCGGTCCTGCCTCTCTCCTTCCAACCATACTTCCAGGGAACCGATTTACAGATGGTTCTCCTCTCTCCAGCTCCAGTTCTGCCCTCCACACAGTCGGGTCAGGGGTCAGAGGTCAAGTTCAAATAAGTGGCAGGGATCGTCAGCTGTGCTGCTAACAAGACAGTTAGTTTGGGTCCAAAATGAAACTATTAAACAAGCATAAGATGTTGAAACTTATAAATATTAACAACAGATAATCAAATTATAGATAAAAATCATAAAAACGACTTTTGTCAATTTTCTGATCAACACAAGAGCTGAGGAGTGAAAATCAGCATCAAATGTGCACTACGATCCTCAGAAATGTACTTCATCCCTCCTAGGAGGAATGCAGGTCGTCTGTCGCCTCCACGCTAAGGCTTTGGTTAACAGCTCACACCTGTTGGAGCTCAGGTGATGTTTACAACCGTTGTTGCGTTCACTGACATGCAGCTGTGTCTGAGTGAATCGGCTGCTGACAAACACCAGCTGATGATATTTGGAGATTTTTGTGACATTCCATCAGCGACATGTTTAGCTAACCGGCTAACACACAGGCAAAAACATCAGCAACACCGTTCTTTGTGGCTGTAAATAAGAAAGTAAACATTTAAATGATAAATGAGCTGTACTTGAGTCAGAGGACTCCAACGCGCCGTGGTGGTGGTGATGAGCTACATCGTAGCCACAGCTGCTCTGGGACGAGCTGATGGAAGAAAAGCTGTTCAGACCTCTGACGCCCACTAGTTACATTTTATTTGTTTTGTCAAAAAATAAATTTGGAACCAATATATAAGAATTTGTGTATTTTTAAAAAAGATAAAAACTCTCATAAAAAGTTAGACTTTTGTAAAAATTTGTCTGGTTTGATCGATTTTCTGCAGCAGCTGAAACACGCTGGTGACTCGGGCGTGGGCCCGTCCACACCACGTGCACGTCTGTGAGTGTGCACGCCAAAAGGGCCGACCTACGTACCATCTGTCCTGTTGCCACTTCAGATGGCCGTGTGTGTGTGCATAGACGCGAGCGCCTACACACACACACACACACACACACACACACACACACACACACACACACACACACACACACACACACACACACACACACACACACACACACACACACACACACACACACACACACACACACACACACACACCGTTACCAGGCTGACAGCGAGACCATTCTCTGCTCTCGGCGTTTGATTGGTTTTCCTTCCTGGCCTCTAGGGAAGTCTGTGAGGAAGTGATGACTGGAGACCCAGCGGTCCTTGATTGTGCAGTTGGAGGACTTGTTGACAGTAATCACCCGTGCATCGGGGCCGACTCTGTTCTGGGAGCATTTCTTCTTGGAGGTGAGCGAGCTGCTGTGTCAGCAGTCGCACCTCTCTAATCTCAGAGTTGTCGTGACCTAGCCACGCTGCTCGGCTGCAGCACTGGGCTCAGGAGCGGCCTCCTGGGAGCCGTGTAGGTCACTGGAATTAAACAGCAGCACATTTGGATGTTCAAGTCCTCGGAGCTGGGTGACACCGCCACGCCGCTCTTTGTGATGGACACACGATGCGGGCTTGGCATCACTTCCAAGGAGCGGATGATCCAATCACAAAGGGGTGAATCCCATTTCCCAGGGCAGGAGTCTAAAAATAAAGAAGCAAGTCTTCTGTCCCAAAGAAGGTAAAAACACCAGGCTGGGAAAACACTAGGAAAGGATGTTTGTACAAAACATCACCATAGCTTCCATTTTTATTAAGTCATTATTTCAATCCTGACTTAAAGGAACACTTATTCAGAGCATCGTGCTGGGCGGGTGGGGGTGGGCTACAGGGGCACATTAGGGTTGGTGTCCCATGTGCAGTGGCTCCGGGTTCCTCCTGGTGCAGGATCATGACCGGTCTCATATGGCAAAAACATGCAGGCAGTTCCTGGAGGAAGGAGGAGCTGATACTGATGGCCTCCTCACCCATGAGGGCCATTCCGAGGCGCTGCGGTGACGGATCAGCGGTCCTTGGGTCCCTTTAGTTGTGTTTTTGACCCTTCAGACCTCCCAGTGTCGATTCCTATTAAAGTTTCATTTCTACAAGTGAAACCAACGGCGTGGAGAACCTCGGTCGGCTTTGCTGCACATGTGTTAAGTTCACATTTGCTGTCAATTATCACACATCATAGCTGGAGAATTTGAAATGATTGCAGATGTATGGCATGGTGTGAAGAGGCAACACTCTCCAGCTCGCAGAAACACACACAGCTTCCATAGCAGCGTAGAGCCGGTGATGTGCTGGCGAGAGTCAGACGTACAGATGAGGCACCAGAAACCCATCGAACTGATGAGAGGACCAAATGCATGCAGAAGCAGCTTCTGTCTTCAGATCCACTTTTGTGGCTCTGAGGATTTTCAATGTGGTGGTTTTGTCTCAAGAGGTGAAAACTTAGGAAAAAGGACCGACCACCTCCACATTCCCACTGAAAGCATCAGCAGCATAGTAAACAACCCCGATCCGATCCGTTAACCTCTGTGTGTTTCTGAGTGTGACCATCTGAGAGCTGTAAGGGAACCCGAGAGCGCTCCAGTGACCAAGTTCCCGAGAACCACGGATAAATTATTGAGTCACTCACTGAACTCCCAATGATCCGGTCCCTCCGGGTGGTACGGTCCACTGTGTGTGTGTGTGTGTGTGCGTGTGTGTGTGTGTGTGGACATTTTTAACTTTTTAATGAACACACAGACATAAACAAAGGATCAAACAGCAGAGACTTTTACCCAAACTGACCTACTTCCTGGTCAGACTTCATACATTTATGCATCAAGCAGCTAAATCAGTGTTTTGTAGTCAGGAAGTCCCAAACGACATGCCCAGCATCAAGCTCTGCTGCCGTTTATCCGGTCAGCTTCTGGAAACGCACCATTCCAATAAAAAATATTGTTATTTCCCTGAGCCGAGGGCTGAGAAAGGTGAGAACTGTCACTTATTTTTAGGTTCTGATGATAGATGACCTCAAATTTAGCTCCAGCCAGTAAACTAATGCAGGGTTTGTGTTGGCAAAAGCAGACGTTTTACCCTCCCACTGTCTTCATGGGTGACCCCGCGAGAAAAGTTGACCACTGAGCAGGGTTGATGGTTTATCCCTTGGGTCCATGTGACAGGGTGAGGTGGTGCTCACTCCTCACCCTGTCACATGGACCCAAGGGATAAACCATCAACCCTGCTCAGTGGTCAACTTTTCTCGCGGGGTCACCCATGAAGACAGTGGGAGGGTTAAAAAAAGGAACCCTATGATTATTAATGTTTAATAAAGCACTAAGTAACATTAATAAATGGACCCTATTATTATTAATGCTTAATCATGCTCTAACGTTAATAAAGGAACCCTATAATTATGAATGCTTAATACAGCACTAAGTAACATTAATAAAGGGACCCTATGATTATTAATGCTTAATCATGCACTAAGTAATGTTAATAAGGGACTCTTTGTTTATTAATGCTTAATCATGTACTAACATTAATAAAGGAACCCTATGATTATTAATGTTTAATAAAGCACTAAGTAACGTTAATAAAGGGACCCTACAATTAGTAATGCTTAATAAAGCACTAAGTATCATTAATAGTGTTTCCTATTTCTCCAACCTGGTGTCCCATCAAAGGGAACCCCAAGGTGCTCTTTAACACCATCAGCAGCATTGTCTCTCCTGCCTTTCCTACAGCCTCCATCCACTCTGTTGCAGACTGTGAGAACTTTCTGTCTTTGTGGACAAAGTCAGTAAGGTTAGATCTAGCATCTCTCCTTCAGCCTTATCGCTGCCTCTCCCGACTCCAACCAGGCCCATCATCCTAGATAGCTTTGCTCCTGTTTCTTTACCAGAGTTAACCAAACTAGTTAACTCTATGAAGACCTCTGCATGCCCCCTCCACATCTTACCCTCATCTTTGTTTAAAAGTGCTTTTCAGTCCATCGGTCCCAGCATGCTCTCTATAATTAATGCTTCTCTGGTTTCTGGTCAGGTCCCTGCTTACTTTAAGAACGCTGTAATCCACCAACTACTTAAAAAGCAGAGTCTTGACCCCTCTCTCCGTAGCAGCTTCAGACCCATCTCTAAACTTCCGTTCATCTCCAAGATCTTGGAAAAGGCTGCGGCTAAACAACTCACAGCTGCTCTTGATGAACATAACATCTATGATTGCTTACAGTCAGGGTTTCGTAGAGCTCATTCTACTGAAACAGCTCTTCTTAGGGTCTCTAATGACCTTCTGACTCACAGTGATGCAGGGGACTGTTCTGTTCTGGTCCTGCTGGACCTGACTGCAGCCTTTGACACTGTTGACCATCACCTGCTACTGGAGAGGCTGAGAGACTAGGTAGGCCTATCAGGAACTGCTCTAGAGTGGTTCTCCTTTCATCTTTCTGAGCGTTCCTTTTCTGTGGCCGTCTCCAAGTTTAGGTCCTCCACCACCTCCCTTACCCATGGTGTCCCACAAGGTTCTGTGCTGGGGCCTCTGCTCTTCCTCCTCTATCTGCTTCCTCTTCAGCACATCCTGAGCTCCTTCAAAGGAATCTCCTACCATATTTATGCAGATGACATCCAACTGTACATCTCCTTTAAGCCCCATGAGATGTCTAAGCTGCAGCTGTTACACACCTGCTTAGACTCTATCAAAACCTGGATGGCTGGGAGCTTTCTTCAGCTGAATGAAGATAAGACTGAGATCCTCATCTGTGCCCCAGACAAGCTGGTTCCCAAAGTCAGAGACTCTTTCGGTCAGCTTGCTTCTCACACTAAACCTTCTGTCAGGAATCTTGGCGTGACCTTTGACCCAGCTCTCACCCTGGATTCTCATGTCAGTTCTCTTGTTTGCTCTTCCTTCTTCCATCTCAGGAACATTGCTAAGCTGAGTCCCATTCTGTCCCGCTCTGAACTTGAGACAGTTCTCCACACCTTCATCTCCTCACGTTTAGACTACTGTAACTCTCTTTTCACGTGTCTGAGCAGAACCTCCCTGAACCGTCTACAGGTGGTTCAGAATGCCTGTGCTCGGCTTCTGACCAAGTCCTCCAAACACACCCACATCACCCCGCTTCTCCTCCAGCTTCATTGGCTGCCAGTCAACTTCAGGGTTCATTTCAAGATCCTGGTTCTGGTCTATAGGGCCTTACATGGACAAGCACCATCTTACGTTGGTGATCTTCTTAGTCCCTACACCCCCAGCAGGTCCCTGAGGTCCAGTGACCAAAGCCTACTGGTTGTACAGCACCAGGCTAAAGGTCAAAGGTGACAGATCATCTGCTGCTGTGGCCCCCAGACTCTGGACCTCTCTCCCCCTGAGCCTGAGATCAGTGGACTCAGTGGTCTCCTTTAAAATGCAGCTGAAGACTCACTTGTTCAAAGTGGCTTTGGTGTGACCTTCTTCACCACTCTCTCTTTATTCTGCTCTCCCCACCTATCCCACCTTCCTCAGGATCCACTGATTTCCCTCTTTCCTTTTCACTCTTTCTCTTTCTTAACATTTTTAAATCACAATTGCCTATTTTTTGCTCATTTAAAATATATTTTTAACCATTTTCTAAATTCTTTTTTAAATTTTTACATCTTTTGTTTTAATGAAGCACCTCATGATTTTTATCTTGAGAGGCGCTATAGAAATTATATTTTCTTCTTCTTCTTCTTCTAATAAAGGGGCCTTTTGTTTATTATGCTTAATAATGCACTAAGTAACACTAACAAAGGGACCCTGTGATTATTAATGCTTAATAATGTACTAAGTTATATTAATAAGGGACCCTATGATTATTAATGCTTAATAAAGCACTAAGTAACATTAATAAAGTGACCCTTTGTTTATTAATGCTTAAGAATGCACTATAACATTAATAAAGGGACCCTATGATTATTAATGCTTAATAAAGAACTAACTCCCACTGGACTGGCAGACCGGGGTGGAGGTGCCCTTATTTAAAAAGGGGTACCGCAGGGTGTGTTCCAACTACAGGGGGATCACACTCCTGAGCCTTCCTGGTTAGGTCTATTCAGGGGTTCTGGAGAGGAGGGTCCGTCAGATTGTTGAACCTCCGATTCAGGAGGAGCAATGTGGTTTTTGTCCTGGCCATGGAGCACTGGACCAGCTCTATACCCTTAGGGGGATCCTGGAGGGTGCATGGGAATTTGCCCAACCAGTCTACATGTGTTTATTGGATTTGGAGAAGGTGTTTGACCATGTCCCTTGGGGGGCCCTATGGGGGGTACTCCCGGAGTATGGGGTACCAGGCCCTCTGATATGGGCTGTATGATCGGTGTCAGAGCTTGGTCAGCATTGCCGACAGTAAGTCGGGCTCGTTCCCAGGGAGAGTTGGACTCCGGCAAGGCTGCCCTTTGTCACCAATTCTGTTCATAACCTTCATGGACAGGATTTCTAGGTGCGGCCAAGGTGTGGAGGGCATCTGTTTTGGTGGCCTAAGGATCAGATCTCTGCTTTTTGCAGATGATGTGGTCTTGTTGGCTTCATCAGAACGTGATCGTCAGCTTTCGCTGGAGCGGTTCGCAGCCGAGTGTGAAGCAGCTGGGATGAGAACCAGTTCCTCTAAATCTGAGACCATGGTCTTGAGTCGATAAAGGGTAGAATGCCTTCTCCGGGTCAGGGATGAGGTCCTGCCCCAAGTGGAGGAGTTTAAGTATCTCAGGGTCTTATTCACGAGTGAGGGAAAGATGGAGCATGAGATTGACAGCAGCGATGCATCTGCAGTGATGCAGGCGTTGTACCAGTCTGTCGTGGTGAAGAGAGAGCTGAGTCAGAAGGCAAAGCTCTCGATTTACAGTTCGATCTACGTTCCTACCCTCACCTATGGTCATGAGCTTTGGGTAGTGACTGAAAGAACAAGATCATGGATACAAGCGGCCGAAATGAGTTTTCTCTGCAGCGTGGCTGGGCTTTCCCTTAGAGATAGGGTGAGAAGGTCAGTCATCCAGGAGGGACTCAGAGTAGATCTGCTGCTCCTCCACATCGAGAGGAGCCAGTTGAGGTGGCTCGGGCATCTGGTCAGGATGCCTCCTGGTGAGGTTTTCCGGGCACGTCAAACTGGGAGGAGACCTAAAGGTAGACCCAAGACACGCTAAAGGGACTATGTCTCTCACCTGGCCAGGGAACGCCTTGGGATTTCCCCGGAATAGCTGGCCGAAGTAGCTGAGGAGAGGGAAGTCTGGGCCTCTCGACTTAGGCTGCTGCCCCCGCGACCCGACTCTGGATAAGCGGGTGAAAATGGATGGATGGATGGAATGCACTAACGTTAATAAAGGGACCCTTGTTGTAAAGTGTTACCAAAATTTGTAATGAAATAATGAGACATTTTTAAATATGAGCATCTACTTCTATAAACATCCAGAGGAACTCAGAACTTCCTTTAGTCCTTCATAATAAGAGTCTTAAACTTTCACTGCTAAACATCTGAAGCTTTTGAATTGATTTAATTAATATTTTTTCTGATAACCCAGAAAACAGAGTTAATCATCTGTTTTTTTATTTGGGATGTTTTGGTTTACCTTTAAACCAGAACAGAGATTAGGAACAGGAAGGTAAAATGCTGTGTGACTCTACAAAATAAAATAGGACGCGAGGCATCAAAACAAGAAGTAAAAATCAGACGTTCAACCCAAAGGAACCGTGGCCTGCCTGAACTCTTTTTGACTTAAAAGCCTCGTTCTAACATTTTTCGTCCTCTCCAGAATCTCGCGGTTTGGTTTTATCACCCAGACTCAGATTAAACTCAAATTAATCCCATTCCCATCACCTCTGTTACAGTATGTCACCCTTAAAACAGTTACGGCTGCTATTTGGTGCCGGAGCTCTCCAGTCATAACCAGAGGAATATACAATCGTTCACCCACAGAACCGAAACCAGAACCCACTCCTGCTGCTCTCACTTTCACTCAGAGACTCATGTGAAACCGTGAATACCGGTGCTGCGTTCCGGGGGACGTCCAGAGGCATTTCAGAAATGTGAAAAATTTAAATGATGCAGGCTGGGGCGTGAAATAAAAAAACAGCAAAAGTGACAAAAGAAAAGTGGAGACTGAGAGGGGGAACGAGGAAGTTCTCGGCCAAAAACGTAAGAGTGGATCCTGAAAATTCTGTCATAACAGAAACCTGGAAAAATGGAGACGAGCTCCTGGAAGTGTACGACTTCAAACCACAGCAAGGATCAGAATGTGTTCGCTGCCATTTTTTACATTCCTGACATCCCTCCGAGTTCCTTAATGGAATCTTCATCCTGGGAGAGGTTATGACCTCCGAACATGGAAAACTATCCAAAATATGTTCAACATTCATCCAGACTTTAGGATTAAATCATCTTTCTTTAAACGGTTAACTTCTGTAGATTTACACCATTCCACTCATTTATTTCCTTCTTATTTTGTGTCTCAGCAGCATTTTGTGGACTTGATGGTTTGGATGAGAAGACCAGCAGTTACTACAGGTAAGATGCTGCAAACGAGTGTGTGTGTGTGTGTGTGTGTGTGTGTGTGTGTGTGTGTGTGTGTGTGTGTTTCATGCATTTCTAACCAGAATGCTTGATAGAAATTCAGCAGTTTCGTAAACATTGTCAACAGATTAATGGTAAAATAAAGAATTCAACATTTTAGTCTGCTCAAAATGTGACAAGAAATAAAAACTTTCCTTTAGAATTATCTTAATAAAAGCTGAACTAAATTAAATTGAGTTTTTCTTAAATGTGATAAATCAAACATTAATTCAGCGTGAAGATGAGAATGACGTTTCTGCTATTTAAATGGACATTTAGAAGTGATTTTCGATTTATCTTCAGAAAGGACCCTACCTAGAGGTGACATCACGCAAACTGGGTGGAGTCTCTAGAAACAGGAAGTAGTCCTCTGACCCCGTTAGCTTCACAGGTAGATAGAGTAGCTCATTTTTGCTCAGAAAACAGAAACAAAAACAGCGACCTGCAAAAGAAGAGGTTAATAGGTAGCCTAACGTACGGGCGTGACTTTTATGAGCTAGTTGCTTCACTTTCTGTGATGTCACCTGTAGGTTTGGCGCTACTTTCCTCTGAATGTGAAATCTTAAAACGGCTGCAAAATCTACTTTGTGACGAATAGCTGGCGTTATCGTAGACGGGTTTCTTCCTACCGGCAGTCAAGTATTGGACGTATTCCAGAAGCATGAGGACACGTCGCTGATGTTTCAAGTCTATTTTTATGCGCTACGCTTCTGGAATGCATCAAAGTCTGTAGTTCAGATTAGGCCAGAGAGGAAAGAAATGGTAAATGGTAAATGGCCTGTATTTGATATAGCACCTTCTAGAGTCCTGGAACCCCCCAAGGCGCTTTACAACACAATCAGTCATTCACCCATTCGCACACACATTCACACCCTGGTGGGGATGAGCTACAATGTAGCCACAGCTGCCCTGGGGCGCGCTGACAGAGGCGAGGCTGCCGAGCACAGGCGCCACCGGTCCCTCCGACCACCACCAGCAGGCAACGTGGGTTAAGTGTCTTGCCCAAGGACACAACGACAGCAACAGACTAAGCGGGGCTCGAACCTGCAACCTTCCGATTACGGGGTGAGCACTTAACTCCTGTGCCACCGTCGCCCCAAGTGAAAAACATCTGGAAACCATCAGAACAAAAGTTGCGAGCAGATGTCCAGTATCTTACCTGGTAAAAGACGTACGTCATTTCCTGTGAAACTTCTGTAGCCGCGGAAAACGGAACAGAGAAAAAACACAGACCTTTACAGATTCATGCAGCCGTCACGTGAGCTTCAGAAACCCCGCTTGGTGATTTCACGACCTCGTGGGACCTGCTACGTGGAACGCTTAGGCTCCTGTTTTGCATCGGAAACGCTCCCGGTTGGAGCAGAGCCTGTGGTAAAAACGCTGCTATTACGTTAAATCCTGCTCACGCACTCGGTGGAAAGGAGGGGTTAGTCGTTACTAAAAACGTAGCTCATCGTCTCTGGATTCAAGTTTGCAGCGTGTATTCTCGCTGTTTCTTTCTTCGTCCCACGTCTTTATTTTAATAATTTAACTGAGTCTAGATTTGTAGCTAAGCCCCAGCCAGGGTCACAGGGGTGATGAACGACCCGAGCTGCAGATTAAACTGATCTGAGATCAGCTGAACACACACTGGATTCGATCAGAGGGGTGAAGTGTGATTTTTGTCATCTTTAAGCGACGCTGTGACCGTTTCTGCCGTGGTCACAGCAGGAGAAAATCAGGGAGGCGCTCAGAGAAAGAGACACAAAGAGGCGGTGGAGGTGTGTTCATTTAACCTCACACCGTTTTCTTCCTGCTGGTTGCCAGGACAACCACCCAGCTTCGTTAGCAGAGGTGTGAGCGACAGAGCTCCCTCCAAATGTGAGTTTCCCTCGTCGAGGCGTGTCTAACAATAGAGCTAATTCTGCTGCTGGACAGGTGGGTTTGGAGGTGCTTTAAATTTGAATGTAAAAGAAAAAAATGCTATTTTAGGGTCATTTTCCAAAGAAAATGGAATGAATTGTCTCCCGTTACCTGAGGATCTTAAAGTGGGTTTATGAGTAAATCAGGTAGAAAATGAGTCTTTGAGCAGGATGGAGCTCCTGCTCACCGATACCTGCAGCTAAGGGCTCTTTGAAGCTAACGGGGAGAGTTTCTAGAGCTTCACACAAAGCGGTGAAACAAAAGGAGTCGGAGCAAGATGGATGGGTTGAAACATGTTCTTGCTGTGCAGCACTTAGAGGATGATGCATAAGAAGGTGACAGAGATCCTGTGGCGAAGATCAAACTGAATGAGTCTGCTGGGGTATTTTGAAAAGTGGCTGCAGAAATGATGGACAGCAGAAGAGATGTTGCACCGTGCTGTTGGAATGACTTCCAAACGGCGCCTGTCTTCCTCGTGCGGCCTTCCTCTCGGGGGCGTGTGGGTTTGTCCCCCACGAGTCTGCGTGTGCACGGAAATAGATCACGTTAGGCGGAGATCTTAAACTTCGGAGCTCGTCTGTGCACACGGTGACACACACGAACACGCGACAGGATGTGCAGCAGAGCTTGCAGTGTATGGCGAAATGCAGCGTGTGTGTGTGTGTGCATGCATCTGGTAGACTCAACGGCTGCTCTGGAATGTGGTGACTGATAAAAACAACAAACGCCTCTTTTCCGTGTTCGCTGTGAGTTCCTGCGAGTGCAGAGTTCAGGTTATGCAACAACTGGTGCGGCAGCGGCGTTTACAGGATGTGCTGCTGACGGGGTGATGATGTCAGAGAGCCTGAGCTGAAAACGATGACCTTGTGGGTTCTTTGTGAGGCCGAGCAGCAGCTCCTGAGATGGTTTAAAGATCTGATTTCTCCACAAAGCGTGCAAACTTCAAATTCTGGTTGATTTACGACGTCTCACCACTCTTCTTTTTCTTGTTTAGTTTTGTCTCACTTTGTTCACAACTTGGTCTCCAACTCCTCTCCAAGCTGTCTCTCATTCCTCAGGGGAACGGGGGACGTGGCCATTATATAAGGAGAACATTTGCAAAAGTTTTGAGACGTTGTACAAACTTCTTTGTGAACTCCATTTGGAGTTTGTCAGCCTGTCAGGATCCTGGCTTTCTGCTCAGATTGGATCATTTTGACTGGAGAGAACGAAAACCACCGAAGTAAAAGCACTGAGGCGTTGTTGGTGTTAGGCCAGTGGTTTGAGGCCTGTCACAAGCATCCTTGGGTTTTGTGACTAATTTACAAAAAATGACTCCAAAAATATCAAATCTGAACACGACCATTAGTCAGATAAACAAAACACGCTCCATCCTTTTTTTATTTTTGTCAATGTTATCACTGTGAGACTTGTAAAATACAGGAAATTCTTTTTCTCTCAAGTAAACACTTTCCAAATCGGCTCATCGCTGCCCCCTATTGGACCGGAGTGTCCAGCTGCAACTCTACTGATAACAAATATACATTTAAGCCCTTTAGGTTGTTTTATGATGTTTACTGGGTGATAAATATTAAACCCTAAAAACGAGTCACTGTCAGAAACATCAGATTTAAATTCATTCATTAAAGATTTTCATCCCTAAATTGGCTATTAAAACATCAAAGTCTGAAATCTGAGCAAACAGCAAACACAAAACGTGTTTAAATGACGGTGATGTTAAAGTATGAGTAAAATAGTTTATTTAAGCTGCCAAAAGTGTAAAAATAACAAAGACATGAAATAAAAACTAAAACTAACAGAAATAACTAGTGGCATGAATCAGATCTATAACAATACATTAAATTATGTAAAACAGCAAAAGGAAACTAAAAAAAACTGGAAGAGAAGGACCAGATGGTGATGTGGGCGTCGTGGCAACCGCAGAGTTGGCATCGAAAAATAAAATTGTTATAAACATTCAGAGCTTTAAAGCAACTTGGAACACCTGGAATGCTGACTTCTGCTCTAAAAAGGGAGACGACCGCTCTCATAGAGAAGCTTTGATGTAAAGAGGAAGCCTGTTACCACGGTGACCACTGCATGGCCTTGACAGCATCACACGAATGTCCAGAGATGCAAACGCACACAGAAGAATGATGATCATATGCAGTGATGACCAGCAGAATGTGCGGGCCTTCTGTGTGTGTGTGTGTGTGTGTGTGTGTGTCTGTGTGTATGTGCGTGTGTGTGTGTGTTTGTGCATGTGTGTGTTTGTGCGTGTGTGCGTGTGCATATGTGTGTGTGTGTGTATGTGTGTGCATGTATGTGTGCATGTGTGTGTGTGTGCGTGTGTATATATGTGTGTGTGTGTGTGTGCATGTGTATGTGTGCATGTGTATGTGTGTTTGTGTGTGTGCACGTGCGTGTGTGTGTATGTGCGTGTATGTGTGAGTATGTGTGTGTGTGTGTGTGTGTGTGTGTGTGTGTGTGTGTGCGTGTGTGCATGTGTGTGTTTGTGTGTGTATGTGTGTGTGTGTGTGTGTGTGTGTGTGTGTGTGTGTGTGAGTGTGTTAGGACCATGAGTGAGATAACAGACTTTGAATAGCATTAGGGGAGATGAATGTTGCCGAGGCAGCAGCTCGTTTGGTTCCCGTTTCCTTTAAGCAACCAGAAGTCCACTGGCCTTTTTGTTTGTGCATTCAAATATAATGGAAATGTGTGTGTGTGTGTGTGTGTGTGTGTGTTTCTGAGTGCAGAGTGACACAATAAAGGGTTTTGGTTTTACTTCCGCTTGCTGCTCATGCAAATAAGAGCTTTGCTGCTTTCTGCAGCCTGCACACTTCCTGTACATGCTCTGTGTGTGTGTGTGTGTGTGTGTGTGTGTGTGTGTGTGTGTGTGTGTGTGTGTGTACATCCTTTTATGTGAATGCATTCGGCTGTGCATGTCTCATGAGTGTTTCACAGCTCTGAGTGCATAAAGCATCAGCAGCGGCTGCATCATTCAGAAAAAGACAGGATGTGTGTGGGAGGAGAGATAGATGGGTAAGGTCAAGAAGGAAAGAAAGGGGCTCTGATGTGAACCCTTCTCTAGTTTCCCATCTTCTCCTCCACCTCCAACCTATTCTAGCATTTTACTTCTCTTTTATCTGATCATCCTTTTTGTCCTTCACCTCCTTCTTTCTTCAGTACTCCTCTTTTATGTTCTGTCTTTCCTTTATCAATCCCTTGTTTCGGATCCATCCATCCCGTCTATCTCCCATATTTACATTAGCTGTTTTCCTCTTCCTCAGTCCTTTGTTCCATCCTTCCGCTTCACTGTCCTCCCTCCCGACTCTTCCTCCTCCCTCCATCCCTCCTGAAGTCCTCTGCCAAGGAGGAACAGGTGGCGGGTCTCGGCTGTGCCGCTCGGTGGCTTCCTGCCTGAACCGGAGAGCGATGGAGACTCGTGCCCGTGCCCTGCCTCTCAGGCTGAAAACGTGAGGGTCGGAAGGAGGAGGAGGAGGAGCGGGAGGAAATGGAGGAGGAGGAGGAGTGGGAGGAAGCCTGTGATTTTAGAGAGAAAAAGAAAGCAGCAGGTGTTTCACACAGGCTCTCAGAGCTACCAGGATATTTCTGTACCCACACCAGCATGTCATCACTTCCTGTCCTCACAAAAGGCATGCCTCTTCCTCAGAGCTACAGAGCAAACATGAAAGGGATTTTTCTGCCACGCTGAAGTTAAGTGTTTCTGTGTAAAGCTTCCTGAGCGGCCTCAGTTCAGAGAAATAGTCCTTCAGGACCGATGCTGCTAGTCATAAATCAGTTTTTACTTTTCATATCATCATCTGCTCTTCATGGGTGTCCAAAATGTGGCCCACGGGCCATTTGGGGCCCTCAACTACTACATCTGTGTTGAAACAGCAAACCAACATGAAACAAGCGGTGGAATAGTCTGATATAAAATCACATGGAACTGAAAAGTTGTAGGACACACATCAGTCTACTCAGACTAGCCGTTAGCTGTCATCAGTCCTAATGATTGTAAACTATTTCTCTGAGCAGAGGCTGTTCATGAAGTAATCCATGACCACATTTCATAAATGAGAACAGCAAAAGAACGCCTTCCTCCAGATCTACTCCTCTACCTTATGTAGAGATTTGTTTGGTAGCTTGAACAGGATCTGAGTAAAACCAAAGAAGAGTCGAGCAGGCCCTTTCCTAAAATCTCTCCTGTCTCCTCCGCACTATTTTTGTTCTGATCCTTTAATCTTAATCCTATGCTGCCGTTTCTACACTCGACATATTTGGTAAAACGGGGGATTGAGCTTGTTCCTGTAGCTACTGGGATTAGCTGCCGCAGCAGCTAGCCGTTTCCGGAGCTAACTCCATATGCATGGCATTAAAGGTGATAAGCTCCGCGCTAGCTTACTCACTCTCAGAATATTAAAGCCTAAACGCTAGCACGGCGGGCTAGCACCTCGTGCCTCCTGTCCGTCAAGTCATTCGGGGATTAGCACATGCTAACGGCGGTCTAGCAGTCAAGTCTTAGTGGAAGAAAAGCTGGCAGCAGCTGAGATGTTGCAGCTGGAAGTTTCTGCTGCTAGAGGGTTGGAAGGAAAAATGAACTCCTCCACATAACCTGGAGGTGCTAGTTGGTGCCCGCCGGTGAGGTGTCTGATCAGCCAACCTAAAAACAATGCCCCCCCCCCCCCCCCCCCCCAGCCCGATATGCTGTAGGAACATCTGACTTTCTAATGAAACCAAACTGCTTCACTTCAGTTGCATCTCTTTGATTAAAAAAGCAGTGTGCTGCAGGTGTGATTTGGATTGTGCGTTACCATGGCAACAGCATCATTTTGGAGGTGCAAACGCACCGCCGCCGGTGAGCAGAGCCACCAGCCAACGATGTCTCCAGCCTTCCGGCTGATGCTTGGAAATATGGAAACGGTAACGAGAGCGGCACACTGGACAGTGGAAAGGTTGCTAATGTTTATCACGGTAATTTCACATTTATGGAATATTTAACTTTTCTAATGCGTTACTAGATCTGGTTCTGCTACAGATCAACCTGAGAGGATGATTAGTTTAACATGAGTTACTAAACTACTAACCAGCCATATATTTATCTAAAACCTCCTTTGAGTTTTGTTTTTCCGTCATCCTTCAGTCTCATCGTTTTTCTTCATCTTTCTGCACAAAAGGAAACCTGAAAAGTCAAAACAGATCCTCCAGTCGTCCTCCTGCCACAGCGCCAGCAGCTCTCCAGCTTTCTAGTTTTTGACAGATCAGGTGAAATTAGACGAAGCTTAGATGCTTAGTTGGTCTTTTGTTGTTTTTTTAATTCATCTGACGTGTATTCTACTCTCAGACGAAGTCACGGCTGACAGCTCGCTGATTTTAGACCTCTGTTAACGCAGCTGTCAGCTGTGTGTGTGTGTGTGTGTGTTCACATCAGATTACTTGACTGTCACCTGTTAACTTTGTCCACTGTCTATCTAATTCCCACTGGATCCTAAACACCAGGGATTCCAGGAATATTTATGCTAATATATTCAGACGAGAGGAGCTTTAACGCTCCTCCACGTGTGATTTTTGGCTCCAGAGTAAAGCGTGCCACCAGATGGATTCGGCTGATTTTGAGGCAGCTCACTTCACAAAACCCACAAATTAGAGCAAAGAAGGAACATCAGAACCAAACTAAAATAGAATGGCATCCTTTTATTTAGATTTTTACCTGTCCTGCCCTGATAATTTAGGCATACATAATAATCGTAATGCTTTTATGTCTACATGCTCCTCCTGCTGTGTAGTTTACTGAAGTCAGACCTGTTTAAAGACCAAGTTCACTGGTTTTTTCAACACATTTGCAGCGGGATCTCACAAATTGTTATGTGTGGAGAGAAAGAGCTCAGGTGAGCCTGCGTGTCAGAAGTGAGCCAGAGGAGTGGGGAGGAGCAACAGATAACAGGATTTGAGTCTTATTTCCTGATATTTGGACATCTCTCCTTTGATTGGCTAGCAGCAACACGACTCCACTGACTCTGCTCGGCAATGTTGATGTTTTATCTCCACTAATAACACAAGCCTGGACGAGTTCTGCCATGTTTTAGAAATGCTAATGCTAATTAGCTTCTACTAGCCAAGACGTGCTCTGCTCTTTCCTGGATGCTAAACCAAAAACCATGAATGCTAATTTTCCGTGTAACGCAGATCTGTCAGGCCTTTCTAATCCAAGCGTTTCCCGGCTTTCTGAGGCTAATGCAGGAGACGGTGTTGGAAGACAACTTTCACATTCACCTGCGTGTGAAACTCAGAGTGAACAATCATATTTCTGATAAGTAGAAGTAAAAAACAGTTTCTCAGTGCACTTGGTCTTTTAACTAGGTTTTAAATAAGTCACATCAACATTTCAGGCTCAGAGCTTGAACCACACTGGTCTTATCTGCTTCCAGCGGCGCTTCAGACAGACTAACTAATGTACCTGTTCTTCTCAAATATTCAATATAAAATTGTTAAATCATTCCCGAGTTGCAGAACGGAGAAAATACATGAAATGTGCACATAATGCTGCAAGATGTGCATGAACAAAGTTCCACATGCATGAACCCACTCACACTCCCAGCCAGTCTCTGCACCCAAACCAAACACTGTATTTTATCTCCATCTCTGTCTCAGTCCGACCCGAGGCTTCCAGTTGGGTTTGTGGCTGGCAGAAATGTCAGAGCTGTGGATTCCTGCGCTCCAGAGCGCGCTGGCTCCATGCTCTGGGTTTGGTTTCTGTCTGTGGGGCTGCTGGTCTCTCTCTTTGAGTTTGAACTGAAGCTGCTCCGATCTGGTGATCTGAGCTAGAAGATTTTGGCGAGCACACGGGAAGGTCCCACACCTATGGGGTCGACTCTGAGGAGGGGTGGTTCGGAATTTTTAAAATCCTCGTGTATTTAACATCAGCGACAGACCAGTTCAGCACAGCCAGACAAAGATTTCACACATTTAAGCAAGACTTTAAACTCTGTAGGTTTTATGGTTCCAGTTCAGTTAGCAGTATAATAAATGTATTTACTGCATTCCTACAAGACAAAGACCATCGGTTTGAAAACCTTACTTTTGTTATCTCCATGTCTTTTATTCAGACGTCTAAGAATAAAGCCCGGATGTGTTTTTATTTCATAGAATAAAACTTTTAATAAAGTCGTTGGGAATCTTACAAGACTAGCTTTGAGTATGTCTGCATTTGTGAATAATAAAAATATTTGAAGAGAAACAGAGAACTATGAGGATGATTTTAAACACATCTTAATTATTTACCTCAGGTGACATCCATCCGAATAAAGTGTGGTGACTTTGGAATTAAAAAAAAGTAGTTTAAGGAATTTTTTTATTATTAGACTAAAAATATTTCACTTTTATGGCAGTTCTCAGACCAAGCTAATGGATAAACTACTTAGCAAAAGGCTAACTATAGCTAATGTAGATGGTCATATACGTTCGTGTTGTTTTTAGGGTGGAAAACTTCGGACCGACGTTCAAAACTTCAAGTTTTTCTGTCTGAAACATTAAAAACAGATGTTAACTTTTGTGGAGCAGACCTCGCTGCAACGCTGCAGTCAAGCTAAGAAACTACTAGCTAATCATTTTTGTTAAATTCATTAAACAACAAAATGGTGGCGGGATTTAGGGAATTTTTTTACAGTATTTTTATGTATGTCTGTTTTTATTGGTGTCAGGGGTTAGGGTCCTTTTGGACGCGTGTAAGTACTTCATAAATAAAGTTGATTTGATTCGAGAATGTCCGACCGCTTTGGGATGTTTTACTTCATTTTCCTGAAATTCATCAAAATTCTGTAAACTATAAAATTTTTGTGGAACCTTTAATCTTTCATGTTCCAGCAAACCAGATAAGTGAAGAAAGCTGTGTACTCAGCCACAATTAAATGATGACAACATTTATTCTGTTCTAAAACCTTACATTTATTTCAGTTTCCTAGAAAAAATCCTTTATTTTTGTTGACTTTAATGGTGCTCTCTGTTTCCCTGAAAACTGCATAAAGGAGCTAGCTACCATGCTAATGAACTACTAACTAGTCGCATGTTGTCTTTAGCCATCATTACCACACTCGTGGAAATGTGAATATATATAATAATGTACAAGTTTGTTTGTTCTTTTATTTGTCTTGAATAAAATCCCGTAGCACCAGATTACCCGTAAACCTGAACACGGACGTTCTTCTGACTTTACTCTGTGTGTGCTTTCTGGAGCGTTTGTGAGGTTTAGCTGTTCTTCAGGAATGTTTTAAGCTGCACTTGAGGACGACTGGAATGTGAAAATGTTCTAAAAGCCTCTGAGGGCATGCAGACACAATAAGAGTTTAAAGGAGCATGTTGGACGTGGATAACTGATGGGAACGCAGTCCAACAGACATGAACTTTCCCCTGTATCGTTATAAAGGTCACGGTAAAACGCTGTTTTCTGCATGCGACTGAAATTCTGCTCCTCACACTTTGGACTCTTTTTCCTTCCCTCCTGTTCCTCGGATGCTGTTCGGGGCCGGAGGAGTTATTTTTAGCTCTCCCCCACCTCCTCCTCCTTTACACCCTCTGTTTCTGTGCTTTGCCCCTCTAAAGATGGCTTCATTAGCCCTAAATCTCAGCATGAAAACACGAGTAGGGGATCGAGTCTCTTACATAACACTCTCTTATATAATTTGATTTATATTTGATGCTGGAGTGGTGCAGCGGTGATACAGAGAGCTGAAAGTGTGTTTGTGGAGAAGGAAATCCACATTTCCACCATCTGGCCGCTTGTCTGACCAGCCAGAACCTGACGAGTGTGCAGGTAAATGCATTTCCTGACCTGACCTCTCGGCGCTTACAATCCGTTTCCTACTCTGTAATTGATCTAGATTTAAGGTAATCTATATTTAATAACTGGACTGAGTGAAGGTTAATGGCTTTAACCTGGATTAACCTAATCAATGACCAGTCCACCGTGCTCTGTGGAGAAGAACAACATTTGGATTTGGACGGAAGTCCACCAGCTGGAATATTTGTTGGGCTTGGCTTGTTTCAGTAGAAGGGTTGGGCTGGTTTATCAGAAGGTTTGTTTCTCTCTTAGAGCCATTAAACCCAAATGTTCATCAAAACAAATTCAAATAAGAATTTAGTTTGACAGCATGTCCGCTTCCCTGGATCCCTACGCCTTCCCAGGTCAGTCTGGAGGTCGGCTCCACCCAGAAGGACATGCCTGGGAGGAGTCCAGGAGGCATGAACCTTGTGTAAGTGAGGGGCACCTCAGTTGGACCCTCTAGATGGAGGAGCAGTGGCTCTACTCCTGGATGTCCAAGCTCCTCACACCAAGGCCCAATTTAAAAATCATCAGAAGATTTTTTAAACATGAGGGAACTCATACATGGGAATAAAAACTCACGGGATAACCTAAGACGTCCAACCACACACAAACCCACAAACATCCCACAGCCAGATGGGAAAAACGCATTGAAGCCAAACGTGACTTCGTCAAACACGGCGGACGAGGAGGAGGATTAGGATTCCCCGACTCCCATCAGCTTACTTTCTGATTGGCTACTCGTCACATTCAACAGGCTGCAGAGTTTAATATTCACCTTTTATTATCAGAGCACAAACTCAAATCATGCTTTAGCAGGAAGACTCAGCAGCACAGACGCCACGCTGGTGCAGGAATACCCTAAATATGGAGGAAAAAATTCGGTAACACTTTCGTTTAGGGAACACAAATTAACCATAAATTAGATGTCAATTAATATGCATATTAGTGGACTAGTAAGTCTGAATTAGTCATTATTAAGCTATTATTAGGGGGCTTATTACCAATGCTGTAATTCAAACATCAACAGGCCATAAATTAAGAGTTTTATCAAAATAAGCCATTCATAACGGTTTGTTGCTGATTAGCACACATACTAATAAACTCAAATCAATATCTGGCTTTTAAAGAAGTAATTCAAGGGGAACATGGCTGCATGGTGGCGCAGTGGTTAGCACTGTTGCCTCGCAGCACGAAGGTTGCAGTTCGAAACTCGGCTGCGGCCTTTCTGCGTGGAGTTGCGTGTTCTCACCATGCATGCGTGGGTTTCCTCCGGGCACTCCGGTTTCCCCCACAGTTCACAACATGCCCTATAGGTTATAAACTGTAAGTCGCTTTGGATAAAAGCGTCTGCTAAGTGATTAAACATAAATATATTCTTGCCTTTAAGTGGTTAATTAATACTCAGCTACTAGTAATTAGGTATGAACAAAATCTGACTTCAGAATGGAGAACATTTTCTTGCTTAAAAGTGGTTAAATGATTGTTGTTTAGACTCTATTAACGTGTGGCGTTTGGTGTTTATTTTATATAATACCAGAACATAATATGTTTGGTTATTAATAACTATTCCCCTTGAATTGCTTCTTTAAAAGCCACATATTGATTTGAGCTACTTAATGTGTGCGTTAATCAGCAACAAACCATTATGAACGGCTTATTTTGACAAAACTCTTAATTTATGGCCTGTTAATATTAGAATTACGGCATTAGTAATAAGCACCTAATAATAGCTTAATAATGACTAATTAAGACTTAGTAGTCCACTAATATGCATATTAATTGGCAGCTAATTTATGGTTAATTTATGTTCCCTAAACTAAAGTTACCAAAAATTCTTTAAAATTCACAATCTGCAAGTCTGCACCGTTTAAATAAATATGTAGAGTTTTATTTTAAAGCGTTGCTGCCTTCACTAAGTTCTCCCACATTTATCCAGTTCCTGCAGGCGGATTTGCTGCTCCGGTGGTAAACAACCTGTTTTGATTTGTCAGGAAGAGAAAATGACTCATCTCACTACTTTAGTTATGTTTGGTTTTTCCTTATTCTCAAACTCTGGTTGGAAGTCTGGAAAACCAGGAAGATCCCACTTCAGAACTGTGGAAAACTTTCAGATAAGTTCACTTAAGCAGTTAAATCCGCACAGCAGACGGGAGTTTATAGAGCTTCCTTAAACTTTACTTTTCGGGACAGAAAGCTGGAACAGATGTTTAAAATTGAAACTCCTCATTAAAACAAGAAATCCAAAACAAAACACTTTTTACATCTGGTGCTGGAAACGTAAAGCATTTAGTGAAAAAACATGTTTCTTCAGAAAATTCAAAGTTCAAACGCAAATAGAGAAAAGCTGAAAAATGTCGAAGTTTACCAAATAAACTCATATTAATGGATTTGTCAGCTTTCTGGCCCCGAGCGCCAGCAGGAACACTACCCTTGTGGTGACATTGGAGTAAAGTACCACACACATACACACACACTCACACACACACACTCCCCACCCCCTGTGTTCTCACTCCGATAATGAGATTGCGTAACAGTTAAACTCTTCCCCGCGTTGTTAATATCGATTAGCTTCCGCCGTCTGACGTAGAGCAGACTCCCACCGAGCACTCGGCTGCCAGTCCATCAGCTGGCAGATCAATCAGAGCCTAATGAGATAAACGAGCTCACTAATTAGTTAACGAACCGCTGGCTGACACAGAAAGCCAGCCTGGCAGCTTCTTTTCCTGTCAGCTCAGGAGGAAAGAGTTCAGAAAACGTCACGACGTCCAGTTCAAGCCAGGAAAAATGAACTCCCCTCGAGCTTAACATCTTAATCATTTATTTAAGTAAATGTGGAATTCTTACAACTACAGCAACTTTTCTTCTGGTTTAAAAAGACTTTTAGACCTTTTTCTAACGGTTTAAAAATATAACCTTTTTGTGAGGATTTATAGGGTTTAAAATCATGGATGCCGAGCTGAAGTATGGATAAAAGTTCTAGGTTCAGCTTATTTACAGAATAAATGCTAAAAATGGAAACATATTAAAGTGTTTTTCACTTTATTGACTCAAATTTGATCCAAATAACAATATCAAAGTCGTTACTGTTGTGTTTGGGATACAACTAAACATCTGGGAAGCTCCATCCTGTTCGTATTTCTTTGATAAATATGAAATAACAATAAAAACAACAGTAAAATAATAAAATCAAGCTTTTAAACTGAATATTATATTTTCCAATATTAGTTAATAATATAATATTACTTAATTCTACAACAAATTGAAAGTAAGAATAAATAAATAAAACTGGCCCTTGCCATTGACAACTAAAGATTTGGACGTTCCTTTTTCTCATAACGAAAATGAGACGCCAACGAGCTTTTTTGTGACTTTGGTGACTAAAACGTGACGAGACAAAAATGGAGTCAGTGGTAGAACTGCGCTGCTATTGGCCAATCAGAGGCAAGTTGTCTGAATATTAGGAAATAATAAAGAGTAAGAATCCAAATCCTGCCGTTTTCTGCTCCCCTCTCCTCCGACTCACTTCTACTTCCTGTAAAAGGAGCTCCAGAACTTTTTTGCCACAAAGGTCAACTCACGAGGCAGTAGGTCACTGCAGCTGAAAAGATGAGTGAACTTGTTTTCTCAACAAACTAAACTTGACTTAACACAAAAAAAATAACATAAATATTTTGGTAACGCTTCCTTTTACAGTCCCCGAATTACTAAGTACTTACATGGTAATTACATAGTAAATTAATTTGTATAATTGCATTCTTAAACTATCACCATGTAACTCAGGTTCCATTCTAAGTTTTTATTTTTAATAATCGTTCCCAGTATATACTGCTTTACACAATAATTACACTTGATTATGATTATACACTTTAATTACACAACAATATACTTAAACTTACAATGTAATTACCATGCAAGTACTTAGCAATTAGGGGACTGTAAAAGGAAGCATTACCAATATTTTTGATGATGCTGCAAACAGATTCTACTGAAGCTAATTTTATAATTTCATTTACTTCCTATTCTTTAAATGTTATTAACTTTCATCTTATTTTTATTTTCACTCGCTTGCTGATGTGTTTTTTTATTTAAATCTTTCAAATATAAAGTTGAAAACTGTCATGGCTCGAGGTAAGTGTCTAACCCAAGACATGCAGAATCAGCACACGTAGTCCAAAGCAGTAAAGTAAAATATCTTTATTATAAAAACGGGAACTGAAACCGCACAGGGAAGTCCTGTGGGATGAGCAATACGGCTCGAGTCTCTGAGGTGCTCAGGTTAATCAGGAGAGGAGGGGAAGCCGGTGAGGACGCTGGGCAGAGGATGAGAGATCCAGGAGGGGTGAGGTAGCAGAGGGAAAGCCAAACAGGAACGGCGGAGGAGGATGGGACGTGATGAGTATGTTCCAGAAAACGAAGACAGCGAGGGTGAGTAGATGATGAGATGATCCTGAGCGAGACAAAAACAGGCGTAAGGGATAATCCAATTCCAAATCCAAAATACAATCCAAGGTCATAAATCCACTAGTCGAAGGCGAGTCAAAACACGAATTAACAAGATCAAAGTTCAGAGTTGAGTGGCTGGTGCTACCTAAACTGGTGCAACCATCCGGCAAAGTGATGTGTCTCCATCCTCCTTTTGAACCCGCGTCCCTGATTGGGAAATCTCCTGCAGCTGCCGCTACCCCTGCTCCTCACCTGTGGAGAATTAGCTCAGAGTCTGGTGAGAGGAGAAGGTGTGACTCACCTCTGCCCAGGAACATGACAGAAAACCGTGATTTAAACAGCTGACTGTGAAAAAACGGTTTAGTGTTGAAGCTTTGTGCTGATTTGGTTTAGTTACACCTTTACGAGTGAGTTAGTGAATGGTTGAACCTTGACCGACTAACCCTAACTAGGCCTAACTGGTGTGCTTGGTACTTTAGGTGTAGCAGCTCTGGTAGAGCAGGGAAACGTTGGGAGCATGGGGATGGACCTGGCTGAGTGTGACCAGTAACTCCACAGTCTCCGTGACACGGTCGACTCATGTAACACTAAACCAGACGGCTGATGTCCAAAAGGCTTCAGATGAACCAGAAACACAGCTGAGCGCGGCTGCCGGGACAGCCCGGAATCATTTTATGTGTCGGGGCAAGCCCAGGCTGGACGGTGTCCTGGATGGACGAGCAGCTGCAGCAACAGACGGAAATAGTACGTTAGGGAATGGACGTTCCGGACCAACATGGAATTCTTCCTAAACAAGTCACAACAACTGTGTTCTTGTGATAAAAAACGAGACTTCAGCTAAATTCAAAGTGAAATAACATTTAGGGTTTCTGTGATTGGGTGACGTCAAAGCCTACAGGAAGCCATTTTTAGGCATCAGTGCACTGTTAATACTGCTTCTAAACAAATTTTGTAAGTTTGGTCAACTAACTAGAAATTTGAGTAGGTAAAACTTAACTTGTGTCTTTCAAATTACTCATAAAAATTAAGTCAAGATTTTCCAAACAATTTTTTTGAGTTTGGTCAACTAACTAGTATTTTGAGTAAAGTACAACTTAATAATTTCACCATTTTTCCACACTAAAACCTGTGTCTTTGAAATTACTCCAAAAAAAAAAAAAAAAAAAAAAAGAAAGAAGGCAGCCCCGAGATGGAATAAACCTATATAATAAATTGTTTCCATAGAATATCATGTTCCCATGCATGTGACAGTCTACAGCAGGTGATTACATAAAGGTCAGGCTCATTTCTTTCTCTAAGATTTTATTTCTAGTAAAAGAAAACGTTAGAAACTACGGCGCCGTGTCACAGGTGTTGCCTACGACTTGAGTTTGTGTTGATTTCATGTAATTACTGTCAGCGAGTAACCTTTGGGTTTGACTCGTTAACTCTAATGAAGAGAAGTTTGGGGTAAACACCGAGAAGGGCTTTTAGTAATCAGGCAGGATCTGCTATGTTTTCCACTCCGGCAAGTTTACGGTAACCTTTAGGCGGTGATGTCATCCGCGCCGGAGCAGCCGACCACTGCTGAGTGTTGGAGACAGAGGGAACAGAGGCTTAATGAGGCTGAACTCAATGGTTGGTGTTGAGCTTTCAACCAGCCTGCTGACAAACGGCTGTGTGTGTGTGTGTGTGTGTGTGTGTGTGTGTGTGTGTGTGTGTGTGTGTGTGTGTGTGTGTGTGTGTGTGTGTTGCACTTGTTAGCCCCCATACATAGACTTCTAATAACGTACACCGGCTTTTCATGTAAGTTGAGCCCTGTGTGTGTGTGTGTGTGTGTGTGTGTGTGTGTGTGTGTGCATGTGTGTGTGTACACCCTCCACCCACAGTGGGAGGCAGGTGCCACAGAAACACGAAACCCTGTGGAGTGACATGATGGGGGGGGGGGGGGGGGGGCAAGCTGGTTAGAATTATTAAAGACTTTTACTCAGAAAACTTGGATCAAATCTTCATCCAGACTGGTGGGTCATATTTTTGTTTCTGTCCCTCTGAAACGCACCAAACCTTTAAGTGGAAAATCGAATAAATAAATAAAATATTTAGATTTCTACGTCAAACATTAATTCTTATTACCGTGCATTATTCATATCTAAATGTTGTTAGATCTAGCCACTTTTAACGTTGCTCCACATGAATGAATGAAAATGCCAGAACAGAAAATTTTCCATTAAAACTTTAAAAAAGTCACTTTTACCTGTTGACATGGAAAGTGAAGCTTTTAAAGAGACGGCGACAGCAGATCTGTCAGGTATTTGGGCACACGTCACACTGCAGCCTGAGTCATGCTTCTGCGTCTGCATCAGTGCGGAGGCACGCAACGCCATTATCCGTCCTTGAGAGCCTGCTGGAGAGCCCCCGCAAGGACGGACGGAGTCGAGCTCTCTTTTCCAAACATCCGTCCATCGAGACGGAGAACGCAAGCTTGTGATTGGTCAAGACACCATTGTTGTCTACACCGCCGCCATTGCACCCTCAAATGCATCGTGCTGTGAACGCACAAACTCATATAATTGTCGAGATGAGTCATAAGCTTGGAACTTTGGCTGAGATTCAGGCTCTGGCACAAAAGGTGGATACCATCAAGGAGCGAGTGGACGGATCAGCACGGATTGGGATTGATTAATTACGCCATTTTTGGATCTAGAGGGGTTGTGGACCAACAGAACTTCAAGTCAGAGAGGAAATTATCTCTGTCTGTCCCCAAAACAATTTTTATCTGAATCTGGTGCCCTTGGAGCCTGTGAGGCTGAAGTGATAACTCCCCCCTCAGAAGAAATGTGAAATGCTGCCATCGCTATGGAAACTCTTTCTCCCTATCCCAGCCTGGGCGGGACTGTGACCGGTGAAGGCCATGGAACCGTATCTAGGAGTCACTGTGCTCTCTAACCCATTATCTCCCTCCCCTGTCCTAACGGAGGTGATGACCGCTGCCCCATGCGGCTGCACGCACTGAAGTGAGGAGAGTCCCAACCCTACCTCCCCACCTAGTGGACACTTATGTTGTGTAATGTCTGAAGTGTGTGTGCATATCTGTCTGAGGTGTTTTTTGCATAGCAAAGCTGCCCTCTCTGTGGAGGGTAACTCTGAAGTGCCTTTTTTCCCTCCCCCTGACTCTATCCTCATATAAACCCTCTTGATCTATTACAGTAGCGCAGCTCGGGTTGCGAATGACCACAGTCACCATTTCTTGTCATGTGTCTATGTATGTGTGTCTGATCTCTGAACTGTGTGTACTGAAACTCTAATTTACCTCTGGGATTAATAAAGTATTTTTGAATTTGAATTGAATTGAAAATCATAAAGAGAGTCAAGTATAACTAGCGGCAGACACGGAGAAGCTTGAAGAATACCTCGCAAACAAACTCTGAAAACATGAACGTTTAATTCCCCCATGACTGGAGTGAATAGATACGCAGCAAGCGTTTTATTTGTGGACGGAAATGACAGGAAACGTGGGTTTAGAAGTGGCGAGCACATGAAGAGGTGGAGGAGACTGAGAGACAAACTTGTCTGTGTTAAAAAGTCTCTTATATACAAAAAACACAATATAAACACACTATCTTGACAGGATACCACAGAAAAGCGCTATGCCCTCTGGTGTCCTGGCGGGGAATTGCTTTGCAACACTCCCCAGGAGACGGAGAAACAGGAGAGCAAAATGTCTCCGTTCGTCCGTGCGTGTCTCTCCCTGTTGGAGCTGACGGAGAAGTATAAGTCCAGCTTTAGGCTGTGTAATTAGTCACATTTACACTTTCTGTTTGAGCTCCTGCAGAAATGTTATATTGTATATTTTACAAGCATGCTTTATTTCCTCACAGCCGCTCATTAGTGTATACTTGCTTCACTTCTGAAGGCGGTCTATGGAGGAATATTAGGGACAAAAAAAACAAGTGTCACATTGCAAGCCTTTACCATCCAAAGCCAGAAAAGCTGTTTCTTTTTTTTTGGGGGGGGGGGTATTTGTTTTGGTAAGGAAGGGTTGTAATGTAAAGTAAGAAATAATCCTAACATTGGTATAATTATAATGTTTGGTACTACTCAAACATCCCTGTTAACTCATTCACTGCCAGCCATTTCCTGATCAGATAATTGTCATAGAACGTTGCGCGCTAGGATGATGTCGACGCCAAAACTAGCTAAATGAAGAGGAGACTCACCTCTTACACCAGGAAGATTCGCGCATTTTGAGCGTTATCCGTTCTTTCATAATCTGTTGTCGAATTGTGATCGGCAGAAGCTTTCCCGGTTCGCGCCTCACTTTTCTTTCTGCTTCCTGATCACGTGATGTGTGACGCATGCAGATAGAGATCGGCTTTAGAGCTGGGATGTTTGTTCTCACGGTGCGGGGTCTCGTCCGACGCCCACACAGTAAAAAAATGCACATTTCCAGGGAACGAGTTAAACATTTGTTTAGCTAAGTCTTATTTTAAATTATTTTTAGATTAAATATAAACTGGAGTAAAATATGCTCAAGTAAAAAGATTATGGAAAGATCAGTAAAGAAGACTGTTTGAGGATTAGCCTATAACTACTTAGCTCTTGAACCTGTAATTATGTATCATTATTATTATTACTGTACTGGGTTTTGCTTAAAAACAAGACATTTTACTGAAAAACAGGTGCAATTAAAAAAAAAACTATTACCAGAGAATCTGAGCTATCCACATCTGATTGAGACTCTTATTCTGAAAGATTTAAGGAAGACAAACTGCTGGAGAACAGAAAGACGATGAGATGATACGAATGGTGCTCACCAAAAGATAAATGATGCATAAAAGGCATTTCATAACTCATATTAGGATCTAAACTCACCACCTTTCTGGCTAAGTTTATTACTGAGCTCCTCTGGGTGTTTGCATCGTCGTGTTGAGACGGAAACACACGTTGGAAAGACGAGGAGAGAGGAAAAGGATGGAGAGATGGGGAAGCAGAGATAAACAAATAGACATAGATAGTTTTCACTGCTGGAGTCAGAAACAGCTGGCCTGTGTGTGTGTGTGTGTGTGTGTGTGTGTGTGTGTGTGTGTGTGTGTGTTGGCATGGCTCAGTTGCATAACACTCCACTGGATCCCCCAGGGCTTAGAGGCTAAAGTGGTCTCTTTCTCACAACACGGCCAAGTCAAGCGTTATTGGCGCAATACTCGAAACAGGAAAGAAAAACCTTTTATTCATCCCTGGACCAAGAAAACTCGCGTTTCTGGACGAGGAAAAAGGGGGTCAAACAAATAAAAAGGAGGTGAAGAAATGTTTAAAGAAGCACTTGGACATGTTGGAGTGCACTCCAGGAAAAGGAACAAGAACTCAAAACCGAGTAAATTCAGCTTTAACATAGTAAATAATAATTAGGCGGAACAAGGTCACATTTCCCATGCTGCACTGCTGTGTGTGTGTGTGTGTGTGTGTGTGTGTGTGTGTGTGTGTGTGTGTGTGTGTGTGTGTGTGTGTGTGTAAATGAAGTGGTGTTATTGATGTCTTACATCACTAACAAACAGTTTTACGTTCCTGGAGACACAGAATCGACCGACTTGTGTCCAGCGTCGGTAGACCTGAAGTGATCAGCTGATTAGTCTCTGATGTGACCAGATGTGACCAGATGTGACCAGATGTGGCCACTACAAATTTAAACTTGCAGCCTGAACCAAAGCCCTTTAAAGCTGAACGACTTACTGCCTATGAAGGATGGACCAACCCTCTGTACCGTCAGCCGTAGTCTTCTGAAGAGCTGAACTGATGCCCAGTGAGCGGTTCACACTGCCGCCATCTTGGCAGCACGTCTCATCTCGTCAGGGCTGTGAGAGGTAGGGCAGATGAGTCACACCCATTTATCTGTTAGCCGATGTAGCCATGAGCTAACCTAAGCTAATGTTTGAGCGACGCTGCTACCCGCTGCCTTCACGTCTAATGTGAGGCTGAGGCCTTCCCTGGAGAAGGCAAGGGGGCAAGCCACTAGCTCCGGCAGCTCATCTGCTACCTGTCAATCAAAAGACACACCCCTAATTATTCATAATTTCAAGATTTATTATGTCTTAATGGATGAGTTCCAAAATAATTCACCCCTTCAGCAAGGTTCTGTGCTCTGACCCCAGTCATGGAGGCGTTCTCAACATGTAAAAGCTGAGTAAACACACGAGAAGCTTTGTAGCCTGATGCTCAGCTGCTGGAAAAACACGCCTCCATCCAAGAATAATGTTTAATATTTACAGCTTCCAGCTGAGAGTGTCTTTGTGTGGTCTGAGGAGAGGCTGGGTGGTGGTGCCTACAGCTGAAAGCAGATTAGCAGTGATGTTAGCAGCAATATAAATTAAAGCTTCTGTTTTAAACCAAGTTCAACCTCAACGGCTGCAGAATCTTTCCAAACACGTTTTTCCTGTTGATGACGAAAACTGGGCTCCAGTATTTGACTCATTATTTGGTTGTTTTATTGTTTTGTTTTTTTTATTCATCAGTGTTTGTTTTATGCAGAGTGAGACCTAAACTTGGACCAAAAAAAGGGAATAAATTAGAATGAAGCGAAGATGATTTGGGACGAGTAAATCGGCATTTCTATTTCAAACGTGAAATGAAGATGCTGCTTTTTATTAGTAGTGTTGGCCTACACGAAACCCGCCTCAAGGAACCAGTTTGGTGAGATTTGTGTCTCCTCCAAGGTTCTGGTGTGGGTTCAGAAACCGGTAAACAGACAGTAAGGACTGGTTCCGTCTACATGATGGTTTAGCCTTCATAGGAATGAGGAATCCTTGGAAATCTAAGAAGGAACGGGGTAAAACAAGCAGTGAGCCGAGCATCCCAAATTAAAACTGAAAACTGTGACAGAAACAGATGGAGACTTGTGGAAAGTAAACGAGGAGCGAGAGAAGGTCTGAGGAGCTCTGGGCTATATTTAATCATCAAATATTAATGCATTAAAGATGGAGTACAGGAAGTTAATATCCTCCATTAACGAAGAGTGTGGTAATAGCTACAAGAGACAATTAAAGTCATCATCTGGGTTTAGGATCCAGATCAGTTCACGCTCCACATTCTTCATGAGAACCCGGACATCTGATTATCTCTCTTCCATCACCCTCCTCCTTTCTGTTTTCCAGCATCCTTCACAGAGATCAGTCAGTCGTCGCCATGACGACACTGATGTTGCCATAAATGTGAGCTTGTTTTGGTGTTTGGGCTCGTCTCACCGGGTGGGAATCTTCTGACCTAATTTCACTTCCTCTCTCACAAACTTTAAATCAGTTGCTGGGACTTTCACAATTAAGGTGTTTCCTCTGTGATCCCACAAAATAAAGGTGCATCTAAATATTTGTGTTTGTTCAAACTGGACCGCCCCGTGCTGCTTTTACATTTGATCCCGGTTTTAAGAGATTTACCCGATTGACCTTATGACCCCGTCGGATTCAAACAGCAGGAGTTCAGTCCGGTCCGGTGAATCCAGCGGCCAACTTCCTGCTTCAAACGGCAGGATTAAAAATATCTGCTAAAGAAAAGGTGAGGAAGGCAAAAAATAAAATAAAAAACTAAAACTGTAGTGATTTTAATTTTTTACTAGAATATAAAATAAAAAGCTGCTAAACGAGGATCAGGAGTTCGGAAAGCTACAGGAATTACAGTTGGGAAAACAACTGGAGACACGTCTCCAATAGCAGCTCTAATGATGATTACTTCATCCATCATGAACAGTTCCTCAGTAATGAGTTTGGACAGATCCCAATCCCGGCAAAGCCAAGTGGTGCCACGTTAAAACAGCTCTTATCTCCTAAACCTGACGTCCAGTCCCTCCGAGGGTCGAGTCCGGCCGTCATAACAAAAACAGGAATCTGTGAAGTTTTATTGAAGCCCGTCACATTTGCTGCAGGTGGGTGCGCCTGAACACTTTCAGCTCCATTCAAACAGCTCGAGCTGCTGAAACAACCAGTTTATTCATTTAAATCAGGGATGGGCAACATATCGGCATCAATATCGGTATCGGCCCATGTTATTCATTTTTTAACATATAGGTATCGGTCCGATAAATAAAACCGGGCCGATATTAACAACCGATGTTTTTTCCATCTCGTCTCCATTTATTTGCCTGTTTCAGAGGGTGGTGTGTGTGTGTGTGTGTGTATGTGTGTGTGTGTGTGTGTGTGGGGGGGGGGTTGAAATTGTTTAGTCATGTGACAGTTAACGAAATCATCTCAGAAGTGTAAATGTGTGTGTGGTGTGTACATAATAATGTAAATTCAGTTTTAATCATTTTCATTTTAAACAAAATCTGCTGATTTTAGAAGCGTTAATGTCAGTTTATCGGGTATCGGCCATAACAGTGATCTTAATATCGGTATCGACCCAAATTTGTCATATCGGTGCATCACTAGTGTAAATCCTTTATTTATGAGACAGTCTCACATCAAATGGTTGTTTCTGCAGAGATATGAAGAAGCTCCCATCAGATCCGACCACGGATGCTCCGGAAGTGCTCCACTGAGCTGCTGCTGGTCTGGATGTTACAAAATTCCACGTGAAAAACATTTGGAACGGGAGTAAGGGTGGAATAATGTCTCATACACAGCTGTGAAACAGGACAGTGAAGCTGTGTTAAACTCCAAACTTCGAAGAACGGAAACTCGTCCCTTTTTCTTTTTGAGATTTTCTTCAACACACGTGAAATCTGTGAAAAGTCTCTGAGCTGTTTGGTCTAAAACAACTGGATGTTTCACTGGCTGCACGAGTTCTGGTAACGCTCCAAACGGCTAGTTTGTGATTTACGGTATTGATTTGGTGTGTGATGTCACGTGTCAGGGAGTTCTGGGTCCAGACTTCACAAGAGCGGTAACATATGTAACTGTATTTTATGTAATAGTGAGTTTAAAGCGTGTGCTTTAGTCCAGCCAGCCACCATCCATCCATCCATCCTGACCTTTTCAGCCTTTCCCAACGCTCCGTTCTTCCATCCCTGATCCTAATGAGGCGGATTATACATTTTCAGACTGAAAGCAGTCCAGATATGATCAAGTATTTATGTAAGCTCCGCTCTCCGATACGTGCAGAGTGATCGACTCGACTGTTGTTTCATAACCAGCGCTTGTGTGTGTGTGTGTGTGTGTGTGTGTGTGTGTGTGTGATGTCATGGTTGATGGTCAACAAACAATAAGGCCCTGAATAATAAATGAGGAGTTACCGGGAAGGAAAGAACAGACGTGGATCTATTATTACTGCTGCTGGTTCATTTTTGGGCTTTGACATAAATATTTTTATTCCATATTTATTGTGCTGTCTGACCTATTCTGCACGTAACTACTTTCTTAACATCTCAGCCATATTTAAACATGAAAAAAGA